>NC_060266.1:19072049-19672049 GCF_021901455.1 Neodiprion lecontei | reverse complement strand
TTTAATCCCTTTCTGTTTTAGTTTATTTCCCTCTTTTCGAGAAAGCCCTCAGGCTATAGAATTTATGTACGACGGAATAAATTACGAGCTTTGTTTTTTTTTTTTTTTTCTTTTTGTTTTTTCTTTTTCTGTTCTCGTTTTTGCGATTCGATCTGGTACTTTTTTACACGTATATAATGCGCTAAAATTGCGGCGAGTCAATGTTCTGGAATAATTTTACTCTGGGAAAACCGTTGAATTGAAAAGGAAAGTGAATTTGCAAACTTGGCCTTGATTCGAGAAATTAATCGAAATCAAATCTTACAAAACATGTAAATATGAAGAATAATTTCGTGTTCTTGTTTTTTTTTTTTTTTTTCTTTTTCATTCACGTGTAAACACATCGATAAAATTAAACAATTTCTTTCCCTACGAAAGAAGTGAATCAATAATTTGAAAACTGACTTTCTATTTAATGAATGTAATTTTCTCACGTAAAAATTCAACATGTTCAAAGGATTTCTGGACAGCACGATCAGTGTAAATTTCTAGACGACGAAAGTTTTTGCGAATTTTTAATGCTTTCGATGTCATAGTTTTTGGAACAACTCTCTCTTTCGTTTTTACACTTGAATAGAATAATTAATACCGCTTGAAAGAATTGCTTAAGCTGTAAATAATGTAAAATTAACGCTGGAAATTGTTATTACAATAAGTTATATCGTCAGTGAAATGTTTCATTCAATCTATGTAAATACGAGAGTTAAATCCCTGAGTACATAACAGTGAAAATACACGGCATGTGTAATAAGAGAAGTATAGACACAGGGAAGTGGAAAATTATAAATGCGAGAACTTTTAATTTCATCTGCATACCTACACATCGAATATAGGTAGGTACGTAAATATGCCAACCACTTGAGTAAAGTAGCCGGCTAGGTTAAATACCAGGATTAAAATATACGCGACAGCTGTAGAAGTAAAGTGAAACGAATCTGAAGAGTGGACTTGTTGAGCGCTGCGAGCGAGCAACGAATAGGATTTTTATATAATATCGAGGGTGAAAAAAAGGGTGTAAGACCCTTGGGAAAAAAGGGAGGAAGGGTTTAAAGATGTAGAAAAATCAGGAAAGATAAGGGTCGTAATATCCGATTTGCAAATACGCGAAAATCCGTTTTACGGAAATCGAAAATTTACAAAGTCGAAGTAGGGAAAATCAAAGGGTAGAAAGGTCAAAGTGTCTCAAAACATGGAACGATCAAAATTCCACACCGAGAGTGATTTCAAGTCGTATAATCAAAAAATAAGTTCTTAACTTGATTCTTTTATTTCGCATCAGATACGAAAAATATAGTTCCGGGTACACAATGAGAATAAATTTTGTAGCTTGACCTTTTTCAAAATTCTCAAATAATTCTTCGAAGTTGTATTTTCTATTCCAAACGTTTCAAGACTGGGCCGATATTTTACGAATTTTTTTTTTTTTTTTCCAGCACTTGCAATTTTTTCGGTCAACTAAAACATTGTTTGAACGGTCTGAAAATTTCTGAAAAATTCTCGAAACATCTATTTTTCATTTAGAACATTTCTAGACCGGTTCCATTATGGAGCGATTTTTTTCTAATTCTTTTGTCACATTCATCTTTTTTTCATCGATTTCTTACTGATTCAAAAAACGGGGAAAAAAATCGGCCCATCGTGAGCCCAGTTTTGAAATGTTTAGTAAATGGAACACAATTTTTGAGAATTTTAAAAAAGGACATTCTCCAAATTATTCTCTATATTTATAATAATTTACCAATAGTACAAGATGTATAAAAAAACTTCAGGATAAACTCTTACAGAGTTGGGACAATTGCAGAAAAATTTTTTGTTTCTTCAGCGTTGGTTGGGTTCGCATGGAATTCCCCCTGAACATGTCGCAATTCTATATAATACAAAAACGAATCCCGTGTTTTTAATTCAATTTTTTTCTACCCTTCCGCATCCCTACTTTGTAATTTCTTATTCCGTCCAGAAGGCAGAGTAAATACCTAAAAAATTTTTTTCTTCTTCTTCTTCTTCATTACCCCGGCAAAACGATAGCGAAGGTCGTTAATCAGGGTCCAAGACTATGCTAGCGGTATAAGGAATGAATTTTCCACCCGAAAAGACCGATAATAGATAATCGCCACGGGGGTGGTGGGGAGGGATGGAGACCGAGATTCGGGATTCGAGGCGGCTGCTTACGTATCCTAATCAGAAGATTTCTGCGGCGCGTCCCGAGGTGACAGGGGTGCTAATGGAGGCGGATGGAGGCAGGACGCCGCCGCCTCCGCCACCTCAGAAGCCTCATTTTTCACGCAAGGGTGGGTTTCCTGCGTCTCGCGACGATCTCTTTGCCGCCCGCGTGTAAGACTAGATAGCCGGCAATTTTCAGGGGCGGAAGATAAAGGCGAAAGGGGAGGGAAAAAGGGGTGAAACACGGAGACGAATTTGTACACACGTTCTGCGTCTTCGCGTCGTAAGGTTTTCCACACGGAAAAATCACCGGCACGGCAGAAAAACTAATTTTCATCATCATTTTCATTCATCTTATACCTTGTAATTACTACGAATTTTTTTGTTTTTTTTTTTCGTTACTACCTTCTGAAAAACTTGTCGTTTAGTTCAAAAATCAGTTAATATCACGTTTGAACGACACGAGGAAGGTGCGTTGTTAATTTTTGCAATTTTTTTCTTTCACAATCAGCTGAATATTATGAAACTAACTTTATTCGAAAGAAATAAAATAGTTGCTTCCATTTTTATTTTTTTTCCCTTTCCAAGGTATTTTAAAGTGAATTGATGAATTTTTCGATAAAACTGACTTTCGAGAATGATAATTTGGGAAACGTTGAAGCGGCGAATTTCGCTCGGTGAAACACTTTTGTAGAAAACTTGATTCTCTGGAAAATGCTTTCAAGAAATTTACCGTTGAGTGAAAGCAATTTAAAAGAAAGTGATATCTTTCTCATGTCATTTGAACGGAAAAAGTTCGAATTTCGACAGCGGCCTTATAAAATTGAATTTAAGAGAAATGCTCTCACGATTTTTTTTTTTTTTTTATTCTCCTGGTTATAAGAAAAGAAAATTTAACTCTCGAACGAAACACTCTGACAACTACACCGATTTACATCAAACTAAACCATATATAATTGCATTGTATAATCACTAAAAAGAACAAAAAAATAATTTTTACAGCCATGCGAACCTTTTGAAATACATCAAAATTTCACGGACAACACATAAAATTATATTGAAATCACAAGAAAGATACGGAAACCGTTTTTCGTGTTCTAAAATTTATTGAAATACGTCACGGAATGTTTGAGACGTTAGTTAAGATTTTATGAAAATTGAAAAATTCATGGAACGAAATTGTTAAAAAATTTCTCAATACGAATGGAAAAGTTTTGAAACTGACGCGACACTTTTTGAAATACCAGAAAATTATAAAAATCGCGTGTATTTTATCGTGAAATTAGGTGAAATCTGCGAAATTATACATTTGCAATCTCCGGAGAAATTACGCTAAAATTTCGTACAATTTTACTTTTCTTCTTCCAGTTCCTTGTTTCCCATCCGTTATCGCTATTCGCATCAGCGAATTACACTTAAATTGAAGTTTGTTGTGCGCCTAAGAACATATAGCTTATCCAGAAAAGCTTATTGCAGAGAGAAAGAGAGAGAGAACCCCTAAAAAGTAAGATTTTACGGTGTAATTAAAAAGTGATTTAAAGAAGATTTAAAACAACATCTACAGGTAACGCCTACAACTAATAACTCGCGGCACAAAAGATGCCCTGCATTATGTCAGTGTGTGTATAAAAAAAAAGGGTGAACGTTCTTTAATCGACAAACTTCAATCAGCCAAGCTTGTCTAATCTTCGTAAACCAATTAAACAGCTATTTAGTGCGATGGTAACGAGATTAAA
This sequence comes from Neodiprion lecontei, assembly GCF_021901455.1. Classification (NCBI taxonomy): domain Eukaryota; kingdom Metazoa; phylum Arthropoda; class Insecta; order Hymenoptera; family Diprionidae; genus Neodiprion; species Neodiprion lecontei. The sequence continues at coordinate 19,668,114 of NC_060266.1, read as the reverse complement.
TTAACGCGGTGATTAAGAATATGAATAAATAATTTACAGACATCGAGTGACGTCAGTGTATTGATTACGCGTCGAGTATTACTATAATATTAGTCAATTGAAAAATGATAAGCACTGTGAAAATTTCAATAACGAATTTAAAATGCTGATCATTGCTTTGAACGTAAATTGAAATTAAAAGATGATAAATAAAAGCTCAATTATTCTTAGTTCGTACAACGAACGAATTTACATCGGTGGAATATTTAGCCTCAAGTCTGCCATTTTTACATTTTTGATAGTTAATCAAACTAACATCAACAAGTTCTAAACGATCTCAAAGTAGCTTCAAGTGATTTCAAACGGTTCAAAAATAGTGACAAAGGGTTTTGAACTGATTTCAACGAGTTTCAAATTATCTCTAAATAATTTGAAGTGAATTCAAATGGTATCAAAATAATGTCAAACTGATTTCAAAATTGTTTTAAGTAATTCGAAGCTATTTTAACATGACGAACAATAGTCTCAGACTATGAATTCCAACAAGTTTCAAAAGATTTCAAGATGGTATCCAAAACTTGTCATAGTTATTTAAACTAATATTAAAGAGTTATAAACGATCTCAAAGTGGTTTCAATTGATTTCAAAAAGTTTCAAAATAGTAATAAAGGGTTTTAAACTGATTTCAACGAGTTTCAAATTATCTCTAAATGATTTGAAGTGGAGTAAGGTGGTATCAAAATAATGTCAAACGATTCCAAACTGATTTCAAGGAGTATTGAACGATTTCAAAGTTGTTTTTAGTGATTCCAAGCGGTTTTAAAATAATGACCATCGGTTGCAAGTTGATTCCACACGGTGTTAAACTAATTTCAAGCAGTTCAACCATCAATCTGAACAATTTCAAACGAGTTACAAGAAGTTTTAAAGGATTTCTAAGTGAATTTCAACAAATTCAAATATCCTTTTGCGACTTCCGAGCAACTGTACAGGCAAATATACTCGACGCAAAGAGGCACATAGATATTCATATACAATATACAGTATATATGAACATACAAGACTCTCGACATAATCTTATCCAGCATCCCTAATATCAAGCCAATTGGAAATTGTACAGGGTATAAGGACGCAAGGAGGATCCCATGCCTATAGATTAGCATATATGTACATGCACGCTCGTACAGAGACGCGTGCGAGCCTGATATGTACAGACAAACAAACGTACAACGATATCGGTATGCAGGGTACATGTATAATACAGTATGATGGTAAGCTTTAGTGAACTCGAGGCGGCGTATACGCTAATTAGTTGAGCTCGAGAATTAACTCGTTATTATATTGTTACCATTTGGTTGTAAGGAGGATAGAGAGAGGGAGAGAGTAAGAGAGAAAGGGAGGAGGAGGAGGTAATGGAAGAGGAAGCACAGTGGCAGGCATGGAGCCGTGTTACGCGCTTACAGGCAGGCGGAAATTAGGGGTGGCGTCGCGGGGCGAACGGGGGTTAATTTATTCGGTGTAATCCAACGGCCATAGAATCTGCAGATGAAAATTTATGGGCCAGTCGGCGTACCCTCCGTAGATCGATAAGTGCCCTTCCACCCTGCGCCAAACCCCCTTTTCTATATCTATCTCTATCCCTCTCTACCTCTCTCTCTCTCTCTCTCTCTCTCTCTCCCTCCCTCTCTCTCTCTCTCTTTCTCTTTCTCGATTCAGAGTCACGGCCCAACCTGATTTCCTATCACGTACCGAACAACTCCCCAAGATTTACGAATCGGTATAAATATGCCTCCGGAATCTAACTACGGGGCAGCTGGACCGAGGGGCTGCTTGTTCGTTGAAATCGCAAATCAATTTTGATAATAAAATTTCTCTGAAATTGCAAAGAGTCACTGAAATGGTTTGAAGTTACTTAAAAATAGTACGGAACTGCTTGAAATCGGTTTGAATATGTTCGGAATGATTTTTAAACTGCTTGAAGCCACTTGAAATGATTTTTAACCGTTTGAAATTAGTTTGACACTGTTTGGAATCATTTTTAAACTGATTGAAATCGTTTGAAACTCCTCTAAATCAGTTTGAAACGGTTTGACACGATTTCGATGCAACTTGAATTCGCTTGAAACCGTTTGGAAATTATTTAAAACTCGTTCAAATCAGTTTGGAATTGTTCAAAATAATTGTTTAAGAGCTTTCAGACACTTGAAATTATTTAAAACCGTTTGTCATCATTAACAAACTGCTTCAAATTAATTTAAAACCGTTTGAAATCGTTTTTCACTTCATCTTTGAGTAAAAAGCACCTCGGTCTTGAACAAGGCTGATTGTCAAAGTTATTGACATTATTTTCATTAGCTTCAAGGTTTGTTGATGACAATTGAACGTTCATATAAAGCTAATTAAGTGATGCTGAGATCTTGTTAATCTGAAGAAATGTAACAAAGTAAACGAATAGATTTAATTTTACGACTCTTACAAAATTTACTACCGATAGATAAACTCACGGTGAATAGTTAAAATTTGTATCGTATTGTCAGAAAAGAATATTCCAACCCTTTGTATCAAAAACAAACATAGCATTGTCCAAATTTGAACCACACGCGAATATTTGATAGACTGATTAATTCGATATATCAATTCAATAATTAATCTCTCATAATACAACGTGAAATATAAAACATCATACGTTTAATTAATTTTAAGTCAGACCATAGTCAAACATCCATGGATTCGGATATAAATGTAGAAGAATGTTTTTTCAAACAAATCGAAACGCAGTACTAATTTCCTTGGTTTCGTTCAGCGTTAAAAAGTACACGGAAAAAACTACGTGCCTAAAATAACTTCACTCGAGAAGCGAACTAATACAAGGTATAAGTTTATTTCGTACACATCGTAGGCGTGAGAATTCGAAAGCGAAATACGACGAACAGAGGAAAAGACGTTGAAAAAAAGGATCGTCAAATTAAACTTAATTCAATCTTAAACGCCCGGCGGTTGTTTAGGCGTTACGCCGTATAAAAAATTTGAGTGAAAATGAAAAGGAAGGCAGAAATATTGGCGATGAGGTTAAAGGTGGGGTAGGGGGGGGGGGGGGGGGGGAGTCTGTCAAGCAGCGAAGCCGCCGTCGGGGCTTCGCTTTGGGCAATTTCGTTAATTTCGTTAAAGTCGAGGTCGGGACTTGACGGAGAGGGAAAGATCAGGAAGGCCCTTCTCGCCCTTTTCCCTCCCCCGTCGTCGGCCACGCCGCGTCATGATCAAACAGTCTTAAGACAGGTTATCCGTTGATCTTGAATTTGTGTAATGAGCTTTGGTGAACTGATTACTGGGACGTCTCTGCACGGACGGTGGTTTTCCCAAATTCTTAATATGTACGTCGTAATAAGATCAGCTCGCTTCGTCGATCCGAAAAATTGAAATCAAATTAGGTGGGATAAGAATTAGAGAAGAACCGACATGGAAATGAAAAACAGAACAATTCTTACTTCCGAGCGACGCTGTTTTTCGTGTTTTTTTTTTTTGGTTTTTTTTTTTTTCTCTTTTCGTTTTTGTTCTTTTTTTCTCTACACCCTGCAGAAAAAAAAAAAAAAAAAAAAAAAAAAAAACCATACGGTTAGACACGCAAGGCCGTCGCGTAAAAAGCGCGAGCAGAAATGAAGCGGGCGGTTTGGTTTAGGTGGGACCTAAACGAGTGTTGTCTAGATCAGGAGTAAAGGTGATGTGGGAAAAAAATTTGGATCGTTGACGAGCCTGATTGGGCGACTTGATGGGTTGAAATTATTTTGCGTGTCAAATTGCCCGGACGAAATAACAAACTGAACGAATCGTCGTAACGAAAAGTTGGATGGCAAAAATAATCGTTAAATAAATTTCCAACAAACTTAAACATCAGGAGCCAAGATGTCAACGATTTGAAAAACTGTTTTAAAATTATTAAGTTGAAAATGATTGTTTTCCTCTGTTTTTATTCCGATTCTCATGTTTCTTGGATCGTTGAAACGGCTGAACAGATTTTCAAAAATTCTTTCAACAAAGTTCAAAATTTTTTACAACGTATTTTTCCTCGTCTCAAAAATATTTATTCATCATTAAGTGGGTAAAAGGCACCACTTTGTCTGCGGGGGGATGAACTTCTGAATACAGTCCTGTAATGTAGAGCCATTCACGAGCAGACAGACATCCAGGTTAGGTACATACTAAATTCTTAATGTCCTGCGCCGAGTTTTTCAACGTTCGTTGTTTTTATTTCAAGATCGCTCCGTCGAACTCCTCAACGACTGCGAAGCGAAGACTATTATATATATATGTATAAACGCGCCACAGCGATCGTTGGTAATTGTGATCAATGATCGCTAATTGATTGATGAGCTTTTTTTCTTCTCCTTTTTACCTCCAACCTCCTTTCTTTGCTACTATTTGAACTAAATGCCAGACGGCAGACGGTCCTTAGACATTAGCTTGAACCAAATTACGAGTCTGGCAGTCTGGCTTACAGTTTTCGGAGACGTCGGTGCTTCTTATTTTCGGTGTTGAAAGTGTACCGAATTACACTTTGGAAATGTTGGCGAGCCGAAGACCGATACTTTTTCCGTAATTTTATTACGAGACGTTCGCGTGTTGCGGAATATTTAGCAAATTCATAATTTGCTTGGTACGAATCGAATTCCACCCGACGATACTGACGTGGATAAAGAAAAAAGAACGTGAACGTAAAGAAGATAATCAATGGACCTTTAAAGGAGACTTTCCCCAGCGAAAAGTTTGCTTCTAACCTGCTAAATAACTCAAAAACGCTATTTTTTTAGTAATTGTGTCAATAATTCCGTCGCTGATGAACGAAATCAGTAAATTATTCTTCCCGAAACTTATAAAACGCAGAATCGAAAAAAAGCATGAAACTTCCCTAGGGGGTATTCACTTATTGAAATCGCAAAGCACTTTGAAAACAGTTACTTTAAAATCTCTTGTAATCACTTAAAATCACTTGAATTCACTTGAAATCAGTTGAAATCCCTCGCAATGACGGTTCAACGTATGAAATCGCGTGAAATCGGATGAACCCCTTGAAATCGTGCGCCAATTCACTTGTTGAAATTATAAACCACTTTTCGTAAGCAGTCATTTTAATGATGATTAAAATCACTTGAAATCACTTGAAATCAGTTGAAATCGAATGAAATCGTATCAGATCCCTTGAGATCGCTTGAAATCATTTGAAATCCTATGAAATTGCATAAAACCACTTGGAATCGTTTTAAATCGCGTGAAATCGTGCCTGCAGTGTTCACTTGTTGTAATCACGAAGAACTTTGGAAAGCAGTTACGTCGAAAAACGCTTGAAATAGCTTGAAATAATTGAAATCATTTCAATCGCTTATCACCCGATCTACGAATTAATCCCCCTCGGAACTTCCCTATTGATCAACCTGATATCTTTCTGATCGAAGGTGACTTTTTATTTTTTTTATTTTTTTTGTGCGTTTGAATCTTGGCCCCCTGCAAATATAATACATGATCAGAATTTGATTTAAAAATTCAATCGACAATGATTCATGTGTCAAGCCGATAATTCCGATCACGGAATATCGAACGGCCTGAAGGTTTGCTTAAAAATGAGAAATGTATATTTGGAAACGATATTTCTTTTTCATCAGGCTTTACACACGCGCAAACGGCACGTGAATCGCCCCTCATGATTTAAACATATAATACAAGGGACGAGATATCTTTCCCTGTGTTTTACTTTTATATCGTTCTTTTTTTTTATTTCTCTCTCTTTATCTTATCGACACCTTTCCCCAGCCTAACGCGTCTTTGAGACGACGATCAAATCCTCGCTGCGCGTCACGTTATACTTTACTCACTCAATTATTCATACTCACGAGGGGAAGAAGTGATCTCGTCCTCTCGGAGAATACGAAAAAAAAAAAAAAAAAAAAATAAATCAATCAACGATGCGATACATTTTCCGCATTGCGCGCTTCCTGCTTATGCTTTCAATTCGCAACACGTTGGTAGCATAATACCCATCATGTTTCGACTCGAAGGTAGGTTCCGCACTTTTACTGAAAACCATACGAAAAATTGTCAGCGAGAAAGAGAACAAAAAAAAAAAAAAAAATAGAAAACTCTCATTCGTTAGATTCAACAAGAACAAGTCTGATCTTAAGGAAATCTAATTCAAAATGCATACCGCACGCAATATTTTGATAGTTTCATAACTCCAACTCATCGTACTCTGCATTTTTTTTTTTTTTTTCTCAATAATTTCATTATATCGCTATATTTAAATGATTGTCTTTTCTTAATCATTCCTTTAATAAAAATCCAATTCTCTTGACTCGGTAACAATGAGGATAAATTGAATTCCTCTTTTCAACCGGTTGAATTATTAGAACAAACGTATTTCACGGTTGACGAACCACCTCAAATATGAAACACTTTTGTCTCATTCGAATGTTGCGAAACCAGTATTGAAAATTAATACGCAACAATCGAAATAAAGAGAAGAATATGACCGAGCTGTGCTCGTAACAAACATCGCTCGCTTCGCAATTTCCCAGTGATTCTACAGCTGTTAAATTACCCTCAGCCTGCAGCCCGTTGTGATAAAATGAAATGAAAAAGTATGATAAAAAAATGTTCGTACAAAAATAAAAAAAATAAAATACGTTAAAAAAAACCACAAAAAAAAAAATCACAACAGAGTTAACAAAAGTAAAGTACACACATCGAGATACGTTTCTCGGATGTAAAATGAAACGACAAATTTACAGGAGGCGTACTAGGTAGAGAATAAAAAAATGATTAACCATCCCCTGTGGCTACGGTATTGTTATATATATATATATATATATATATATATATATATATATATATATATATACATATATATGTGTACAGTGAGAATGTAAATATATACCGTGTATAATACACTGTGCGCAGGAAAAATCTCTTCCAATTAACCAGCTTCGTTTTTCGAAACGAAAAGAGAAAGAGAGACTTGTATTTTGTTAACTCATCTTTCTGTTATTCCCTTGTCTCTTTTTTTTCCCCTTTCTCGTTTTTTTTTTTTTTTTTGCCCTTCTCTTTTTGGTTCCTACCGCCGCCGTAAAAATGTGAAAACGAAAATCAAATTGAATCTGATTTCCCGTACCGGCACACATTGCGCTTCCTGTGTAATACCTAGAATGCACACGCATACCAACGACTATTTGGAAATATTATTACGGTATACTATGTTTAACCTGCGGGGCTGACGAGTTGTGCAAACTGGGAAAAAACCGGACAGTGCCGCTAGTCGTTTGTTTCAATTTGGACATTTTTTACGATTCCATTTTTGCCCGTTCCGTTCACAGAGATGGAAAAAATGCGAGAGAAAAGGGGCACGAGACGGAAGAGCGGGAATGTTTCTTCTGCAGATTTTTATGAAGAGAAAAAAATCAGTATAAAAAATAAAGCTTTGGACCTTAGAATTAAACTCGCAGTTTTAAAAATTCGGGATTCTTTTTTTTTTTTTTTTTTTTTTTACCAGCAATTTTGAAACTCATAAAAATTGTTTGCGGCAATCTTTTTAGATTCGTTAGCCAGATGCGATGATGTAAAACTTGTTTATAAGTGTAAGGTGAACGTAAAAGTTTGCATTACTTGTGAGTTGTTTTTTTTTTTTTCAAATTATTTTCATTAATCCAGTAGCTGCAGTGCTATTTCGAAAAACTGTTTTCCTTCTCTTAGAAGCACAGAAACGAGTAAAACACTAAAGAATAGCAATCGAAATAAAAATCTTCTTCCATTCAGACATTTACATCACATCATTTTCGTTCTTTTATTCATACGTATAATATTAAACGAAAAGAACGACGCCTTGTGCAATTTGCGAATACTACAAATTGACCATACGGGAAAATTAATAATATTTAAACTGGCAAAGCAGTGGCTGAAAATAGTGGAAAATCAAGACAGCCGTTCCTCTGCCAGCTGGTTTTGATTTCGAATTGCTCCACACGAGGCTTGATAGTCGTTGGCAAATATGAATAAATTCTTGCTCGTTGGGATGCCGAGGAAGAGAGAGAGAGAGAGAGAGAGAGAGAGAGAGAGAGAGAGAGAGAGTTTAGCTAATGCCGTAGAGTTGACCGAGGGTTGAGATATATACGGTAAAGTGTGTGGGCGGGGTGAAACGGAGTTTATTTTTTATCGTCCATTCTCCGCCAATTTTCCGAACCCTCTTTACGATTTTAATTTTTCGATTATACATTGTCGAAAATGGTATTAACGAATCAGAATAACGGAAACGAGAGGAAAAAAAAAATAAAAAATTTCAAGTTCCGATTTGAAGAAAAAACAATGTTATCTGAAAAAAAAAAGATTCAAAAAAATGACAAACAGAACACCAAGTTCATTTTGAGTCTGGGTTAAAAAATTTTGATATCCAGTATCGGATTTGCGAGGTTTCATCAGATTTTCAAATTTGGGCTAACGACGTTTCCGTTTTCAAAACTTACAAACGAATCAAATTTGATTTTAAAAAAAATCTGAAAAAAATAATTACGCCCAGATTTGAAATAAGAAAACAAAAAAATAGTGAAAAAAATCGGAGAGCTCGAGGCTCAAACCAAGATCGAACCGTCGTCGTCGTCGTGGAATACCTCATATGTATATCGATCGAATATGAGTGAATCCATTTTATCTTGGAACGCCTCATACATACACAGGGTTGAAAATGCATACATACCATATATCTACTGCGTAGGTATGTATATAAATATCGGCACACATGTCTGTTAACACTACACGGTACGTAAATACACTCCGCAGTTCAACCTTCCCCCGTAGTAAAAAGATCTATGGGGAATATCAATCATCCCTCCCGGCATCGTCGCACGTATCTACCACACATGGAACTTATACGTTTCCATACACGCACGCAATACATGTACGTATAGTGTAATTTTGAGTACATGTTTGTTATTCTTTCAACGTCTCTAGTATTTTTCACACATGCGTATATATATTTCCTCTATTTCCTCTTCTCATTCATTTTTCCCTATTTTTTCCGCACCCCGTTTTACAAAACGGGCAAAACAATACACGTCGCGAATACGACGAGGACAACGTTGACGTGAAAGTGCCTAAACCTTCTCTCTCTCTCTCTCTCTCCCTCTCTCACTGTGTACACAGAGGTATGTATATACACACACGCATATGGGATGGTAAGGATATAGCTGCCAAGGGGATGAGCCGTCGAGGTGGGGGCGAAGAGGGGGCGAAGGGTGGGAACCGGGCACGAGGGCATGAGTTACGAGGTACGGAGAAGCTCCGCGCTGTTTACCCTTTATTTATGACGAAAGTTTGCCCAGATTTCGCGAAAACGCGTCGGTGCCGGTTAGGGAATGGCGGTGGTGGTGGTGGTAGTGGTGGGTGAGAAAGAGGGAAGAGGGGGGGGGTAAAAGAGGGAACAGACCCAGCAGTCATTTATTAGTCCTTGCTACCCACATTCCCCACCCCTACGATGGCACGAATGCCGTCAACCCTTTGCACTCCGCACGTACGTATGATAAGATGTCTGTTTCTATATATATGGATATGTATGTATTACACATATATGTATGAACAAGGTGGTGGAAAAGTTTGCGCGGTCTTAAATGCGCAACATCTTGCTGTCGTCGTTTGGTCCATAGATTGAGAGAAGATGTAACCGGGAGAAGAAAAAAAGAAAGAAAGTGAAAGAGAAAAAAAAAACAAACGCGGTTTTGCAGAGGTTTTATTTTCGAGTTGTTTTTTTTTTTTTTTTTTTTTTGTTTTTCGGTGAACCGTTGTCGTACTTACAACTTTGTAATATGTATAATGTACGGTGTAATAACATGAGCATGAGTTATAATGTAAAAGCACGAATGTAATATTTCACTTGAATTAGCTAATTTTCTATACATGGTTAATTACGCTAGAATTGTATCACATTACAAATGAGAAACTTTGAATAATCGAAGCAGTGTCGTAACTGATGGGTATATATAATACGACAGTTGTAAGAAAAGTGAGATTCTTTGGACGAGGGAGTTGATTTTTTTTAATTTTTTATGTACATAAATAACGAGATTACGATCTTTGTACAAAGTATTGCGAAGAATAAGGAATATGTTTTTTACGGTCAACCTTTTTTATGGCCGTCAAATAAAAAAGAGAATTTCGAACCGAAAATGTGTCGGAAACAAAAGTTTTCACAACGGTATGTAAAAATTTTCTGCATAATGAATTCGAATTTATGCGATATCAGATTTTCGACGTTCGGAATGGCGGATCCAATAAGACAAACTAAAGTCCAAAAATAGATTTGATATGGAAGAAACGATTTGAAATTTCGTTAGAGATTTTTCAAAAGTTGTAACTTTCATTTCATAGAAATGAAGGGATTTTTACAGCATGGAAATCGTCGCAACAGTTCTTGAACTCGATTTTCGAAACATAGTTCAGTGATTAAGTAATCGCCAAAATTTACCACGAGTGTAAACTTTGTCAGTTTGTATAAATGAAACGATTTTTATACGTGCGATAGTTTTTGGGATTTGTTGACGTTTGATGATAATCGTGTGACGTAATATTACAGAGTAATTACTAAATAATTGTAGAATTTGTTAGGTATTTTAGTCATGCGATGTTATCGTGTCGTTGCGATCTAAATTTTCGACTGTTATTAGCATGTCTTTATTTGTCGCACGAAGAGACAGTTTCAAGAGAAAATTTATGGAGAGCGCGAAGCGGGAACACCGCCTTTAAACGTCAGTAGAAATTTAATGATCCTCCGAGGAACCCCATGAATCGTCAAATGAAACGAAAAGCAATTTCGACTAGCGAGAGGCTTGCCACGTACTTTGGTAAGATAGAATTCTAGAATCTCGTTCGAAGATAGTTGAAAAGACATTGGGAGTGCGGAGGAATGAGGTGTCGAAGAAGCGGAATGAACAAACACAATACTAGTTAGTACTTCTTGAAGATTGTTCGAGAAGAAATCGTTGAGACAAAAGGAAAATATATAATTTCTCAAAATTGGGCTTGAATAACTGCGGTGATTTTAAAGCTCCCGGAAGTGTTGAAAAAAATACGCCATATCGTGTGGAAAAAAAAATCACCAATATCTGCCTACTGGTATAAAAGTTACGGCACTATTTGAAAAATAAACGTACCTACATGAGCAAAATCTATAAGAACAGATTTTTCGTCAAAATTTTTAATTGGTTAAAACAAAAAATACGGGATTTAGCATTAAATTAACCAAAGAATGATTTTCGCATTTTAATTTTTAATCCCGACTTTACTGCGGGGTGGTTTGATAGATGTGAAACCGACCTTAAAGCAGTGGAAGTGAAGTTGAATCGAGTTAAAACGATGAAATCAACTCTCGCAAACAGAACAATAAGCGGTAATTCGTTGAAGGACCGCAGAGGAAACGGAAATCACACCGTAAACAATAATAAATTAGAACGTAAGGGAGACGAGGGGTGAAAAACGAACAATTAAGCAAAAGAAAAAGGAGAAAAACGAGAGGGAGAGTAAAAAAAAAAAATAAAAATAAAAATGAATCGCTCGCCACGAGAACACATCTGAGGGTTAATTCATTTCCCGTTATGCGAACGCGTTAAATCACCTCATAGCTAAGCGTCGGTCGGGATCGTGTAAAAATCCGTGCCCCCAGTACATGGGGGATGATAAAAATGGGCTGGTAATTTCCAGGGCTCAACCCTTAAACTTCCCCCGAAGTCATTCAACATATTTTTCCCACCCCCGTCGCACGCAGGTTCAACCCCGAAAACTCACCGGGTGTCTAACGATTCGAAACGATCGCAGCATAGCCAAGAAAGTTTTCGTTCCCTAATTGATCAGCTCTGTCGAAGGCAAACGATCGGATAACTTCTGCTGGATAGAAGTTATAATTCTTGTACCACTAACCCGCGCTTTGGGAATATGGCGCGACGTCGGGTGAAGAATAATGATGATCCGATTGCATTTTCCACGCGATCGCGAGAAGCTTTATAATAGAGTTGGTAAGCTGGTTGTAAACACGGATTCCTACATTACCAACACTTTCCAAGTCCTAGCCAAGACACAAACCTTTTCTTAGAACGTTCGAAACCGGGAGCGGTATGCCCATTCTGGAAAAGGGTTTGCTTCTTGGCTAAAACTTGATTGATGTCGGTAACGTCGGGATGTGTATTCAGAATCGGCGTAGCTACTCTACTCTTTTATATGCTGTTTATTTTGTTCAGACAATTGGTTTAGAATGAAGAGATCTAAATTCCTCGATCCGATCATAGAATAATACAAGCAGCACGTTTTTATGGATAGTCAAGAGGGTTGATTATTACTCTTTGAATTCTGCTACGGCGGCAAAATTTATCTTCACCTTTTTTCGGAGTTTTCCCACACAGTTTATAGAAATTTTATTAGAGTTTTTCTGGATATTTAGCAAGATTTTAGAAAATTAAGATGTATGAGAAATGAGATGCCTAACCCGTATATTGCTATTTTTTGAAGATATATAAATTTGACGTCAAAGTTCGAATATTTACAGAAATTCTGTAATTGTAAGTTCCGGCATGATAGAATTATAAATAAAAAGTAAAAAAAACAACTTTTCCGAAGTGTGTGACATTCTGTGAAATCTCATGAAATGCTTCGATTTCTCCAATCAAATGAGAAACACTATAATTCTTCGAAATCTTCAGAAATCTTAGAAATTTGTAACAAAATTACCGTGAAATCAGAGTCTATACAGTTTTTTGCCGTGTTTAATCCCTCGTTATACTTATAAAAAGTAATTGTCTCAGAATTGATGAAGACTGGCCGATGAATATTATAAATTTTTGTGTTTCCCAATTCGGGAATACAATGTCTGCAGAAAGTACCTTATTAGATTGATGCCAAATCGACACCAAATACACAACCACAGAAGAAAAGTGTTTTGTTAGACGGATTACACCACTATACCTACATGTTTTCGGACATGCTATGTCAGAATTCCTGCGTCACCTTCAAATTTTACTTTGAATGTGTGGATCTTACAAAAAAAAATACTCGCCCGGCAGACTTAAAAACCGTAGCTCCATGTTTTTGAATATGCTGATTCCAAATCCGATGTCAGAATTGCTCCAGCACCTTCAGATTTTACTTTAACCGAATGGATCTTACAACAAAAAAAATACTTGTCGGGCGGACTTAACAACCGTACATCTATGTTTTTGGACACGTTGAAACGAAATCCGATGTCAGAATTGGTCTGCCGGACGGGAGTCTTTTTTGGAGTGCGTTTGTAACACGGTCTACAGAAGTGCGGAGTGAAAGCTTGCTCACAGCATGCCTAACGTCTGTGACAGATTTCCGAAATCCGGAAGTCTTGGCCGTCTGTGAAACAGGAGAATTCCGGATAATCGCCCCTACGAATCCCCTCGCGGTTAGTGAACATCACGTGTTCCGGAGGCGCGGCGACGACGTTCCGTCGTCACTCCTGAATATCTCGTACAAATTTGACTAGGAGTGGTTAACACGTGTCAGCACATAAGTCAGGAGCACGTCATCCTGATCGCAGCTCTGTTTATCGCGTACATACAAGCGACGGGGGAAGATGGCGGCGTCGGTATACAATCCGCATATAGGAAACCAGTGAAGTGACGTGAAGCGAAGGTCTCGAGGAGTGAAGGGTGCTCGATCAGACGCGTGCGCTAATTGGCGATGCAATTAGATGCCCGACATATACAGCCAGCCAGCGTTGGACCAAAAGAAAACTACAATAAAGAAAGAGACAAAAGGTCGGGACGCGCGAATTAGGAGGCGAGTTTCCAGGGGTTGCGAATCAATTACTTACTACGAGTTCTTTTTTTTATCTCTCCCTCTTTCTTTTTTTCACGTATACGTCGTGAATAAGCCAAGAGTTCAGCATAGGAAATTTGGGTACAGGGGAGGTGTTGAAAAGAAAAAAAAAAAAAAAAAAAACACACTCACCGTGCAATCCTGCAAGGGATGCCGTGTACTGGAACACTCTTCCTTCGCTTCAACCCTCAACCCTCCAGCCAATTTTGGTCCTCCGTGTTGTAGCTTGCTTTTAATTCCAGATATACGATCCTGGAGCAACGACGACGATGAAAAGAGAGAAGGAAAAACAACGTAAGCTAGTTTTATGTTCTTCGGTGCAGGAAATATAATAAAACAAAGCATCTCATTTCCGGAAGAAAAATAAGTCTCAGCGATTCTTCTGTGCCAAGTATTAAAAATATGTAATTTTACCCTGCAATGTTGATTTTCTTTTTTTTTTTATTTTCGTACGTATTTTCCCGTCAAGAAGCGTATTAAAAATCGTAAACATCTTTCGAACTATTTATATTTACATTGCTTTTAAATGAGACGTCGAAGAAATTACCGACTTGCACATTGCCTGACAAACCCGATTTCAGATCCCCCTTGTTGGCTATAAATATGCGAGTGAATCTTCATGGAGAAGTTGAAAAAACTTTGAAATTGAGCCTTTATAACAATTCCCGGTCTTTCTGTTTGGCTAACCCAGTTTGCTTTTTTGTGTACAAAGTAAATCGTCGGGAAACATCTTTAATACGCATCAAACGTTGTACAGTCTGAGCAAAATTTAACATGACGGATGAGAAACATCTCTAAAATCTAAGATCACAAGTGGCAACTGAAAATAAATAAGCAAATAATATTGGAAATCTTGATACATGAAAATGTTACACACAGTTGTGACACCATGTTTTCGAGGCCAATAATTACTTTTCGTTTGTCCAGTTTCATGATTTTTTAAAGAAAAGTTCTATGAGTTTATCAAGTGTCAAAAAAGAATTGAAACTGAAAAATACAGAAACAAAAGTGAGATCTTCCTACATTTTTATTAATACTGAATTCGTATATTTTTTCCAGTTTAAAAAAATTGTTTTGAAACTCATTTTTTATGCGAATAAATTATGCCAAAATTACTTTAAATGGATTTTCGATTAACCGACTGCGTTTTCGAATAAAGCGTTAGTTTTTCGTACATGCAATCTGTATTGCTTTAACATTCAATTTGTTGTTTCAAGTCAATCAAAAGATCGTTAAAAATTCAACCCGAGGCGATTTGTAAATAACTGAGTTACAAACGAAAGAAGCAATGATTCTTTGAAATTAGATGTAGGTTTTTTCTCCCTTAACAAAAAACAACAGATTGTAGCATTGTATATAAAAAGTTTTCATCTGTCCTTTTTGTTCCTGTACATTTTTCAGACATTGTTTCAACCAAATCAAACTTGATTAGTTTCAGCTGTATTTGTTCAATCTCTCTTCCCAACAATTCTATCGTTTGTAAATTGTTTAGACGGGCAGTTTTTCGACTTTATGAAAGTACAAGCTATGTCCGCAAGGTTAAAAATAATCGATGCATCGATTAAACGAGTCAAAAAAAAAAAAATAACAAGTTGTTAATCGATTAATCGATCATTTCGTACTTTCTTGAAACATATGAAACCAGAATTTCGTAAATTTCAGTATGTAGTCTCAATACCGAAAAGTTTTTTGATAATTTATAGTTTCATTCGTAATATTTTACAATTTCAGGTGAAAATATTCACTCATCTTTCACTTATTATATCAAATAGGTAGCTTAGTAAGTAAGACGATGATAATAATCGATAGTTTAATCGCCTAAATTGATATTATATCGCGTCGTTCATGGGATTAAAAAACAAAAACCGATTCTGAGAAAAAATAATCGACTCGGTCGATTAATCGGGTTTGAAAAATAATCGATTGCACTCGATTAATTGGGGAAAAGCAATCGATTATTTGTTTCGTCATTCTCGTCAAGCACAAGGTTCGAAACCCGGATCCCACCGTTCCGTGGAAGAAGGGGGGATGTAACCGCGTTATTTTCACCTCCGACAAACCGCCGTGAGGCTGATTCGACTTTGATTCTCGACTACCGGTGCACCAACTGCCGCCTAATAGCTTCGATTATATTCGAATTACACAGCCGCGAGGCTCCCTCATCGCCAATTCGGCTGCCGTGTTCTCCTAAACGCGGCGGTATGCCGATCTCAGCGCGGATTTGCAAGTGGAAGCACGTCCTGTCTGAGTCAGGATTCGACTCTTAATTACCAGGGCGGATCAGCTGCGGGGACAAAAAAAAAAAAAAAAAACGGGGTGACCATCTTTCCGTTCCCTTTTCACCTCCCTCCTCACTCTTTCTCCCTTTCTCACTCGCTTCCTCCCCCACCTCACCCCTCCTTCTCTTTCTTATCAATTTTCTCATTCGTTTGCTTCTTATTTATTCGATCGTTGACACGTGATTTTTTCTTTTTACCGCGCTCTCTCTTCCTCTCTTTCTCTCTCTATCTATTTCACCCTCTTAACAACCTCTCTTCAACTTTAAAATGATAGACATCTTTCGAGTCTCATTAATTGGACTGAAGATGAGAAATTATTTTCAGCTAATTTCAATCATAATGCACGAGGTTCTGGTTCTGCGTTTTTTAATTTTATTTTATTTATTTATTTATTTTTTCTCTCTTCTATTTCTGACTACTCTTTTCTGTACTTACAGTCTCTCAACAAGAATCGAGAAGTTAGACAACGAGAAGTCTAATAGGAACCACTATAAATTCATTAGGGAACGATAAACGGCGTGGAATGAATGATTTGGACTGATTATACGAGTGGTGGAATAGTACGTTACGCAACAAGTGGGTAAAGTAGATTATTCTTGGAAGTGGTTCAATGAACGTTAGACGAAAATTGCAGCGATTAGGAATGAATCTGTCGGAACGTCTGTTTCGAAAGCTAGGAATGGAGTCAAAACTGTCTAAGAGGGTGTTCTGGTCTATAAGTTTGAGAAAATCTTCTTTTTTTGACAGTTTATTATTTTTTCATATTATATTATTACAGAAGCTACATCGTTTAAGAATATTTTGACTAAAAAGCCTTCAGTATATATTCCGTCATAGATGAAACCTCGGGAAATACGAAATTATTATTATTACTACTTTTAAAACAATGAAAAGTTGGAAAAAAGTTGGGCGGAAAATTGACTTTTTCTTCACAGTCACTGATTCTTTGATTTTTTTTTTTCACTCGGTCCTGGTTATAATGACATTGTTAATGATCAAGAAATTTACTTTTGTTTCTGTTTCGGATGAATCGAAGCATCGAACCGTTTTTTTTTTTTTATATATATATTAGGGCCATACCTTTCTTCACTTTTGTTTTTTCTAAACAAAATTTTTTTTCGTAAGTTCTTGAAAGATCAATAAAGATAAGTACTATAAAATAAAATTAATGGTAAAAATATATATGTATATATGGGTTTTTTTATCAAGCCCGAAAAAACGCTAGAATCTCAGACCTCTAGACTAGACAAATACCCTCTGAAAACAAGCTTCCGACAGTGCTATTTGCACTAATTACGGCGAACACAAATAGAACAACATTCTTCTTTTGTAACAAAAATGATTCTGAGCAAATTCGAATAACATAAGCTAAAGTATCAAGAATTTAGGAGAAGGTTTTATAATTGGAACGTTCAAACTTATTCAACTCTGGTGTTTATGATCGAATTATAAAGTTTTCGGACTCGTTTTACTCACTGACCAAACCCCTATAAAGTGTATGAAAAAGAGATTCGATGAATCTTCAGCTATAGTATAGTTATAAAATGAGATTGTAATTTTTAGCTAACATCTCTTACACCGTATTTCCACAAATCTATGTTTATACTCTACTCTGTAGATAACTATTAGTTAAAAGTTTTCCGGCGATCTGTACAGTAAAAAAAAAACATAAGCCTTAGAGTATTGCAATCGAAAAAAACCATCAGAGTTTAATTGTTTCGAAAGCTGTAGTTTTGTAGAACCTTTTCGGAAATTGTTGATATCTCAGATTGTTTAATTCGAGTTCGTTTGGATTTATTTCTATTGTCTGGTAGAGATGTTGCTCAATTCTCGTTCACCACCATCGGCGCAAGTAAGATGGCTGAAGATATTGCTTAAGGGTCCATCCTCTTTTCCGAACTCCTGTTACCCACGGACTTTGGGTCTCATTCATCTTTAAGCGATCGTACATCACGAGGCGTGCCAAGGGAAGCGCTTAGACACACACACTAGAGGTTCGAGTGAGGCGAGAGCCGCAAATGGCACTAAAGTTGATTCAAGGAGCAAGTTTATCGAACATAGAGATAAGGAAAACTCCCGAGTAGCGGGTAAGAGGGAGCGAAGTGAGGGGGTCGCGGTTGATAAGGTGACTCGGGTTGATTCGAACTTAACTAAAAGTTAAGCGAGATTAAGTATACACATGCCGTGACTGTGGAGTTGGGAAAATTTTCCTAATCTCGTTACACACTGCGTGTAACAAGGTACGGATTATAACGCCAACGCGGAACTTCCAGGATCAATTTTACCAAATTGGATTATAGAAGCTGCGCGTGATTCCTTCTTTCGGGTGAAGAAGAAATTTAAGATAAACGAAATGAATGAAATTTCTCACCTTGGAACGGTCGTTTCAGTTCACCGATTACACAGGTCAACAGGTCAAAAAAAAAGAATGTTAATATTTTCTTGAGTTTCTATTGAGATAAATAAATTTCGATTCTATGCATCGATTAATAACCGAAACCTTTACTTATTACGTATGAAATTTGTTTTTGTCTTTTTTACGCTGAAGAATAAGTCTCGAAGCTTTTGTTTTGACAGCTAATATGGGTCCCTGTTTAGAGGAAAAAGGGAAAACGTTTTCACCAATATGTGATGGACTTTACCGTCATTAACTTTATCAGGGGCAATATAATGAGAGCATAATGGGAGATTACGTTTGGGGTTTGACACGAGATAGTCGATACGAAAAATATTCATTTTTAAACTTTGTTTATCAATTCTTTCACATTTTTAGTTTGTTACGAATTATTATTTTCGAATAAAATTGAAAGAAACGATAATCTGAATTGTTCGTTGAATTGCTATTTACAATAAATTTTTCAGAAAATAAGTAATTTTTCTTAAAATCCAAAATATAATTCTGGTTTCTACAAAAACAAGCTTACTATCTAATGAAACTATTTTTTCATTTATTAGTCACGTAGAAGAAATCAAAATTTGACATCTAGAACCCAAACTCAAAATTCGAGGTTCTGAATTTCTGACTTCAAATTTGACAGCTAAAAACGAATCGTTTTACTGGAATACAATCAATTTTGTTTATTTCCATCTTATATTCATCGATAACAATCAATCGCTTGACTTCGAATAACGACGTTCATGATAACTGAGGCACATCATTCGAGCGATTGATTTTTCATCATATATAGTGAAAAAAATTTATTCCTTTGGTAAATATTCGCAATCTGATTGAACCTGACTTTTTCGCCATCCGTCAAATAACGAAGTTCGTAAATACCAAATTCTCTTCAAAATTAAAGTCAATTGAGGCGAATTTAATTAAAACAATATCCCTTCAGTCACGGAGTAAACCAAAAATAAACAAAGAAAGATCACTCAATTTCAAACCCACAATCATTTGAATTATTCGGAACCTCGGAGAGATCAAACGTTGTTGCAGAACGTAAATACTGAATGATTAATAAACGAGCAGATCATCCCTCTGATTGTCACAATATCAATTCGATTTACATACTAAAAAAAAAAAAAAAACTATTCTTTTTGATCGCGGTAATTCGTACTATATTTTCTTATAACAATAAATTGTTATTAAAGCCTTATTCAACTGAAAAGTATGCATTAAGATTAAAAAAAAAAAAAAAACGGCACATTTAACGTTGCAACAATCGTAAAAGCGGTTGCCAACTATAATCACACGGTACAATATAAACAGTTATTCGCACCACATTTTCTTTTAATTCGAACAATATTTAAGGGAGTGAACGGTTATAAAAGTTACTGAAACATAGGCGACGTCATTGAGAGTCAAGGTACTAATATAATTTTGCGACAGTAACTATTTCCGTAAAATTGCATTTCTAAAAGGAACTGTTTGCAACTAATGTTCTGAAAAATAGTGAATAATATGAATATCTTGTTGCTGAAATAACATTTTTTCTTCTACACCCGCAAAGAAATATCCTCCTCTTTATCGTTTATTTCTTTTACTGTCTAGAACGAGATGAGGACAGTTTTATCATCTACAAGGATATTAAGATTAAAAAAAAACTATATATTATAGATTATCTGGATAAATTTTCATAGATCAATAATCTTTGTATATCAGTGTAGACGATAATATATGTTTTCAGAATATTAAGAAACCCATTTCTTTATCTTTTATCATCTAGATTATCCATATCAAGATATGGATGTTTTTAACATGTACAGAGATGTTTGGATGTGAAAAAAAAAACTATATCTTTCATCTTATCTAGTCGAATCTTCATAGATGAATAATCATTGTACGTCAGTGTAGTTGATGAAATATTTTCGCGGAACATTAAGAATCTCCTCTACTTATCCTTTATCTTCATACTTATCTAGAGCAAGATGAGGATAGTTTTATCATCTATAGAGTTTATTGAATGAGAAACTATATCTTTCATCCCATATAGTAGAATTCTTATCCATAAATAATCATTGTATTTCAGTGTAAATGATAACATAGCCATCGTTTTGTACAGCATATTGTTAAATATAAACTGTAATGAGTGTAATTCGTCTCACGCGGAAGGTATCCCAGGTCGATCTCTCCGATTTAATATCTTTCGTAATATGTTATAGCAGACTAAAAACTAAGCGACACGTATTTTTTTTATCTGCCACCAAACACTGCAAGGGGGTGAAACCAACTTCCAAAGTAAGGTATGTTAAGTGGCGATTTGGCAGTTTCACCCGTAACAACATTATATTTTTCAACCAATCCGACTGGAAGAGTTTCCTCATAACGAGAAATGAAAAATGTAATTTACTCAATAAAAAAAAAAAAACAAAAACAAAGCAAAACAAAACAAAAAAACTGCCAAATCACTCCTAGACGCGCCTTAATTTGGAAGTTGGTTTCACCCCCTTAAAGTGTTTAGTGGCAAATAAAAAAAAAAAAAACACATGTCGCTTAGTTTTTAGTCTACTGTAACATGTTACAAAAAAAAAAAATCAATTCGGAGAGAGATCGACCTGGGATACGTTCCGTGTCAATGCGCGCGGATTCGGGCTCTGTTTGTCATCTAGCGAATAGATCGAACGGTTGAAGCCCCGCATGATGGGAGCAATGATAATTAGCTGAAACAATTCCGGGCAGAAGCCTGTGTGTGGGTTACACATCCGAGTGAACACACGGAGAGAGGATGCCCACATTTGCGGGTACGCCCCATTTAGTTTGAAATGGGCGAAACAAGAATAATAACCGAGCAATATTATCTGCGGCCGGGTAGCCGGAGCTCGCATAACAAACGATACTCCCTATCGGGTTTCCCTAATTAACAGGTAATTAAGAGAACCATAACTCGACGGGGGGCTGATTTACACCAGGGACAAAGGTGAACTTCGCGTTCCAAAATCCGCCGTTTCGTAGATCGCGCTTTAATCGCTACACTCTATCCAACCTTCGCGAATGTTCTGCAGGGACCAAAGTCCGTCGCATCTCTCGCCCTGCGGTTCGCCAAACTTTACAGATAACGGCGGCAGCTTTCTGCCCCGTGCAGATTTCGCAAACCTTCCATATGCACACATGCCGTATCGATTTCATTGTTGTTGCTGTTGTTATTATTATTTATAAAGTTTGTTTGATTTTTAACCTGTTAGAAAATAATTCATGATCGTTACGATCGGGGCTCTGCGATTGATCTTGAACTTTAATTGACTGAAATAACCGATTCGTCGAGCAATCGAAAAAATGATTGATTTGGAAACCAAAGCTCATTTCAGGTAAAAAAAAAAAATAACAATTTTGAGAAAAAATTTCTCTCACGAGGTCTTTTTCAGACATCTTTGGTCCGATGTAGGTAAATCATTTGTGGCTCATTTATAACCAATTAAAATTATGACAAAGTTATTTGCAAATGATTGAATTTTTTTCTGAAAATTTGACTCATTCGTCGTGATTACTCACATGGTTTTTCGTTTTCGAATCACTAAATTGAAAATATGGGAAACAACTCGCCAAAAGATATCAGCAATGGGGTATTCATTTGTTGAAATCGCAAACCACTTTAGAAAACAGTCACTTTAAAATCCGTTGAAATAACTTAAAATAATTTGAAATCCCTTGTAAATCACTTAAAGGCAGTTGAAATCACTCGAAACCACGTGATAAGGCGTGGATTCGCGTAAAATCACAGGCGTATTCACTTTTTAAAGTCTTAAACCACTTTGGAAAGCAGTCAATTTGAAATCACTTGAAATCATTGCAATCGTCCGTCACCCAATTTGAATGAACACCCCCTCGGATGTCAGACGTTGAAAGGATAAGACGGACCAAAAAACGTGGAAAACGTGGAAAAATCCTTACGGCACAAATGTTTACTTTTCTGAAAAACATTCTTTGACGTGAAACAAACTCGGCTTAAATTTTTAAAAGTCCCCGTACTGGTCCTCTGAAGCAGGAACTTACCTTTCAAAGTTTTCTGAACCCGCGTTAAGGAAAATTTAAAAAGTCCGAAGAACCTTAAGGAGAGCTTTCCTCACAACAGGGACGATGTTCGGGTCGTCGAATGAAGGTCAAACCATGCAGGCAGTTAACGCGTGTGCCTTGATATAGCAGCTCTAGAAGCTGACTAGAAGCAGTCGGAATATAGCAGAGTTTGGCAAATTTACTTGGTAGAATCGGCGGGCGGATCAAGAGAAGGACCAGAGCCCCCAGGGTCCTTCTTCGAGTTCGAGAGGACTCGGCGTGGCAAACTCACTATCTCTCGCATTCTCTCTTTCTCTCTCTCGTTCTCTCTCTTCTCTCATCCGGCATCAGCATCAGCGGCAGAAGCAGCGGTTGGAATTTCTCTCGGTCAAAATTAATTCGCTAACTTCCGGCCGCTGGTTCTTGGACCATTACCAAGGGCAGGTCGAGTCCCTCGGTCCCATTGCTGTCTGCCTGCCTTCCTTCCTTCGCCACCTCGTTGTCGGACCAAGTGTCCTTACCTCACTCGCCTCGCGGACCCTTTGCGAAAACTGACTCGAGTGTCTCCAAGGCCGGGAAATGCCCGTCGAGTCCTTCGGGAAACTGGTACTTCAATTGCGCAAATTACGTTAGACTCTATACTAGCCGATCCGCCAACATTTGACCAGGTTTTTAGTTTTCATTACCTTTAGTGATGGAAGAAAAGTATTGGTTTTGGTCGAAGATTACTATTTCTACTCTGTCATCTTTACACAGTTTCAGAAACGATGTCAGTAGCGAGTATCGAGAAATCCACGAAACAAGTTCGACAGCAAACATGAATCGTTGAATTAAATAGATATGAGGTTTCGGTATGAAAACGATAGCTACAAAATCCCAATTTAGTCGTTTAATATGAGTCAGCAATTGGTGACAGCACAATTTTCACCAATTTGTGAACGTTCATCTTATCTTGCTTATACTTTTATAATAGGTATAAAACTCGGGAGACCGGTTTCCAAATCAGGAAATCATCTCTTAAAGGTTATAAATATCTTGTTACAGACGTTGTAAGAATTCCACGAATCGAGATTACAACTTTTACGAGTTTGATTATATAATAATTCACGAGGAATCCGATAACGGCTTCAAACCCGTTGAATATTCCGCAGGGATATATAAAAGACAAATAAATATTCGACTTGGTTTTATCTCGCGGATAAAAATATTACGTCTTCAAAAGCGATTCCCAATCACTTGTGGCACACGCTCATTCGTGCGTTTCCGGTAACGCAGAGACCGAGAGAATTGGGATCGCCATATAGATTCCGTTATCGACTGTTACCGACTTCTGTTTTATCCCACGGATACAAATATTGAGTATTCAAAAGCGATTCCCGAGCGCTTGTGGAACACGCTCATTCATGCGTTTTCAATAATATAGAAAACGAGAGTATTTGGATTACTTTATAGATTCCGTTATCGACTGTTACCGACGTTGAGGAACACATGCTTTCGGCGGTCAGAGCGGTTTGATTCGTCAATTTCTATTCGGTGCCCGTCAAGTCGAACGCCGAAGGCGGTTTCCTTGAACATATCCATTTTTCTGCCCTCCAAGTTTTCGTCCCATTTCTTTCCTACTCTTCTCTCTCTCCCTCTCTCTCTCGTCTTCCGAGTTTTTTTCCTTTTATTTCGTTTTTTTAATAATTTTTTCTTCTCACCTCTTTATGGTGGAGCGAGCATAGAAGCCGCGGGCTTAAAGCCGACGAATGCCGCGTGATTTGTACTTGCAGCGAGTCGCACGTCACGTCTTTTTACTCCGGCAAGCGTAGCTCGGACGTCTTGCCTCAACGATTCAGTGATTTTACCGAAAGAAATAAATTCGACCGAGCCACGAAGCGAAATGGAAATTTAGAGTGGCACGTGGAGGAGGACATATATTTATGTATTCATATGACACTCTAGTACCTAGGTCTTCGCCTTTCTCCTCACTCCTCTATCTTTCTCCCGCTTTCAACGTGCCGTTTTCGAATAAATTAGCCATTATTTTTGCCCGTATTGTATAAGACGAAAACCCACTTCGTCTCTGCGTCAAATGCGGATGATCGACGACTTGGGTTTGGGCTCTTCGTGTCGTTCGAATCTCATCGAGTTTATACGTAATTTACATACAATTCGAGTATGATAATTCGATGTATACTCAAATATCCGACCGAGAGGTAATTCGCTCAAGGAAGTCATAGATTTACCAATTGAAAATTGAATTGTGAATTAGAGAAATTCGAGTGACCAAAACCTTCATTGAAATATGGAAGAATCAATTGAGATTACCGAGATCATTCCATTACAAATCAGAAATATTAAACAATAGAAAGCACGGAATTTCATTATGGGATTGATTTTTGAATATTGAGAATATGAAGAAAAAAATTATGATCATTTTTGAGCTGCAAAAATCACCCGAAAAAAATTACAACCAAATTAAAAATATCATTCAGGTTTCAAATTCGGTGATTTAGCACGAAAAGCCCCAAAACAAGGAACCAGCTTCTGGCAAAGTTTGATAAGGGTTAGAGAATTGCGGAGACTAGTGTTGAACTGTTCTAAAACTCAAACCACAGACTTCAGAAACTGCTGCTACAGTTTCCATATCAGGAAAACTGTGTGTGGATAGTTGAACTTCAACTGCAGTTGATTTCAAATAAAAAAGGAAAAAGATAACGATAAATGTAAGGCAGGATGCCAAATAGAGAAAATTAAAAAGCAGTATATCGATATTGGCAGTCATGATTTAAAAATATTCGTATAAAATCTCATTATGGTCGGACGCGTGGTGGTTAGATTTTTGTAAAAGTTAGACTTAGTGTATTCAAAATTTTTAATCTAACTTTTAATAAAATGAAATTTATAATCATAATTATAATTAAATATTGTACAGAACACGCTAAGTGGACAATTCATATAGTGATTTTCATTGCTCTGCATAAAATGTGAGTTGGAAAAAATCAGAATAATAATCCGGCCACCAAAATTCTCTGGCAGTTTTTCTTCTTAATTGTGACTTGTCAATGACATCTTGAAACCATTTTTTATCACTCAAGTTTTACCGCTGATATCTTGCAAACCAGTTGGAGAAACCACAGTGGGTATCAATAATTTCTCCGCAAATTGAGAACGGTCAGTTTAAAGGTTGAAAAACAAAAGAAAGTCGGTGTAATTGCCATCTTGCAAAACTTTCCTTTTCCAGAAGTAAGATAAATAAAACGAGGCATAAAACCGTCTTACACTTTTATCTACTTACAGCTATCTCCGCAGATGGCAAAGAAGAAGAAGAAGAAGAAGAAGAAGAAGAAGAAGAGAAGGAGAAGGAGGAATACGAAGCTACAGAAGAAGCCGATGGGTGAATAAATCCTCAGCTGTATTTAATCGAGCTAAATACCGTGAGAGGAAATAAAGTTTTAAAATTATAAAAGCGGCGTTAGAACGTGCTAAGAAGGAAGACAGGGGTGGATTTTCTCCGGATAAATTCAAAAGAAGTTTTCGCCGTATTTCCGCCGGACAAAAGAAGAAAACGCGCGATCCACCCTTATACACTCACCCCCTGCAATTCTGCGAGTACACATAAGAGTATCGCCTGCGGGACGCTGCTAGCCGGATGGCGAAGCTGGTCTTTTTGCAATAAACGCGTCGTAGGGAAGAACTTTGGCGAGATCCGCATCTAGAGGATACCTTTGGTTATTGTTACACCGAACAATGGAGCCCAGGTATCACTGGGAATGGTGTCGCGTGGCCTGCCATTACTTCCCACCCCCGCCTATCATCCCTTCTCTTCTCTCTGAACTGCAAGCTTTTCCACCATTTGCTCCAATTCCGACCACCTCGGTTCTCCTCAGCCCCAAGAAGCTGCAGTTTCACCTGCAACGACATCTTCGAGATGGGCGGTGGAACAATGCTCGCGGCCTGTTAACCCGTGATAATTTGTTTCGTCGAGCTTTTTTGGCTCTTCCTAATACCAGTCAACAATTTATTACTGCACCGAGAGATGTTTCTATTGTTGGAGCTACTTCACAGTCCCTGTAACTGTTCTCATTCTTCGACGTAACCGAAAAATACAGTTCTCATCGCAAGGTGAGAATTAGTTTTCATATCTTTAACCAGAAAATCTACCATCCATGCATATTCTTTTCGATTATGGTCACTCTATATTTTTTGGCAAACATTGGAGACAACAAGATTCTTATGAAACGATAAATTGATGTCAAGTCTCTATTCAACGGGAAAAATTTATTTAACCACATAAATAAATTTATTGCTGCAAAAATCAGAAAATATTGTATCGACAACATGAAACAGTTCGACAAAAAAAAAAAAGAATTTGTGTTAATGCTTGGATTTTTTCCGGGAATTTAGAACTTTCAGAATGTAGAATTTATTGGATTGGCACTAGTTTTTATCTTATTGTAGGTAGTATTGTAAGGAGGGTCATTTCTACATTCTCAAACACCAAAATTCACGGAAAAAATCTGGGGAAGAAAAAAAAATTTCGCTTTACTGACCTGTGTGGTAATTTTTTTGACGAGCTTTAGATATTCACAGGAAAAAAAAATCAAATTTCTCATCTAATAATTGCTTTTTCGAGCAGTCTATAAAAATTTCGATAAAATAAATATCTAGAGCCAATTTTGAAAAATTATGCTTACTCCTAGGGTCGTTGACGTCAAATCTTACTAAGGCAGCTCAACAAAACGTTACTTTGACCAAGTTTTCTTGTTAATTTAATATTCCGAACTATGTTTTGAAATATTCGATAATATATGTATATGCAGTCTGTCTGGTTTTTTATCGTTCTCCGATATTCTAAAGTAACGCTTCTACGTTAGGAGAAATGTCAGCGTCGTGACAGCACTTTAATAAATATTTATTTCTCAACGTTTCGACACTTTTCCGATAGTTGAAATGCTGCCTCTTCAATATTACCGCTTGCCGTTATGATTGGCACATGTAAACATGTTAGAACATAATTTCCGAATGCAACAGGTAATTCCATACTTCAATCCTCGACCAGCACATCACGCATAGTCGTATACGTGGCAAAATTGCAGAATTCATTTAATCAAATACGGACAGTCGCTCAATTTTTTTTTTTTTTTTTCTTTTTACACGAACGTATATATTGGTTATCTTAAATTAAGAAATGAAGCGAAGTTTTATTCCTTTCTTGAACACTGCAGAGGAGACGAAAAACAAAAACAAAAACTTCGATTCTCAAATGATGTCTTTAGCAAGATCTTTTTTCAGATTTTTATTTTTATCCGTATTATTCGCCTTTGTAAATAAATACGAAATGTGGATTTTCTAAAATTTAGCTTCACTTCCGGACAACTGACTCGATTTTAAAGTGCGCGGATTTATTCGATGGGATAGTTTTTCTCATTGTTTTTCTTTCCGTTGCGACGAATTTTTTTCACACCAATAAAAAAAAAAAAAAAACACTCAGCAATCTCCCGTTTCAAGCCAAAACAACATTGTACGTTGAAGTCGTGTGTATGTATGGGGCATTCCACTCCAAAATGACTCTAAAATACTGCTGAACTTTCAACTCAGGCTATTTTCTGTATAGTAGTTATTTACGGGTGATTTTCAAAGTTTTGAATTACTCAAGTTTAGGAAATTTTGGAATGAATTTTTAAAAAATTCTACATCAGACGACGATCATAATTTTGCGTCATTTTGATGGTCGGATTTTACATCTTGATTTAGGAATCGGCGAATTCACGTTTTTTACTACATTATACACAATAACACCAAGTAATGTAATTCATCAAAATCGTTGGAATAAATAAAGACAATCTGAAAATTTTACTTTTGACAGTGGTTGAAAAGTTTCGTAACTCTAATAGACATCATGAGAATTTTTGGAATTTTTTTTTCAAAATATTCAAAACCTACTGCTCTTCATTTGATATGGAATGCCTCATACAGGTGACACGGTTGCAGAAAGCAGAGTCGCGATAAATGTGATAGCAAAAAATGAAAAACCTATAGCTAGTCACAAACAGTACTCACACTTTATACTTGTTATTTTATCGAGTCAGAATAATTGGTTTAAAATAAAAATAACAGAGACGAGAAAAATCGTATTTACTTTTCTACCCCGCGCCACGATAAAAAATATCTGTATCCAATTAGGAATTAACGATTTCCGCTCCTGTTTCGCAACGACAAGAAGAGTAGGTAAAACATAGGATAAAATAAAAATGCGTCGAAAAAAAACAGACAAAATGAAGACAAAGGAAAAGCACTGCAGGTATCCATACACGCAATTATCCAATATACACGGATATACTGTATTAGTTTCATGGGAAAAATTTCACCCATTTACCGAAACAAATAATTTTTAATTGGTAATCAAGCAGATAATATATTCAAATCAAAAAAAGTTCGATGACTTTTTGGAAAAGTTAAATTTCATAAATAATTCCGATGTGAAATTTCAACTACATTTTTTTGCCACCCACATTTCTCTTGGGAAATTAGTGGGACGATTGGTCGGTTAATAATTAGATTGCAAATTCGATAAACAAAGAAGTCTTATTCCTCATGCTGTGAAAGTATTTTAAGTTTGCACATGAGTCAAATATTGTCATAAATAGAAGCTTTTAAAGAACGCAAAATTTTCGGTGTTATTGTACTAATTTTCTAAAAATATTTTGAATACCGTTTTCAACTCTAACAGGTTGCAAAAAAAAACTTGTGTAACGAAACTGTGTTGATGGTCGAAATTTCATGTGAATCGGAAAAGCTTTGAGTTTCACTTACACAATCCGTCGAATCGTCTCGTGAGCAAAAAATCGATACTTGTTTATTCATTTTACCACAAAATAGTCAAACGTTGAGTATTTATCATGTCGTGATAAAATGATTAAGAAGTATGGATATTTAGTAAACCAGAATCTTAGAAACCCGAGCTTGCAAAAATTGGCGAACATGAATAAACGATCTAAGAACGATCCGAGGGGTTCATCACTCCTGAAATCTGGTGTATACCTTTCCTTGAGTCTTCTGAAGTTTCCTGAAATCTTTGAAATCTTTGAAATCTTCTAAAATATTTTGTAGTCTGAAATCTCTCAAGATCCATTGAAATCCTCTGAAATCTTTTGAAGTCGTTGCAACCTTTTACAATCTTTGAAATCTTCTAAAATCTCCTGAGATCCTTAAAAATCTCTTGAAATCATTTACATTCTTTTGAAATCCTTACAAATCTTATGATATCCTTTGAAATCCTCGAAATTTTTTGTAATTTATGAAATCTTCTGAAATCTCCTAAAATCATTTGTAATCTCTTGAAATCACTTGCAATCCTTTGAGATCGTTAGAAATCTCCTGAAATCATCTGAAATTATTTGTAATCTCTTGAAATCTGTAAAAATCTTTTGAAATCAACTGAAATCATCTGAAATCCTCTGAAATCTTTTGGAATCCTTTGAAATTCATGAAATCTTCGAAATATTTCAAATCATCTAAAATCTCTTGTAATCATTTGAAATTCCTGAAAACTTTTGAAACCTTTGTAATCTTAAAATCAGGTGTACATTAAATCCACGAGCGATTAGCCCCTCGGAACGATCTGAGAACTCGAAACGCTTGCCGAAATTCGCAGTATTATAATCGCAATGATCCATGAGATAAACTGTGAAAGCACATCAGCAAGAGGCTGTAACAGGCCTCGAGGACGTCCTGCGGGGTCCAAAAATAAAACAATCAGAATCCCCGGCCTGCACGATGTCCGGGACAGGTAATTCTTGAGGGGCAATGGTACATTCTATAAGTACTTCACCAGCACTCCCTGCCACTAATAAAACCTAACTGATCTCAGCGTGGATTCGATCCGCAGGTGGTGGTCCCCCTTTGCGCCTCCTCCCTCCTCATCCTCTGCACTGTCTCGCCCGCTACTACATCCACATTATAACCCGCGGTATATGTGGCATTTTGTACGTATGGGGCATTCCACGTCAACTTAAGAGCCCATGTACCTCACCCCCTTCGATTTTAATCATTTTTTAGTATGATGTTCTTACCGACCCAAAGGGTCTCGGATTTTCTTTCACATCTTTTTAGTCACAGTGAAACTTGAAAAAAATTAAATAAACCAGATTCTACGATTTGAAATCTTATTTTTGAGCACCACGCGATTATGGGAACTCGGTGTTAACTTTTCTTTTTCACAGATATTTAGTTTTTCCATGTCGAAATAGGAGGTTTTTTGTTTTTTCTTCTTCTACTCCCCGATCTAAATAGATTACGAAACCATGAAAATAATGTGATTCTGGAATCTATTTGGATCAAGGCGTATTTGGTGGAAAAAAAACCAATTCTGACATTTACGAAAAATATGATAATTTTGTCACCCCTTTATCAAGGCGTGCTGAAAAATTTTACCAGTAGCTAAAGAAAAACTGAAAAGATTCCCGAGACCCTTTTGGGTTGGTAAGAACATCATATTAAAAAATAATCAAAATCGAAGGGGGTGAGGTACATGGGCTGCTAATTTGACTCGGAATACCCTATATACATGGACAAATGTATGGTGCGCATACAGCCTTACACGAGAAGCAAGCACCGGGTGTTCTGGAAAAGTGGTCGTTCCATTGGGCGGAGCGAAATGATGCTCGAAGCTGAAGTTGAAGCCGCGATAAAAGTGAATCGTTAGTCAGTTTTGGTAACCACTTGAAAAGTTTCGATCTATCAAGCTTGACAAATATTGAAGTCCCTAATACTAAGTCTCGTAATGGTCGCAAGAAGTTTACCCGAGTCAACAAAGCTTGGCGACCTATTTGGGAACACGAAATGGTCAGGAATATTGGCTCCATTTGCATCGAATGAATATTTGTTTGGTATATTGAAACTCGGTACTATATCGACAACTTGACGTTGTTAACAAGTTATGTAGACCGACCGAAAATTTGAGTGTGCTGTACGTTGTTTGGTATTCAGACGAAAGTAAAGCGTAAAACGATATCAATAGGTATACAAGAATGGTTCTGCGTACAGATTCCGATACCGGCATTTTACCGACACTTCAGCTGCCTTATAGCTCAGACACAAACACTTCTCAACTTTCCGTTTCTCCGTCTTCAGAGAAAAAAGAATAAATAGAAGTAGAAGAAACAAATTAATTTATTTTAATTTATTTTAATTTATTTCTTTTTTCTCTGAAAACGGAGAAACGGAAAGTTGAGAAGTGTTTGTGTCTGAGCTATAAGGCGGCTGAAGTGTCGGTAAAATGCCGGTATCGGAATCTATACGCAGAACCCGCTTTGTATACCTACTCATATCTAGGTACCCATTCTGGCATAGTAACGCTTGATATTCATAATAGCTCATGAATTCAGAAGATATAGATCGAGCTGTGTCTGCCGAATTCAGAATATACAGAAATGTAGGTAATCCCACTCTCATGCTATTCGATTCATATCCATCTTACAAACTATTTGAAGCAAACTATGAATGGGATCAAAGCTGAATTAACAAAAGCGCTTCCAGGTAGTAGAAGATGGCTGACATTTTCATGTTCTTGATATGATCCGTCGTGAATGGAATGACGCTAATTGAGAATACTGATTGCGTTCAGCGGTATTATTAATCTCTTGACTAAACGTCCTACGTAGTGTATAGATTGCCAAAAAGACATACGACGAGACAAAGAAAGAAGTCGACTTCGCAACCAACCTCAGTACTTGTTCGAACCAGTATAGAAATAGAAATCGTCCGAAGTCGCAGGACATTTTGACTAGTGTTGATAAAAAATTCTAAAGCTCCAGTAACCGATGAATAAACTTCGTCCAAACGACTGAATTCTAAGAGTACAAAGATTATAATGGACTGGAGAACTAATTGGTACTCGTTAAGGGTAAATGAAACCCACGGTCTGAACTGAGAGTTATGAAGGGAAAAAAACATTCAAAAAATCGCCAACACTACTGTCGTTTATGAGCACGAATGAAAGAACATCATTCATACTGTGCAGTAGAAATGAATCTGAACAAGTTCGAACGGAT
Organism: Neodiprion lecontei; assembly: GCF_021901455.1. Taxonomy (NCBI): domain Eukaryota; kingdom Metazoa; phylum Arthropoda; class Insecta; order Hymenoptera; family Diprionidae; genus Neodiprion; species Neodiprion lecontei. The sequence continues at coordinate 19,635,526 of NC_060266.1, read as the reverse complement.
GTCGTTATTTCGTCAGTGTTCACTGTCACTGGCACAAGCAATATTGCAAGAGATTCTTTGGACTGTGAGTTCCATTGATCCCTAACAGCTTAGATCATGATGTAACATGGTATATGTTCACTGTCACTGGTAAGCAAATAACATTGCTAAAGATTCTTTGACCGTTCTTTTCTCTTTTCCAATATTTCGATCAAGACTGCGGATTCCATTGATCCTTAACAGCTTGGATCATGATATAACGTGATATGGCGAAAAATGAAGGTTCCTTTTCGACTGGTTAGAAACGAACATAAGCGAAGGTACAATGACCGTTTCTTGATAGCCACCCCGTATATGAAGGAGAAGCGACGTGCACATACATAGACCATCGTACATATGTACAACTCAGGCTGTGGAGGGTATTATAGTAACGTAGAGGTTCTCCGGAACATTAGTTTCCCCGGCATCTTTCCCCCTCCTTCGACCCGTTTGGAACCGAGCCACGCGACCTCTGGCTTCGTCTTTGTCTTTCCCCTTCGCCCGAGGGATGCTGTTTGCGACCCTCCGTCCCTCTTTCTTCCTTCCTCTCTTCCTCTCTAACGATTCTCGAGTAAGGAGTCACGGTCAGGGCTCACCTGTCGTTGCCGAAATCCAGACCATGCTGAAGGTCCCTCACGACCGCGTTGTATTAATTACTGACTTCGGGAACCATGGCACAATGGGAACCACTCGTATCGAATACCTTCTACGGTGTGTATGAAGAATTCGTAACAACCTTCTACCAAAATCCTCGATGTCAGATCACGTGATAACAGGGTTAATAATTACTCATCTCTACTGTTCAAATCGTTACGCTTATCGTATCAACTATGAATATGAAATTTGAAAGACCGAATAACATTCCTGTACCTAACCTGTCAGGTTCAATCCCATATTTGACATGTATCCTGCGTGTTATTATACCCTGCACCTCTTAATTTTGGCAATGAAACATTCACCAGTATTCTCATCCTCTAATCACCTCAATCACTCCTGAAGCTTGGCCTCTAAAAATAAGGAACTATGCAACGTCTGAGGTTAAAGATAATTCACCTATTTTCGTCTGTTAATATAGCGAATAACGTCCAATTTTAACGTTTTGTCAAAGTATTTGCGTCATTACCAAGAAATTCTGCGAAATCCATTTATACGGGGGTGAACTTTGGGGGCGGTTTTGACCTCTTAGCCGGCCGAATTGGCAGATGAAAAAACACACGTGTCTAATGTTTCATGATGTACTGTAACATATGACAGATTGAAAGAAATCGATGAGATACATCTCAAGTGCTTTCCTTAGCAGGGTACAAAGCAAATTCATCTCACATTTGGCGCGTGAAACCGAGTTGAAGGACGCACAGTTTTCAAACTTGTGATGGATCAGAGATGAGAAAGGGAACTGTTGATAGTTTCGTTCGAAAGAAAATCGTATGGAGAATCAATATTTGAAGAGTTGCTTAACCAATACAGCCAACACCACATTCTATTTGGATAGGTAATTATATGCTTGTACTCACGTCAAGCGGCCGTCCTTTGATGTTACCAGGACTTTGGTCATTCGTTTTTAAAGCTGTGAAATCAGCCACGGTAGCTAAACTGCAGGGAATTAAAGATGGCCGAGTCGTCGATCGAGGTGTCGAACTGCAACAGAAGACAAAATTTACTTGTAGTTGGAAACTAATGTAAGATAAAAATCAACCGGAAATTGATACTCGGCTTCTAATTCCGTGTAAAATACGTTTCCGTGAAACTGAGAGGTATAAAAAGAAATAGGATGAGTTGAAAATGAATACGCTTTGTTAAATTGATTATCACATTGTGTAAACATCTATTATCTACTGTGATACCTATAATCTTCACTATCTATTAGTTACTAGGATTTTTAATGAAATTATAACCAAAATCTATAACCTAAATACCGATTTTTGATTTCCAATCGCTTTGAAGTGGTGAAAAACATGCGCTAAATTTAGTCGATTTCACTCGACGTTGGTTTATTTTGTTTAATAAACTGTTTTCTACGACTTCGCTGTACACATCGTTTTTTTTCTTCATTAGTATTGAATATCGATGAATTTAATATTGCTGTTTCTTTATAAAAGTACATTGTCAGCGCGATTCTGAAAAAATTTGTATGTTCGACAATACCAACGTGACGGAGAAAAGACATCTCACTAGAATTCCAGAAAACAATCTTCCGAATAAATTGAGTCACGGAATAGTGAAATTTGACAGATATTCTAGATTGTTAACCAACTCAAAAACGACTTTAATAAAAAATCGTTGCATTTGTTGTACGGTTTACTGAATTTCAGAATATCCAACGAAAAGTTGCTAAATTGATTTGTGTTTTTTTTTTTGTTTTCTTTTTGGTTTTTCTCTCCTAAAATCGCATCATTGTTATCATGCGACTCTCGTCTCTCGCGACAAAACATGCCCGAAGAGCAACCAACCGATCCTTATCCGAGGACTTCCCTGCTGGTCTCTCAGTGATAATCCGTAAAGTGAATTCTTCGAGGGGACACGCAGGTATCCAACGGTCGGTGATCCGGGGTAACACAAAGACAATTACGACGTCTGCCGGGCGAAACGGCGACCTTTTGACCTGGGCACCCGACCTTCGCAGTTATCGCGGGCGGACTCCAAGGCTGATGTATGTAGTTTAACACGCCGTCGGTTAATTCCTCGAGTCATCAACTTAGTCGCGACAACGAGATGGGCGGAGGGAGGGAGGGAGGGAGGATCACCCATTGCCCAGGTGCGCCATGGTCGTTTGGGCAAACACCCATCGTGGTTAACATTCGGCTACACGTCATGCGTGCAAAACACACACACACACACACACACACCGTACCGAAATTAGACTTTTAGCTCGAGGACGAATGGATCCCGGAGTGCAAAACCAAGAGTTGTGTGAAGAGAGGAAAAAAAAAAAAAAACGGTTTGTAAAAATATAAAACGCAATGGTCATTCTCGCGTGAATGACACTGTGGCGAAGACGAGTATGAAACTGTAATTTGTTATTAAGTTTAGATTGTATTTTGCAAATTTTATTACCTCTTCCTTCTCTCAAACATCACTGGTCTGCAAAAAAAAATTTTTTTATTTCAGCTGCATGGGATGATTTTGATTATTACTGTGCTTTTGAGCAGTGCGTTGAATCCAAAAGTTACTTCCATTCTCATCCGTCGCGTACGGTATTTTTTCAAAATACAAGGTGTTTGCATAAGAAAAAAAAGCATTACGATTATGAAAAAACCAACACTTCGTTACAATGAACTAAACGATATTTCTTATGCAATTGAACAAATGATTTATTCGTGAAACATACTCAACGTTTCGTGTTCGTTCTTTTTGCCTATGAAACCTTTTCTTCTTCTCTTTGATACTTCTCCGATTAAGTTTCCGCTTTTCATTTTCTCTTTCCCTGTTTGTATTTATTCTTAAGCCTCACTCTGATAGATATTGAAATGAAAGTAAGAAATCACTTTTGCATAGGATTTTCACAATCAAGAATGGGATACCAGATGTCGAATTAAACGGGAGTTTCACTCTAAATGAAACTGCAAACACGAGTTCAAAGAGAAAAACCTGACGTGATGGAATTTTTTCAGTGTTTTTCCCCGGTTTCAGTGAGTGCACATTTTTCAGAAATAGTATTAAAATACCTGTGCAGTTTTTTGATTACAGACCTGTATATTCGACAAGACTGACGAACTGAGGCGTTGAACAAGAATCAGTTATTCATTCGTACCCGGAGTTCTCGGCAAATCAGAGCGTAATACAAACATAAACAGTCCAGGTTAGTCTTATCGTCCTTGTATACAAAAGAGATTAGTTTTGTACATACACCTTTATATATAAAGTATCAACAATCTGAGAAAAGATTTTACCACAAAACCGTGCTAAATGATAAAACTCTCATGTTTTTTTTACCTAACTCCAATATTTTTGAACTTATTTTCTTCCACATAATCTTACAAACTGTTATCTTATTAGTGGGTAAAAATTTACTTCTAAAACCACAGTACAACGGACCCTTTGTCAAAAATTACAATCTCCTGTCACAACTGTACTAGAGTGTAAAGTTTCTCGAATGTTTTTCAGACAATTTCTGTGGATCCGGTCACCGAGATAAGTGAGTCCAAAACATAAAAATCGAATCTAAAAAATCGGAGTTCAATAATTTTGAACGCTCTAAACACAAAAACTTTTCTCGAATTGTGACGTTCGAATCTTCTCTCCAGATTCATTTTCACCACAAATTCGGGCTGTTTTTCTTGACTCAAATCGCTATCAATTAGTTTTTCCTGTTTTTCCATCATTGGTTTCGCACTTTGAGTTCCAGTCTTCCCTCATAACTTCATTTCGCTCGTAACATCATCACCTTGCCATTTCTCTTTATCTTGTTGTTCATTCGCCTGTCTCAGTTACGTCTATCCGTTATCCAACATCGCCATGGATATAATAAATCTTATTCTATTCTATGCCATCTTTCTTTCTTTCTCTCATTCTGCTGGGGCTGAAATCCCGCATAGGTAATTAATATTAACACGTGACCCCCGATAGTCTCGAATTAACGGTCACGTTTTAACCATCTGGTTTAATTCTCGTGCAACAGCTATAAAATTTTCTCCCCGGTGCTCCGCGTTACGTACAAATACAATGTCCAGTACTAAATTCGGCTCATGGAGAAAATGTATCCTTTTACCCACCACGAATTCTGCTGCCTCACAGATTCCAGGCAATTTTGGAAAATAAAAAAAAAAAAATTACCGAGAACAACAGAAATCGAGTGTGAAGATGGTTAAACTCAGAAAAAAGTCATTTTTAATTGCTACTAAAAAAAATTCTGGTACAACGAGTATCCTCGTAATGATAATTTCAATGTTGTTGATATTACATGAATATTTGGTACAAGTATCTATTTAGTTTAATTACAGTTGCCGACGCTAAATTTTTTGTTTATTATCAATCTCGAATAGCACGTAAGAAACAAAAAAAAAAAAAAATAAATAAAAACCCGAGTGACCGGAATGAAAAGTAATACGTCACATAAAAAGTTTTTCATCAAACATAAACACAGTCGCAAAACGTACTTTTATTTTGTAATCAAAACCGTATATATATTTCGGTCGATTGATGAAAGAATACTAAAACAATTTCATGACTTCATAACAGCTCTGCATAATAATAGTCACAAGAAATTTTTCTCGGCGTAGTCAAGTGCGTTACATAAAAAGAAGCTTTCCTAAACTTTTACCCCCCCCCCCTCTCGACGGTCCAATTAGCGTTATGCACGCCGTATCGCTCCTTATACGCACCTACGCGTACCTACCCACCAATTTCAATAGCTCGGAAAAAATTCAGGGAGATGAGGATCGTCGTAACCTGGATATACCGGGATAATCTGTTGAAAGTTGAAAATGAACCGCGCATGCGCGAGTTTTATCGGCTGTTCGCGCAGGCTGGCCAACCCGAGTTTTCATCTGTCAAACTTTGTTTCTGGCTGCGATGTAGTTGATACGAATTTTCGAGGTTAGACTCTCAAATAATTGAGGTGGTGACTCGGAAAGGTTTGGGAAGCATTTGTTATTGGGTCGGAAAGTTGATTCTTCAAGGAACGGTCGGAATTTAATGCTTGTGCTCTTTGAAAATTCAAACGTACACGTTTTGCGTAGGTTGGCCCGCCTGCATCGCAGACAAGAATATCGCTGCGGGGAGATTTCGCCGACCAATGAGATTTTATTATTTGGCGCATGCGCGGCTGATTTTCAAGTTTCAAGAGATTGTCCCGGTATACTTCTGGCGTCACGTGGCCGTATCACCCGTGAGTCAGCCGTAATAATTTATACTTAAATTATACACCTACGAGAAGCGCTCCCTGGCTAAACATACGTACAGTGGGTAACAGCAGCCCTCCGAATCGGGTGAAAGAAAAATACGTTATTATATTCAGGCCTTTGAGGGTGAAATTTACGGTCTATTTTTATACTCCTGCGTTAAAGAGATGAAAAGAAATCTTGAAATTACAACTGCGATACGTTATTGTATGATTAGTTTTTCTCGTTTTTCTCGTTCTTTCTATTCAGAGAATCATTTCTTTCGTTACGCGTTCAGGCCAATCGCATTATCGTATATATATATATATATAAGGGGTATTCCACGCCAATTCGACAAATGATTTTCCCTCACCAGTTTTCATTTGGTTCATAATTTTCCACACCATTCTGCTAACTCTAAATAGCACTCCTGGATCATCTTAGATTCTTCTCACTGACCGTTATTTTTTTATAAATCTTCAAAGGTTAAAACAGAAAGACGTGTTTAAAATTTTCGAAAAAATTCAAAAAAATTCCTCGCTCAAAGACGATCGTTTTAGGATAAATTCCTAAATGAAAACTGACTTTTTAACATTAATTTCAGTCACATACAGATCAAGTCAATTCGATCGACGTTCAAAATTTATTACGATTGAGGATGGGTTGAAAATGTTTCTTCCCTTTTTTCCTTCTTCACACTATCCAGCCGTGTTTAATACTTTTCTTCATTCCGTTTTATCTCGTGCTCGTACATACTTTAGTACAGAGAGCGAAACAAGCCAGACGGCATGGCAGCTGCGTAGCGAGGCCGAAGCGCAATGACGCAGGTAGATTTTAAGTACACAGTTATGTACGTAAGAAAGCGACTACATATGTACGCTGGTACGTTGTACATATATACGTGTGTACGCTTGAAGATTCTCTCGTTTGAACCTGACCGCCCACCCCTAACAACGTACATTTTACTCTCTCACTCCAGTTTCTCTGACTCGTCAAAGCTCGAGCTTTTCAGCCTTGAGATTAAATACTTTGAGCGAGAAAATTTAATTTTAGATATGTAGACTATGAACTAGAACTGAGTCAATTCTATTACGTACCTGTTGAGGTGACTAAAAATTATCTGGCACAGAGCATTAAAGTTTTTTTTTTTTTTGTTTTGTTTTCTTCAACCTTCAAAAATTATTAAATCTGGACTGATCATGATTAAACATCGTTAAAACCTATCAATAAAATATGACATTGAACGAAATAAAATTAAAAAATAAGCCAGCGGTTGATTTTGGCTAATTTTCAGTTTCCATGATAATATGTATTTATTATGCTACAGCTTATTTATTAAGAATGACCAAAAATAATCGATTATTCGTACCGAATCGAGTATAATCGATTATTTTTCAAAATCGATTCATCGACCGACTCGATTATTTATCCTCAGAATCTTTTTCTATTTTTTACTCCCACGAACGATGCGATACAATATCAATTTGTGTGATTAAAGTATCAATTATTGTCATTTTCTTACTCACTAAGATTATACCTGTTTGATATGATAATTAAAAGATGAATGAATATTTTCACTTGAAATTGAAAAATATTTCAAATTCAAACTATAAATTGTAAAAAAAACTTTTCCGCTATTAGTTGTAAGACTACGCGGTGAAATTTACGAAATTTTGGTTTCAAATGCACCGTTGCAAAAAGATACGAAATAATCGATTAATTTTTAACGATCAAATCGAGTCGTGTTCGATTATTTTTTTGTACTCGATTAATCGATGCATAGACTATATTTTAGCTTAGCGACCATCGCCAGCCCGTCATAAATATATGATGCGAATAAAAAAGGGGTTCTTGCGAATTGCCTTGTCCGGTGTGTGTGTTTTCTCTCAGCTCGAATTCATCGACACGTGAAGAATCAATTCCGACTAGGTCAGAAACCCCGATCGGTAGGTAATTTGCAACAAAAGGTGATTATGGGCATCCACCCGCCGTAACGATATTGGAATACCAGCAAGGCGTACGTGCGCCGATTATCCGGAGCTTTAACGGTCAGCGAAACAAATGGAGCGCGCCCGCCTTTCATGCCGATGGTTTTCAACCCCTCGTCGTCTGCCGTTTCGACTCTCCACCCTTCCCGGCGATTTTCGCCCGGAGGGTCGGACAGCCTGGAAGGTGTCAGCGATTCGGATCCGAACCCAAAGCCCGTCGGCAACCCTTAAAATCAGCACAGAAACAATTCCGAGTGACCGTAATATTATTTTGGGGGTGAAATTACTTTGAGAAAAGAAAATTCTTCTATAAGATAATAGAGCTTTACTTCTAGAAGGTGTTAAACAGTTTGAATATCGATCGATCGGTGTATGGTTCATTTTTTCATATTATTTCATTGTAATATCGTATCCGTAACGTTATTATTTCTTTTACACAATTGCACGTGGTTTTACAAAATTAACAAAACTCATTGCAAATCTTATGAAATTAGCCGCATTTCTTTAAAATAAACTTTTTTTAAGTCAAACAAAGCCTGAATATTTCTTAGCATTAAAATCGAAGAAACATTGTTATGGACAAATTACACATTTCAAAAGTGAATTATTTTTTACCAAGTAACTTTCGGCAATCTGTAAAATTTTTCCAATCTCTGGAAGTTAATAAAATGGTATAAAAGCTTTCCGACATCAGGCAAAATGTTTTCAAGTATCTTATGAACACTTTTCAAAAGCCAAGAAACTTTAAGTGTAAATTATGTAAACGTCTGATAATCTTTCGAATTCCTCTGTAAAGTCTTTTGTAATTCTTCCAATGACGTATTGAAAATCGTCTGCAATATGTCGAAGTCACTGTAATATAGTTGAAGTAAATTATTAAATTGGAAAAAAAATAGTATGAAATCTTTGAAACCTGTCGAGATTCTGAAATTCTGTTTATCCTTTCGAATTGAGTTGAATAAGTTAGTAAAATCTTGTGAAACCGATTTTCGAAATTCTTGAAATTCTGGAAATCTTTCGAAGTAATTCGAAATCTTGTTAAGATATCTGTTGAAGTTGTTACAGGAATTCTGTAGATCTTTTGAAATGTCCGAAAATGTTTCAAAACTTTGTGGAATCTTTGTGTCTAACCGAGTAAGCGAACAAGTGAATAGCTGTACCAAAATCATGCAAAAAGCATCAAAACTACAAGTCATCAGCAAACAATTTCCATTCCTCCTTTCAACGTAAAAATTTCGCAACTTGTCGCGTAAAATATTTAAATACAGTTATCCCTATGCTAGACGGAATAATACCACAAAATAAATAAAAATATATATCCTCGGAACGAATTAGTTACCACGATTTGAAGTAAAAAAAAAAACCCGCGTTCGCAATGAAAAAGCGTGACAGAATTTTCATTTCACGCTGAAGCCGCAACGACGAAAGTGAGAGAGAGAGAGAGAGAGAGAGAGAGAGAAAAAAAGCGATCGATCGAAATTAATAAATTCCGAACTATGACTCCGTCTTTCAACGATTAGCCGATCCCGTTTTTCTATGTATATCTGCATGTACGTACGTACATGGTTTAGATAGATGAATGTGGAGCCAGTTTTTTTTTTTTTTTTGTCAGCGACTTCCGTCGATCCTGAACCGTGACAACGTCCCGGATTTCTAACGGTCACCTCCGTGGTCCCAGAGCAGGATTTTAGCGTTGCTTTTAAGAAAATTGAGTTACTCCAACGCCTCGGTTTCCACCCTCATCCCCCATCCGACCCCTCGATTTTACTCTTTCGCTTTTCCCACCCCGGATTGAGTTAGCTGCGGTGGTTGTCCCGAGGAGAGGTTGGCTTGTTTATTTTGACCGACGCTATCTAAATACCTCAAAGCCCTTTGTATACACGCAGCTAGGGCGGCACGGGTTCTCCCTTGACTGACTCCACGGCGTAATATCAGCGAAGTTGGACGCGTGGCGGCGGGAACGAGAAGATTAAATAATTGGCCCAGGAAGCACAGGGCGTCCGGATTACGGCAGCCCGATGCTAATGTGTCAATCCGTTCGGCGCCGAGTTTGTTCAAACGCTAACTGACCGTGCTAAATTTAATTTCGCGGTAACCGGATCCACGCGGTTATTTTAACTACACGCATGTACAAACTGTTCGTACAACGCGAGCGTGTTTTACGACTTTTTCCATGCCTATTTACCGCACACAAAGTAACCGTTTCTATCACGTTAGAGTGAGTCTGCTAATGCGCATGCGCGGAGTGCAGAAAATATCAATTTCACGTTGCGCGCATGCGCAGTCGCGAACGAATCTGACGTTACGCGACCCTAACCTCAATTTCTTCCCGTGTCGAAATTTAACGACTTGTTTGAAACCCTACGTAGGGTTTAAAGATAGTAAAGTAGGTTTTATTTCAATCCAATATCAGACCCTGCTTTGATGCTAAGAATGACCGAAATTTCTCGTTTACCAAGTTTAGGCTCAAAGTAGGGTTTGTTTAGAACCTCCTTTAACCCTCCAGAGGTAAGGTTAAACCTGCTTGTTTGAAATCCTCCTTTAACGCTCAAAATCCTACCCCGCTGATAAAAGTTCGTCGATTCTGATTGAATGTGATTGAATATATAAAAAATACGATTATAACGTAATAAATCAAAAACAAATGGCAATAAATAGTAACTCTTTTACACATGCGTTTGATCGTATTTTCTGTATTCGATCAGTTAAAAGGGTTTTCGTATTCGTAAGAACGTTGATTTAATACAGTTGAAATGCAATAATTAATTTTCAAATGTTATTCACACTTATCAAAATTATGTTCAAATGGCCCTTCGTTTATTCATTGTGAACACTTGAATGTCGCTGTAATGAAATATCTAAAGAAAGAGAAACAGGTCCAATGGAGGAGCTGCAGATTAAATAGCATCTAAATATGTAGATTCAATTGTCTACTGAATGAGCCAAAGTAGGGTTTTGGTACTTTAATTTTTAGGAGTTGGAGTTTCAATCTGGGATTTGTTCTTAAATTTTTAGGAGTTAGACGGTCAGGATGCCAGATTTCTAGGTTTAGTTTCCTTCAAAGTAGGTTTGTATGAATTTTGGTAGGGTGAAATGTAGGCGGTAAGTTTCTACTCGCGGTACTGCAAAACGATCCATTTTGCCTCCTTGTTACACAATGTACTATTTATGTATCGTTATACCTTCGTCTTGCAGTTTCGAAATTATTGCGTCCGTGTTTATACAAGTTTAGCGCAAATTTGTCGAAAGGCAATGATGATGATGTTTTTTCACGAGGCTAATTCGCACGGTATAATTTCATTCCTCCCTTCACCAGCCGCTGTGCAACAACCCAGCCAAAAGTCCGCGGAAATTCAACGTACGTGGAAATTCATGAATATGTATGTACAGTATACCTTGTACAGTACAAGTGCGATGAGAAAATACAAACGAGAGCTTGAATTAACACAGCTGCGGGGGGTGGAAACTTCGAGTTTATCATCGAGTATAATACTTAATTACACAACTGTGAAACATCCCTTCGCGCAAAATTTTACAGCCTCGCGAAGCGTAAGTTGAGACCGAACTTGATCATCGGGAGGATTAAAAATAAAATAATGAACGAAATTCGGTCAGGCGTTAAACCGTAAAACTGGTTTGAGCAGAGCCCGATTTCTCATGCAGATCGTCGAGTAGAGTATCTCAACATGCATTTTACTTCTCGAAGATCGTACAGATACCCCCGAGTTACGCGTCAAGGCTCGGACAAATTGGTGTTAGGATTTGGCGAAATACTCTAGGTAACGACGTGAAAGATAGAAATTAATTCCAAGATCATCGTTTAGTCAAAATTACAGGGTTAAAAATTTGGCAGTCGAATCGAAATGGCGGGAATTATGGATCAGTGAAGTAAAAATTTCAAAATAGTGTAAATCTGAATATTCAAGCTTATAATAAAGATTAGAATCTACTGATGATTCTGAATATTTGTTTCACGATTAGGTGTACAAAATGTAAGATCTTTACTTTCCTGAAATTTGATTTGCCGAATCATCGTCATTAGCCATCCTCGTCGCAATTTTGTTTATGTTACATTGTTATATTGTAATTTGCATCATCGATCCCTAAATTTTTAAACATGGGAACAAAATTACCGTACTAGTTGCATTTATTACGCTAGTAAAAAATTTGGTACTGTCACAGTTTACTTTCAAATTTACTATACACGGTTTGTTATTTAAGTTACTACAGCAATGCTGCGAGTTACCAGATCGACGATAGAATTCGCGACGGAGAAACTTTGCACTTATAAAAATTGTACAGTAAGATCAATAAAAAAAAAAAGACTAAAGTCAACTTCGACGTAGGCTTGGGGGTAAAAATCAACGCTGAAAACGGAGAGAAACGATAGGTGAAAAGAGAAGGAAAGAGAAGAGACGGGCAGGTAGAGATGTACGTGTGAATCGAGTCGGATGATAGTCGCTGGAGCAAACAGCCACCGTGCCTGCAGTCTCTCTTTCTCTCAGGAGCATCGGAGGGCAAGAATCTCGCCGTATCCCTGACATTGCCCGAAGGCAGGCAGGTGTAAGCCATCAGCTCTCCGGCACCATCTTTCCTTCCTTTTTTTCTCCCGGCTATCTCTCTCCGATTCCCTGTTTCCCCCGGCGGCTCGGATGAGGCGCACAGCATCGATGGTCCCCGCTGCGTCCTACCTACACGTCGTCCACTTTCCACCTGCAGGGTTCCCCCTACTCTCGTCCTCCGGATCCGGCACTTGCATCGTTTCTCTGATGCGAGGCTACAGTAGGACCTTGTTACTGTCGTGTAATCGGGATTTGTTACCGAAATGACGAGGCGAACAAGATACAGACTACGACGATGTTCAAAACCGGAGGGTTTAATGGAACCACGAAGTTAAAAACAATACCATTTCATGGTAGCAGAACTGCGAAGAACGAAGTTGAAAAAAATGAATTTCGTGGTAGCAGAGCTGCAAAGAACGAAGTTGAAATCAATCGAGTTGAAAACAATGAATTTCGTGGTAGGAGGTTGCGAAGAACGAAGTTGAAAGCAAAGGAGTTTAAAACAATGAAGTTGAAAACAATAAACTTCACGGTAGCACAGTTGGGAAGAACGAAGTTGAAAGCAACAGTGTTGAAAGTCACAAAGTGGAAAACACGAATAAAGTTCGAAAGAGCGGAGTTTGAATGAGTAGCGTTGGAATTGGCAGAATTAAAAACAACATGTTCAGACATGTGAGCAAAGTTGAAAACAATAAAGTTGGAACCAGTAAAGTTGAAAGTAACGAAAAATGAAAGGGGAGATTTGAAAGCGACAGAGTTGCAAACAACAAAATTGGACGCATCATAGAAATTGGAATCAACAGGAAACAACAAGCAGCAAGATTGAAAACAGAAATATTGAAAACTACAATGTTGATAGCAGTAAAGTTGATGACGATGAAGTTGGAAATAATAAAGTTGAAAGCAACTAATTGTAAGTTGAGAGCAACAAAGTTGTGGATGACAAAAGTTCAAAACGACAAAGCTAAGTCAATAGAGTCAAAAGAAATAAAGATAGAAACAAGTAGCTTCATGGCAGTGTGGTTAAGAACAACGGAATCAAAAACATCAAAGATTATAACTATGAAAGCAAAGACAACCAAGAAAAGTTGATATTAAAAATAACAAAGTTGACGTAATCATAAAAAATTTCTACGGTAGGTTGAAAAAAAAGTGGACTCGGACCTTCTCTTCACGAAACTCTTTGGTACAATCAACTTCATTTTGCAACACCTAAACAATCTCGATAACAGCGAGCTGTTGTTCTTACTAACCGTGTAATTGCTACCAAGCTTGTTATGTTCAACTTCGTTTCTTTCCTACCCGTCGATATCAACGTTCGGTATCGTCGATTTGGTTGTTGCAAACTTTGTTGACTCTCAAACTTCCGATGAATCCTATTATCAACCTTGTGTCGACTTTGTTTTCGCCAACCTTATTGTCAGCCTTGTTATCGACTTTGTTTTCGTCAACCTTGTTTTCAAGCTTGTTGTGAACTTTACTGTTAACTCCGACGTCATCTTTGACGTCGATTCCACTTTCGTAAACCCTGTTTCCAACTTTGAAGTCGACTTTGTTTTTGCCAACCTTGTTATCGACTTTGTTTCTGTCCATCCCTGTTGTCAACTTTGATATCGACTTTATTTTTGCCAATTAACCGTGTTGTCAACTTGGTTTCTGCCAACCCTGTCACGAACTTCACTTGAACCAACCCCCTTGAAGTGCGCCTGGTTTTTGTCAACCTGTTTGTGACCCTAGCCTGCAACATCAAGGTTCTACTGTATCTAGGAATACGTAGATGCGCCAGGGTCGTACTCCGAAGAGCCTGCACCAAGACGGAGGCGCGCGCGTCCTGCAGCTTCCAGGTCCACGCGGCTACCTTGGCGGCTCGTTAAAGCCCCCCCTCCATCTTTCCTCCCTCCCTCTCATCCCGTCAGCCAGCGTCCTCGAGTTCCCTGATTGCTCCGTATTTCAGCCAGGTGGAAGAAGAAGGAGTAGAAAGAGTGGGCCTGTGGTTCAGGAAGAAAGAGAGATAAAGACGGGGGAAGCACAAGACTGCACGGAGCGGGCACGCCACGCGATATGCAGGCGGAGGCCGACGTGCTCCCTGAAGGAGCAAGTGAGCCGAGTAAGGGCGTAGACGATGAACGAGGGGAATTACGCTTTGCTCTCGTCCTCTCGGTGCACCAGCTCATTTTCTCTCTTCGGCAGAGAGAGAGAGAGAGAGAGAGAGAGAGAGAGAGAGAGAGAGAGAGAGAGAGAGAGAGAGAGAGAGAGAGAGAGAGAGAGAGAGGAGTGGAGAGGAGAGGAGAGACGAGGATGGGATCCAAGACATAAAGTGCGTGCGTTCGTTCGTTGCGGCACGTAGAAACGCAGGTACAATTCCCGGTGCTCTGGAGTGTCTGAAGAGGGGCAAGAAAGAGACGTCAAAGACGGGCTAAATTGCTATTGATCAATTGAGTATAAGGTACAGATATGAGGAATATGCGATTTGTATATAATATATAGATGCAAATTGTTAGCCACATTCATTACGGGACACATGGATACCATAAGTGATTATACCGCTTCGCGTGGTGTGCTATTAACCACGAGGACATTATATTGGTTGTAAATGATGCCGGTAATTATTGTCATTTAGGATTCTTTCCTCCTATTTTAAACTTCAACGGCACTATTCTTCGTCAATTATTATCGTTACACCATTATTTGGTCTCACATGGCATTAAACTACGCAAAGGCTTGAACGTTCCGTCAAACGCGTTTCCCTTTACTCGGATAAAATTGATAGGCTGACGATTACTACAATTCACTATGAAAAACACCTAATCATTTGTTTTTACAGATAACTTGACAATTTCAAGTAAGCCACCATTCATTGTACCGGTTTACACGAGTCGGTAAAATCTTTGGACCGTATGAAAAATCTTTGAGAATCCTTCCAAGTTCTCCAATTCTGAAAATCCTTCAGAAGTCACATAAACTTGTTCTAACATTTTTTGTAAATATTCTGAAACGTACATGCAAGCCCACAATTTATGATGGTCAGGAGATCTCTTGACATCGTTATAAATCTTCCGAAACTTATAAATGATCTAATCAAGTGTGTTAAAACCATAAAAAATCTTTCGATATCGTCTACAACCTCGTAACATCTGACGGACGAAACGATGATAAATCTTCTAATTCACACGAGTCCATTATTACCCGAAATCTTAAAATCTTGCATACATTCCTAGGTTTCACCGTTGAAACTGTGGTCGAAAAATTTGGCAGGAATAAAAAAAAAAAACCTCGAGGATGTGAATTAACTGCTCAACGATTTCGACCAAGCCTCGCAGCTCGATATTTTCCGTGATACCAAAAAATTTTCCTAACACAGACCCATCGATACTTGATACAGTTATTGACCCTGAATCTCTCCCAACGAATGTTTTCGTTCCAAGACTATTTTGAACATACCGTGATGTAACATCCTTAAAAACGTTTTTCTTCGACATAAATGAGAAGAAGCAGCGAAATCACCGCGTACTTGTCAATCCCGCGTTTTTCACCTCGTATTCATCTTGGTCCCCGTTGTCCATTGCTTACGATCGGCTGGGCAAGACGTGACCGTCGGCGTCGTTGACCCGAGCATCCCGAAGTAGTCGAGCCTTTGCCGAGCCAGCGGGCGTTTACGCAACCAAATGCAACACGTCTAGGCCGTGAACATTGGTGAACGAACACCCATGGCCTACCTGGATGTGTGTTACGTTGGTACATACAAGCGTACCTTCCTAGGCACAGAAATACCCGGCAGATATACAGATAGACGGTCTGTATAAGCCCGAGGCTCTTGTAGGGCGTGAAATATAGATTTCCTCAGTGTTTATTCAACACCAAACGGTGTTGCATGCTCGTGTATATGCCTGTTTTGATGATCACCACGCTTCGGGCATGTGAAGCACGCGCGTAGCTACAGCCCGGCAATAATAATGACGTTGTGTGATGCGTGGGAAGAGTAAACAGGACTATTTTTTTTCTCCATTTTCTTCCGATTTCTTCTATCGATATTTATTTTACTTTTAATTTTTTTTTTTCTTTCATTTTATTTCTTCTTCATCTTTCTTTTATATCGAAGATCCCTCTTTGCTTTCTTCCTTCAACCGCTTGTTAGGCTTAAGCTTTCCTCCGGCTCTTTTCACAACCGATCACCGAACGCCGCTTTCGTTCTTCGTCAATGTCAACGTCCATCATCTTCTTCTGATTTTTATTCAACAAGACTTTTGTCAAAAGTTATCGTGAACTTTCTGAGAACAGCACTCGATTTCGATATACTCTACCACACTTTGGAAACCTAAAGTCATTTCAGATGATTTCATCCAGATCGATGTGGGCATAGATCAAGGTTTCGAGATTCATTCAAACAGTTGCTAGTGGTCGGGTCTTTAACTCTTTCAGTCACAGAAGCCACTATAGTGGCATCCATTTTTTCATTTCTTTTATATTCCACGCAAAATCCTGAATTGTGAAGCCATAATTGTTTGTAATTATTATACAGAAACATATGCGAATAAAAAAGTATTTTCGTAAATGTAATTCGCTGGTGGAGAAATTTGACAATAAACGTGTATTAAAAACGCTTGGATTTCATTGGTTGACAAACGGAGACCTCGGAATGGCCATTAGATTATCGAAATTCGATAGAAATAACCAAAATCCTAAAAACCAATTCGCAGTGTTTGTTTAAAGAAAAAATTGTCAGAAAATCCAAGTATTAAAATTAGATCACTCGTTATTTTTCCAAAAGTACAAACCCTTTGAAATAACGACTTTACAACCAACCTCAAACTAGAAATTATTCTTAAACTCTCTAATGCCACGTGACCTTTTAATAGTTTTCGAAATATTCATCTTTTTCACCCGGTTAGTCTTATCATCTTCTAACTGCACTGCTTTAATTTCGTAGACATGACGATTCATCGACGATCGTTTGACGCTGGCTCGGCAATAAATTGGTTCCACATCGATCACAGGGATATTCGACGTCTGGATTTCGAGGTAATAAATAAATAAGTAAACTGATCGATACAGGTGTACTTATGTATACGCATACATAGTGGATACACATTATAGACGGGAAATTGACTTCCGTGTCGAAGTTGTGTAGATGATACAAGCGACGAATAATAAACATGGTCTAGACTGGACGACGAAAATCTAGATCAACGTTACAGTTACGTCGCCTCGACGTCGCGTCGCTGCCGTTGAACGTTAGATCGAGGGACCGACGGCTATCGATATTTATCCATCATTCATACGGCGGGCAGTATAATCATTTGGATATGGTAATTCGGTGTTATTTTTATACAGATAACGGACAACGATGTCGAGAATACAACGAAACGACTGACGTTTCGACGTTCGAAAAAGCGACAAGTAAGTATCTCGCCAAAATTATACCAAGGCTGAATTTAACGGAGAAACAAATTTGCTGCATCGACGAAAAATTTTTCCTTTATTGACGATGTTGATTTTTTCTATTTTCTTTTTTTTATCATTCTACGTTATCGTTTCCCATTCTTTGGAATAGGGCGTCGTTTGTAATACATTGCATGTATCAATCTGGCGAAACGGTTTCCCCGACTCGAGTAACCGTGTTCAGTTTTGATAAAACGGATAGTAACGCGTCGCGCCGCTAGGCGGCGTATTTTCTTCATCTCTCTCGTGAAGCAAGGAACTCGAGTAGTGCATTAGAATCAAAGTGACGGGCTTTTGTTACACTTCGCGATGTCGATTATTAGACTAATTGCTGCCGGTTTGAGTCGAGTGAAATCTGTCGGGAGTTTTGTAAAAAAAATATAAAAACTCATTACGATAAAAACTGCTATTTCGAATAAACAGCAGTTGCCTTGCCGAATCTATTTTTTTTTTTTTTTTTTTTTTTTTATGTATCGGTAAGGAAACTTGAGTTGAACAAAAAAGTGTCCAAAAGTTGCGAAATAAGTGATTACTCGTGCCTGCTCTGTAATTACAATCATGGCTGAAATCTGTTAAAGTAATCAAGTCGACGGATGCATGCATGTATTTTTTTTTTTTTTCTCTTTCTTTTCTGCCAACACAAGTTCCAGACTCCGTACCTTTTTTTTTTTTGTTTTTTACTCCGTACGTGTTTTTGTCTAATTCTTTACCGCCGTCTGATTCACCTGTCAGCCGTGCTTCTCAGGCGTGACCGAACACTTTGTAAATGCCTCACGCTGCAGATTTACCAACGGTGCAAAAAAAAAAAAGGCGTCGGAATGGATGGGACAAAAAATGTCGTCGCTAAAATTTCAACCGATACCTGCAGCAGCGGACATTCCGTTATTCGCATAGAGTAGTGAGTGTCTCGGGTTTGCGTGAGAGGCACTGCACAGATTAAAATTACATTGATCATCGTGATCTTGGTGAGAAAAAATCGCGAATTATACGTTGTCACAACTCGTAACGTAACAAGAAATTCAAACGGATTTTAAATCACGGATTTAAATGTGCAATGGACGTGGTTGAAAGGTTTTATGTCGGAAATGTAACGTTTTGGCAACTCTAAACCTAGTCGAGATTTAATTAATCAATAGAGTATTTCTCGAATCAGAAACAGATGTAATTCAAGTTTAAGATTCAGAATTGAAAAGAATCGAAATAATCCGAATAAATATACGTGATATGTAATTTTTAATTGTGATTCAAAAACTGAAATTCGTAAATCTTGATTTTGTGTACTTTGAAATGTAATGAAAAATCCAAACCGCAGTTTCAACTGTGAATTTTAATAATGCAATCGAATTAACTTAAAAAAAAAATCATAAAAAATCGTAAGTTTAACATTTAAATAATAGCCAATAAAACAGAAAAATAACACTGAAATTGAAACTTTGAAAATTAATCTTAACGACGGAAGAGAAACTGACAAAAAATATGCAAAATAAATCACTACCATCAGACAAAAAAAAAAAAACTTGTAAAAAAGTTGAGTATAATATTTTAATCGTTAGAATAAAAGATATATAAAAAGCAAAAAAAAAAAAAGGTTGCGTCAGTTTTAAGCAATTAATTGACTGATGAAGGTCTGCGATGTCAAGAAACGGACAACGGTGTAAGTTTATTTATACTCTTTCCATTTCTATTTTTTTTTTTTTTTTTTTTAGCAGTAATCGCGCATGGCCATAGGCAAAATACATACATCATAGGTGCGAATTGATAATACTAGTAAATCATCTTGGGTATCAGCTAGTTTAAGTAACGGAGCGACGAAACGAGCGGAGATTGGAAAGTGACGATTCTATATGATGTTAGGGGCGGGGATGACGAGGGAAAAAATGAAAAATGGTGTAAGGTCGCGGATGCAGGAAGGCGTAGTCCAACATGCTCGACCCTCACGTCTCGACAGTGACGGAGTTTCAAGAATTATATGAAAAAGCAAAGACCACCCACTTACCCGGCCCATTTCTCTCTCTCCCTCTCTCTCTCTCTCTCTCTCTCTCTCTCTCTCTCTCTTTTTTTTCTCTTTCTCTCTCTTCTCTTAGCGCAAGACAGACAGACCGGCCTTCCTTCCCCGGACAATATAGTCGCAGTAGGTAGCCAAGGGTGAAGTAAACAGGTAGGAGTGGCACAAAAACAATTTTTCTTACGCCACTCTCTGCGTGATCTGGAATAATCTCACCAGCGCGGCGGATATACCTAACCGGAATTTTTCAACACCATCGCCGCGTCCACGAAAACCTTCCATCAGCAAGTACATGTATATATGTATATGTAGAGGCAAGCTGAGCTAATGAATGGACAAATTGGATAGTTTTTTCATGCCGCAGTTCAAATCTCTCGGCCAAATAATCCTGCTTCCTTCAAATTTTTACTCTGCTATTCTTGGAATAGTTGCTTATATATATATTACACACACACACACACACACATATATATATATGTTTTTTCTGATTGCGAGTGTAACTTACAGACCAACGGTAAATCGGAAGATCTTATAATGATATTCGTGGTCCGAGAGAAGATTCTTATGAGCATTCAAAAATGTCTGGAGCACTGTCAAGAATGTGGTGTTTAAATTGGCTGGTTCGGACGTTCACTACAGAATAATTGTTGCAGCCAAGTCAAAGAAAATTCAGAATCAGATGGTATTGACTCGACATCAAATTATCTTATATTGACATCAAATAGTGTTGTATTGACATCAGACAAAGTTAGATTAACGTCGGACAATGTTGAATTGACATCGGATTGTCTTAAGTTAACATCAAATAGTGTTGTATTGACATCGGATTGTCTTATATTGACATCGGAGAAATTGGTATTGACATCGGAAACTGTTGAATTGACATCGGATTGTCTTAAGTCAACGTCAAGTATTGTTGTATTGACATCAGATTGTCTTATATTGACATCGGACAAATTTGGATTAACATCGGAAACTGTTGAACTGACATCGGATTGTCTTATACTGACATCAAATAGTGTTGTATCGACATCGGATTGTCTTATATTGACATCAGACAAAGTTGGATCAACATCGGACAATGTTGAATTGACATCGGATAATGTTGGATTGACACAATATAATGTTCTATTGACGTCAGATAGTTTTAGATGAATACCAATTTATAATCTATATAATTGAACACTCAAATATTTCTTACAGTGCGTCTATTCGTTAAAAAAAAAAATTCCTCAAAATTCGAACAGCGAACGATTATCGATGCCCGAGTATTTTTGTTTTTCATTGAAAGCCGACGAGGAAAAGAACTCGTAGACCCGTATCATGAATTATTGACCATTTTATGGTAGAAAACTTTTCTCGAATAGTGTAAAATATGTATGGATATTCACAACGTAAGCATGAAATAAATTTTATCGAGATCGAGCATAATTGGAAAAAGACATCCCCACGAAGCTATAAGGCGAGTGTAGATTTACAATGTTAAACGAATGGATTGAAAATTTATAGATTTAAAAAAAGAACTTACGCGTATACTAGAATAGTAAACGATGAATAAATTGTCATTGGAACGATAAAAGTGCGTATTCTATAGGCATTGAACGTCATGTCGGCAACGATCGTCTTGCTGAGTTGTTGAACGGGAACTGTACAAGAACTCTGACGTCTCATCACTTTATAGGTACGAGTTGTGTCTATGGCTTGTAGACAAAAACAACCTTATTACGGTATTACACTTTACGGTGTGGATGTAAAGAGTCGCCGCAGTAGCTCGAGTGATAATAAATAAAAGTGAACGTGGAATTAGGGCGAAGAAAAATATTAGATGAGATAGAGAAACGCAACGAAAAAAAAAAAAAAAATCACTCCGTTGAGAATCTTCCCACAGAGTGAGAATTCCACCTATTCTGCAAAGACACGCGCCTTCCAATCTTACCTATTCCAACCATTTCCGTCCACTGCTTTCAGCCGATGCTAGATCATCGAACCTCTCCCGACATAAAACTCAACCCCGGTATTATTACGTCCTGATTACAGAAATTATGCAGCATTTTTACCTTGAATATGTCCAGCACCTTAATCGAAGTAAACGTCAGCGATCTTCATGTTCTTCAACTACGCTCACTGCTCCGTAAAAATTTGAAAACATCAGTAAGAGACTTCCATTTTAGAATGATAATGCAAATGGCAAGTATAATCTAGATTAATGCTGAATACTCGAGAAATACGAGAAGAAACCTGCGTACGAAGCATCACATTGTAATTTCAAGCACGATTACTCACTTCCTGGACAATCTTATTATCTGCACGTTAAGCCACCAAAATTGTTACAGCCAACGTATTCAGAATGATAATAAACTGCTCGCGGTCAGTAATTGAATCACGGACTCCCAAAGGGATTTCATTGTACACAACACTTTGAACATTTAATCTGATTAACAAAATGTATCTCGTTGAAAATGATTTTCAAAAATTCATTAATCGTGCTACTGTATCTTTTATCGAAAACTACTCAAACAAAACCATTGCAAGGTTTGGAAATTAAAATTTGGGGCATTTTTGTTTTTTAAAGAAAATGTAAACACCTGGAACATTTTGAGTTTGACGGCTTTATTGTTTATAGTTTAAAGAACATTTTAGAATTTTTTCATTGAAATTAATAACAAAATGGCGGCATGGTGCATATAGGTATGATTATAGACCGTCCAAGCTGTACAGTGGCAAAAAGATTAATGAACTATTGAAGTTTGGAAAATTTGGCAGTGATTTAAGGTGTAATATAGACCGAAGTTAGCCGTTACCGTCTGTCGTAAGAAATACTTGAAGCGTGCAAAAAAAAAAAAAAGATCAAGAGACAATTTCTATAACATAATAAACATCGAAACGAAATGCTGAACTTTTTCGCAGAGTAGGTAGATATTTCTTTTATTTTCGCCGGTCGTGACTCTCTTGCAACAAAGCCTGTTACTTCAGGTCTACTATGTAAGGTACCTACATATAATATACCTACCTATACAATAAATATAGACCATATATAGAGCTGATATCCGCAGATAAACTCGTTATTGGTAGAAAAATTGCTATGATTCAATTTTCGGAGTTTCTTTCGTTGTCCCCCCCTTATTTTTTCTTACTTACTCTTATGAAAACAGACTGTTACCGAATCACGACATTTGAACACATATTTATAATTCAGAAACTCATTGGCGATTTGGAAATCGCTACTTTTCGTTGGTTTGATTACGAGATAGTCGTAAATTCCGTTTTTAGCCGATTAATACACTACGTAAGCTACGATGGGTTTCATAAAACTGCAAAAACAAAAATGAATACTGAAATTGTAAATGATTTCATACTACACATGACTTAATTTTGTTGAGGACACTATTTTTTTTTTCGAACGAAAATCGAAGATACGATTATATTTATTCTACATGTATAAACAAAGAAAGAAAAAAAAGACAAAAATTTACCGATGGAAAACAAATGTATTCCGATCAGCAGAGATTGACCGTGAGCGAAATCAACAAAGTTAAGGTTATTTAGTACGCCTACCTTTACCGACCGAGCAAACTCTCATTTTATCTTTCATTTTTTATTTACAAATTTATTACGATTCCTAGTTCGCATCTAGCGACCTCAATATTACATAAAAACAGCACCACGATGGCTCATTTTACTCCTCATTCTTTCGGGAACTGCGCAAAGTATCCGAGCTATGCACTTTTTGAGCCCTGAAATGCGGAAAATATGGAAATAGTAACACGTATTAAAAACCCACACATCCTTTGACAATTTTCGGCTTAAGAAGTATAAGAATTCTCGGGTGTGAAGGTCATTTCCAAAAAAGTTGCAACTTCCTTAAAACGTTTCGATCGGGGCATGTCCGGCCATCCTCAATTTAACAAATTATACAATACGACCGTTTTATAACACATACTGAAATTAATAATCGAACTAGACGAAAAAACAACATTACCAAAGTTCCTGGATATAAACTTTATACCCAAATTGTCGGAACTTCTACGATTTTGTAGGTTAGGAAACCCCACCTTACGTTTTGTCTTCGATATATAAAAAAAAAAATGACTCTGAAATCAGTTTCAGATTTTCGTGATACGATTATAACTTTCCTGAATTCCGCTGCAAAAGAGCGACGCATTGTCGAAATTTCAGCTATTTCCGTTCATTTTTTTATTTAATATAGAAAGAAAAAGGGTGGTCTTGATCGGTCGGTAAAGGTAGAAATACTACATGACCTTAAGTTTCGCATCCGAATTAAGAGATTATAGAAAAAGATGGTCTGAGAGTGAGATAGAAAATGAAGGAAAGTGAGAAAGACGGAGATACCACACCCTTCCTTCTTCATCCCGCTAATCTTTTGGGGCAAGAGAAGCAGGCCGAGGGGTAAGATGCCGCGATACCGCGCACTAATTCGCAATTCTGCTCGACGTTTCGGCCTCCGCGTTCTTTCTCCCCTCTCTCTCTCTCTCTCTCTCTCACTCTTGGTGGCGCCCGTTTTTCACTCTCCCTCCCTCCCACCCTCTCTCTCTCTCTCTCTATCGCGTCCGAAAGCGAGGAGCAGACAGCCCTCGGCTCCCGGTCTCCTTTTTCCCTCTTTACCCCGGAGCACCCCGGAGGCCATCCTCACCGCAAACTAGACAGAGTCTTGAGGGCCACTTAGAGACCTCTTAGGCCGATTAGTTTTGCTAGAGGGTGTTTCAAGTTACACCGAGGTGGAAAACTTGTCAGGGATACTCGCCGCCACATCGACCTCGAGTGTCCACTCCCTATTGACCTCTGAACCCTCGGCTTCACCTCGCCACGTGTACCGACGAGACCCGCCTTATTCCGCCAGCCTCAATCTCTCAAAATCAACCCGCTCGTTTTTCACGTACCTGCGCCATATTACCTCTTTGTCAAATTTCAAATTCACGATATCACACCGTAAGGGTGATTCATTTTTGACAACAGTTTTGCCATCAACAAACCAACCACGCTCAAACATTCAAAGGAACTAGATAATTGCTGAAATCAATTCGGTATCTGTTATAATAGACAATCTTTCCTCCGAGATATGGTTAATTACTCATAGGGTGAAGAACTTGCTGCGCGTGGCAAAGAAACGAAACAAAATTCCCTTACGCAGTTAGATCCCATTTTGAAATGACGCACTTGGAAATTTCAAGTTTTCCCATTTAAATAACAGGGAAGATATAATTTTTTTTTTTTTTCTTTTTTTTTCTAAAAGCGTTCACCGACAATGAGCGACATCCGTTGCTGAAACGGTTCAAAAGTTGTGAGCCTCGAAAATTAATTTTTGGACGTTGAACAACATTGCAAAGGAAATTAAAATCACGATTGTTGTACGGAATTCAGTTCTCTACTGACTGTTTCCAGGATAAAATCCGCATCATCAAATTCCTCTGACAATGAGTGGTAACGATTGAAAAACATTTAAGAGCATCGTACGCATGATATTCAAATGAAAAAAACATAGAATTTCGAGAGCAACCTTTTAACATTGGATTCAGAACATATCCTTGAATTGTTTTTGCGATTCCAACTTTGTCTTCAGACGATAAATGATAAGAAATACGTGGACTTGTTGGTGTTTTTTTTTTTTTTTAAGTTTGCTTTTTCGAATATCGCACCGAAAAAGTTATGATGAAAAAAGAAAATTAACGTTCAGATGGCAGGCATTATCTATTCATACAGAAAAAAGCTGCTGGAAATGTTTTGAAGTATCAAATATGTACAAAATGAGTGACGTGAAACGTACTTCCAAGATGAAGGAGAAAACTTTTTCCGAGGCAAAGTTTTTTGCGACTCGTCAGCTCGCTGCGATATCCTTCAATCTAATTGTACGATGTAAGAGTATAACAATAAAACTTTACTTATAATATTTATATATCTTTATACATAGAATATATGGTGTATATATTACATCCACTTTGTGAAATAATATTCAAAAGTACCAGACCGAGAAGTTTCACTCAAATTCAATTGTTACACCCAATAAATTATTCGCAATTTGCGAACTTTTGAAAAGACGACGAGAATAAAAAAAACAAGAGCTCTCTTCTTCTTTATATCCCGACTCGCCAACTCGCTTCAGAAATTGATATTCAATAGTCATAACGAAAGCTGTATAATAAAACTCTTCTCGATGAGCTGAGACGAGAAATATATACAGAAGCTATATAGATAGATACCTTTACCAATATATTATACAATATTATACATGATATCGGAAAGAAAGTTGATTAAATGCATAATATCTACACAAATGTGGGACATTCAATGCTAATGAGAATTTTGTCGAACCTTTTGAAACTTATGTTACAGAGACTTCGTTTTCATACTTTCAAAGACGCGATATTTAAATTAACCCCTGACAGGCAATGAGGGTAAAATTTTCCATTCAACGTTCATTTTTATTTGCCTAGTTCAACTTAACTACTTTTAAAATACAACCATTTTATGCGAAATTGTTTGAACTTTATTTAAAAAACAAAAAATCTCGCTAGCATTATTAGAAGCTGAGATATTTGTAATTAATTTCTACTGGATTTTTTTTACACTCATTGTCACGAGAGATGGCAATACGGTTTGGACGTTTGGCTATAAGCGCAGTTAAAGAAAAATTCTGCAATTAAAATCAAAAGGAATTCACAGAAAAACAAAAATCAGATGGTGCGGAAGTTGAACCGAGTTCAAAATAAACCATACCAAACGGAAACTGTGCTTCTACTTCATAAAATTATTCTGCAAATTTATACTCTGATAATTAGGGGCCCATTAAACAAGTACATTCGCTTTTTGGACGATTTTAACCACCCCCTCTTTTAACCCCCTTTCTTTTGTCTATTAATCCTTAATCCGATCTATTTCTATCATTTTCAGATTTCTAAGAAACATATTAAAGGTTTGAAAAACCAAAACTTACCAATCTGAAATCAGATTTTGAAAATTCAAGATGGTGGATCCCACACGGTGGACGAAAATTTCAAATTTAATGGAATCCGAAGAAAAAACTCTATTCTGGGGTGTTTGGGGTCGCTGATTGGATTCGCCATACTGAGTTTTCAATATCTCATTTCAAATTCGTAATCAGCTACCCCAAAAACCCCTGGATCGAGTTGATTCTTCGGATTCGATCGAATTTGAAATTTTCGTCTACCATATTGGATCCGCCACGTTGATTTTTTTGAATTCGATTTTAGATTCGTAATCAGCTACCGCAAAACCTTATAATTTATGTAAAACATGTATAGGTGTAGAGAAGTAACTTTCTCGGAAATGAATGATTCCTTCAATTTCTACGATTATTTCCAATAAATTTGTTTCTAACAACAACAATTTACATTATATCGCAACAACTACTCTCGAGTGTTGAAAACCTATTAGAATACTATCAGAAATAGCAGAGCAGATGTTTAAAAGTTCTCTAAACATACAAAAAGTGGATATAAAATAGGTCTTAACAACAACTGCCACCATGACACAAAGGGTTAATCAAACAGTGCGAAGAACGTTGATGAGGTTAATGAAAACAGCAACGAGACCGAGAACATTATGTCATTACGGACCAATGCAGGAGGCATTTACACAAAGGGTAGACCATGAAATTTTTAGAAAAGTTCGCATACCGCGAACCAACAACTAATGGAAGCTGCGTCGGAAGAGGAGGAGTGGCATGTTGGTTCACCACGTGGAACTGGGCTTCGGTAACGAACTCATAATGGCGTTTAACGATAACGATAACGAGAACGAGAACGACGTGGGCGACGTGACTTATACGCACGTCATGTTGAGTGCAGACAGACACACGAGTGTCCGGTAGGCAAGTGCAATACCAGTTCAGGTGGGCACTTGATCCTGCTGCTGCACAATTGCCCCTCGATAGTTTCAACGCGAGTTGTCGGTGATGCGTTTCACAAGAGCGTGCAGGTTGCAGAGATTGCAGGTTAACGTTCCTTGCAACACACAAACCAGTTCCAACAACCCTGCATTATTCCCCTGTACCGATTCATTTTATTATACCCATTGCTCGTTCACGATCATAGATACTGGTCGGATGGAAGGTGGAGAGGCATGCCAAGACCATTTATGATCCCTCAGTAGAGCACCGGGCTTATTATCGGACGCGTTTAAAATTAGCTGTGGGTATCGTCAGCGACAGCCGCATCATCGTCTGGTCTTATACCAGTATGTTGTTGCGAGAAAAAGCATTCCTGTTAACCGATCCCATGCTTTGGTATAAATGACAGTCCACCACGTTTAGCTTGTTATCATAATTGCTTCTTTCGCCGAGAGAACGAGATTTTCTCTGCCAATTTGTACAATGGTGGATATCCTTTCTTCTGTAGCTGCTGAGTACATTGAATATGCGGGAATCGGGATACGTTTTGATGTGGTAAAAAGTGGCATAATATGACAGTTAATACGAAGAACAATAATTGTCGATGCTGTTCAAGCCATTGTCATAAAAAATTTTTGTCTCATGAAACGTTATTGATCGTTATTAAATTTTCATCTCGATCGAAAATTTTTTTCACTTTCATATTTGCCTTTTACGTGAACTCTGAGAATCAGATTTACAGACATTTCAGACATGCTGTAATTTAATACCACCCAATTTTCGTTCTTCTACTGTTAAATTACATTACACATTGAGCTTCCATTGCAGCGAATCAAACGACGAGAGTTTTCGAATAATTTATCATGAGTAGGATTTTAAGCTCTTTCGTAGATTATATTTCATTTTGTTTCAGGTCCATTTGTCCAGCAGTCATCACAGCTAGGTACAAAAGCTATACTTTATCACTTTCGAATCGCGTTTCAGGATTGATGGACTCATGGATCATCTATAATCTCACCGTTTGGCAGAAACAAATACCGACACACGCGGATCATCGTCGAAAATTTTCGAGTTCATGAGTCAACCGATTGAGATACAAGGTTTTGAAAGGTTTTTCATCGTGATGTTAA
This sequence comes from Neodiprion lecontei, assembly GCF_021901455.1. Classification (NCBI taxonomy): domain Eukaryota; kingdom Metazoa; phylum Arthropoda; class Insecta; order Hymenoptera; family Diprionidae; genus Neodiprion; species Neodiprion lecontei. The sequence goes on along the minus strand of NC_060266.1, from coordinate 19,606,701 downwards.
AATACGTGTTACAAGATTATTACTTATCGTGTATCAGGAATGAACGACGACCAGTTGTTCAAGGAATAAACCGACCTACATGCATGAAGACACTCAACTCGACACAATATACATAGTCATATGTATATAAGGGGCAATTCGAGTGCCCCTTTATTACTTTATTGAAGTTGTAAAAATATTTTCAAACAACATTCGAAAGGATTTGATCTTTGTAAGGTGATTGTGCGCTTGACCGTTCTTAAAACTTGGCTTAAAGTGGTCGGAGGATGGTCGCAAAGTAACTGTGCTATTTCCAATATTCAACAAGTAGGAATAAAAACTTTTTTCAAACGAGAAGTGAACAAAAGTTGTTCTCTGAATTCCGTTCTTCAATTTTTTATCTGCATCACTACAGTTTCAAGGGATGTCAAAATTTCCAGTTCCAAAACAAAAGAACACTTGTCGGTACACACTCTGACCAATTGAGCCAGTAAATTCAAGTCTGAAACAATATCGTAATGTTATTAATTTTATTCACCGCTGCGGCGCAGGTGGATTGATTAATTCGCAAATTAGTTGCATTTGGTACAAAATCTGCCTACCTATGTGCTATATATATAATAAATTCAACAAATTTTTTGCGTATGCGTACATCGACCAATTTTGAATACAACTCAATTCGCAGGTGAGTGGTATATGAAGTTTATAAAATTAATGAGGTGAAATTAGCGTTTGCACAATGGCATTATACAAACTGCAGAGTATTGACTCATAGCGTATTATACCTACAAGGTACATCCCATAAATCTGGTATTGTAGGCACATGTGTAGGTATATTATACATGCGTGAGCGTGACGCTGGTGTAGCAAGTGGCTGAAAATCCATTAGTTGGGTGTTCTCCGTACACCGCGAGGCAAAAGTTTGAGATCTCTGTGTTGGCGCAGGTTCAACAACCGGTACACAAAACGTCTGGATGGCGTATATATGAGAGAAATCGTTGTGTGAATGTGAGTCTAGGTTTTATGTCAAAGTGGACGTTTTGACAAGGGTCAAAGTTATCCAACGTTACATTACAGCGCCCTCCTCCCTCACTCTGCGTATGTACAACCACACACTACGCACAACCACGAGGTAGAGGAAAGAGGAAGACAAGGAGAAGGTGAATGAGAAGGCACAGGGTAGGCGCTAAGGAGTGAGGAATAAAAAGAAGAGCACGAGAAGAAAGTGAGGAAAGTTGTGAGGGATAAAGAAGGGAACGGTAGAGAAAAAACCTACACAAAGCAGGTGAAGAAGGAGGAGGTGGACGTGTTGTAGAAAAAGGAAAAAGTTTATATGCGTGTGTGTGTGTGTGTGTGTGTGTGTGTGTGTGTGTGTGTGTGTGTGTGTGTGTGTGTGTGTGTGTGTGTGTGTGTGTGTGTGTGTGTGTGCGTGTGTGCGTGTGTGCGTGGAAGAGGCGACTCACGTGATGGGCGAAGGAAAGAAAATCCACTGGCGGATTTTCGGTACGTACAACGAAATGTGACGCAAGCTAACACAAACGACAAATTGGACCAACGTTCTGTGACGACAAAAGTGAAGTATAGTGTTGTTCGCGAATGGGTTATTATATTATGCCTCATGCGTGTTTGAATTTTTGATTTTCTCATTTTCGGTAAAAGTATGCTCGGCACGTACGATCGATCAACTTGTTGCCTACCGTGATGCTTTTAGTTGCCAGTTAACGATGACTATTCCACACAGATTTCACCATAAATAGTAGCTCAATTAAGTCAAGCTTTATGACGAACACTGCGCGGTAACTTTTGATGTTTCAATCGTCATTATACCCTACCATTTAATATAATGAATCTACACCATTGGTTCCAATTATTGACCAAATAACCTTTACCGTACTAAAAATCTTGGGTGTATTATTCGAGGTCATAGAATCCAAATGTACACATAGTAAAAGTATAGTTTTACTAATTTTTTCTACTGGACTCGATTGGGGAGTAAGTAGATTGAACTTGTTCCATATTGCTTCCGACTTTCCTCCCTTCGCCATCTCTTACATCGGTTGAAACGTACTCGTGACGAGGACTCCATAGATTATTGACCTCAAAAAGTGTCCGAATCAATTGATCGAGGTGTGTATTATAGCGACGGTAATAGGTTGGTATACTTTGAACGAAATATCATTCGAAGTGATAAATAGTCAAGTTGTGTCCCTGATATACATGAATGTAATTAGCGTTAATGATGATAATAATAACGACAGTAACTTCCAAATAAACGAAAAAATCAGTTTCTATGTATGCGCCTAAAAGGAATTCATAAAAAGAAGAGCTACCTTGTCGAAGTAGCGACCTGACTAATTAACTCTTACTTTTATAGCCGAGGGTATATAATAAAAGCTCGGGAGTAAATTAGTCCCCGAAGGCGACACAGTGTATAAACGGCGTCAGAAGCATCGGGAAGACCATGATCGAGATGAGGACGCCTGGTCGAGAATAGGAGGAGATAGGAGACGAGAGAGAGGAGAGCAGATGCGAGATTCTTGTTGGGGTCAGCAGCACCTATTCCAGCCATCGTTCCGCAGCCCCCACCCATAGCATCTCGTCTTGAAGCCGTCCATCTCTCTCTCTCTCTCTCTGTCTCTACCTCTCTATCTCTCTCTGGGAGAGCAGTTTTCCAGGGCCGGAAGGTGATCCAACCGGTCCAACAGGTTAGCATGGCTACAGGGTGATCGCGTGTTGCTCGCGTGGCCGAGGACTGACGAACGGTGGCGGAAACCGGCGATCTCCGGCAAGGTGGTGCACGGTGTCGATTCTCCAGCCCGTGGATCCCCGGTATAATGACACTGCATGGACTACGTTGTAGGCACAGTGAGGAGTGCCGCCTTGCCCACACCTACATCGTGGTCGAAGGAATGAAATATCCCGGAAGATGTGAGAGAAGGGTGTTGGACAGGCCTTCGTTCCCGCGATCTCGAACCTCTTGACACAAAGGACTCACTTTGATGGACGGTCCAAGGAGAGGAGAGGAGCTTGGGTGAAACGGAGAAGGCACCGGGTGCGTGAAGAGATTTCGAAACTGTTAACGAATCCGAAGGGACGAGGATGGCGGAAGGATGGGAGAAAATGAAAACCTCTAGTTTCGAAAGATCCGATAAACTGTCGTTAACGTTAATTAGAGTGGGTACAATTATTTACCGATGGCTCTGTGTTCCTACGTGACTGTTGGATTTCTCATTTCTCAAATATCATTCCACCTCGGGCAGCTCATAACTTACCTCCGCTTGTGCAGGCTACACGGCGAACCGTTCACTATAAGAAATGATCACATCAACGACCACGTATAACCTCCAGGGAATTTCTTGTAGATCGTACGTCTTACCCGTCGTTTGGTTTTATGCCACGCGACGATGATACGACGGCTAGCATCCATGCATTCGAGGATGGTATTCAATCCACAGCTCTTCATGTCCCGCTGTAGTTCGAACGAAATTGAATAATTTGTACCGTGAACGGAGATACTATTTCCACCTACTTCGAGTCACACGCTCGTCTCACGTTTTTCATATACCTGCTCTCACCGATTCTTGAATAATAAGAATCAAAGAGAGGACTTGACCTGGCAAAGTAGCAACACAACGCAGGGTTCTTAACGCAGATTCCTACTACCGATACTTACCGACATCTTATCCAGACTCAAACCCTTCTACGCGATTACGTCACAGCGATCGATCCCTGCTACACTGACCCGAAGATCAAAATCGCACTGCCTTACCAACAATTTTATTAACCGAAGATCAAGGCATCGAGGAGAAGGGTTTGAGTCTGGGTAAGATGTAGGTAAGTGTTGGCAGTAGGAATCTGTGTCCAGAACCCCCCTTGTACGGCTATTTGGTAACATCTCGTTTGAATTTTCACCAAAACCGTATAAATTGTACAAATTTCGTTCCACGAAAGAAACGTCAACTTCATTCATGGAAGCAAAAGTTTGTTACACACCACCGAAAGACATATTCGAATTAACAATTCATAATCCTTCTTTATTCTGATACCCACACAAGATAAACAACATTACTTGACTTGGGTAATTTCAGCTTCCATATATCACAGTGAAAATTTCAAAACGGGGGTCTCGCAATTGTTTAGATTACGATATTACGTTTCCTCCCAAGAGAATGGAAATAAGACGACAAAACTGTCACTTCCGGCGATAAGTAGGATGAAAAATAGCAACTGGCCGCACGTTCCAGACTCGGTAATATCGTGCAGGAAACTCTATTTTGCAGTCTGGCAAGGTCTGAAACGGTATAAAATATTTGTCTACCGAGTAACCTGGCGCCTTTCCAAACTCCGATTCTCAACGACTTCAGCCGAGTCTGTACAATGACTTCCAAGAAGACACAAAACGGTGGATAATTTCATGCATGGAACAAGGAAGAGGGAATTTATGGACTTCGGTCAGGAACCGAAAATTGAAAATGCGAATTACAATTGGGACAAGCGAGTGTAAAGCTAAAAAAAAAGGACAGCTGAGCTTTTCGGACCTGACTAAAAATAGCAAAAATTCTCGTGCGACAAAATACACTCAAATCTCGGTAGAATCGTTTCACCGGAATACGAGGTACAAAATTATTTCTTTGAACGCGCTACGCAGAACGTAACTAAAAATGGGACACAGGCGCGTGACAAAACGTGACTCCTATTCAGAGAAGACAATTTATTGTTTGTTCGTTTGTTGTTTTTCTCTTTTTTTTTTTCTTTTCAAAGCGAGACGTTTCACACGATGCGAAATCTCCATAATAATAAAGCAGGTTTCCTTCAGAAATACAGCGAGGAGTTTTGAGAAAAGAAAAAAGCTCTTCAAAAGAACGAATAAAATCGTGGAATTGAGATGCGCCCGGTACTCTAACAGCATCATGTACATATGAAAAGAAGAATTAATCGTAGCAATTTTCTCACATCTTTCTCGCTCTTTTGCAGTAATTGACACGAGCAATTTCGGTTTTCCTTGTTTCTTTTTCACACCTCCTTTCATCCAATTCCAGCAATTCCAGGGCGCAGTATACGCGTATCCCACACCTCTGGTCGCATCGATAAAAAACGATTCGAAGGCCCTGGAAGAATAAAAACGTCTCGACATTACGCATATTGTGTATCCGTGCAGAGACGCAGACTCGTGTTGCAGTGTACATAACGGTGTAAAACCTAGAGGTGAGTCCATAACCGTCGGTCGACTTCTGAGGTTCGCCCCCTTCCCTCACTTCACATCCCCGCAATCTTCCTTTTTGCGGTACATTTCGTACGTGTTCGAATCATTCTGAACCAGGCTCGACGATCGACTTCCACGAATCCCGGCAGCGCAGCTTCCTTCAGGATCCATGAATCCTTTTCGAATATAATTGCGAGCCGGGAACGCGTCGAGAGGCGGACCGTTTTTGCACACCTCATCGCCCGGAGAGCTCTCTGTAATTTTTGCCGATTCAGGGGTTGTTGTTCGAAATTGGCCCCCGAGAAATCTACAGCCTCACACATACCCGGTTCCAGCCTGAATCATCATCCTTTACATACATCCATCTTGCTGTGTGAAAAGGACGAGAATTTACACACTGACTCGGTATCTCCATCACCTGGGCACGCCCCCCCCCCCCCCCCTTCGTATTACTGTGTAACCTTTAATGTGTATTCTTGAATCCCTTCAATCTTCGCATATTTCACGTATATTTAATTAGGATTCAAGGTTTTCAAGGGACCCTCGTCAAGTTTGATTATAATTACTCATTCAGCTTGAAGAGGAGGTAAACCATGAATTTCAAAATTTTCAACAATTTTTTTTTTCCCCGACCATTCTATTTGCTCCAATCTCAAACAAATATCATCAACTTATCAATGTATGATAGCTCCCCTCGATTTTGCACCAAGTTTTATTACGATAAATATACAAGAAAGCTGAAAAACGATCCCTCGTAGGATAATGGAGTTATTTATTATTGCAGGTATATGTGTATGATAATAATCAATTTGTCGCATTTTTCAGACGTGCGTATTTTTTTTAATATAAGAAACGAATTGTTTTATCCAAACTATTAAGCATGTAAGAGCACAACATTTGATCAATATTTTGAGAAATTTTAATTTTAAAATATTGAAAATTCAGTCGTTAAGACCTGGTTTTCGGAGATCCTTTATAAAAAAGTATAGTTTTATCTAAAATCAAAAAAACCCCACAAATTTTCTAGCAGTAGGTGAATATAGGTACTGAATGAACAGAGTATTTTTTTTTTTATTGAAATTTGAATTTTCAGCAGCGTTGTATACAAAAAAAAGTACGATTTCCGGTGAAATCTACACCATATATTGCCTTGTACAATAAGCTGTGATAGAAGAAAAAAAAATGCTCCGTTCATTCACTAGTCAATCTTATCTAAAAAATATGCACCAAATTTCAATAAAATGGGATGGCGTTAGTTTTTGAGAAACCGTGGCCACCGACTTCAAAAATGTCGGGATCAAGCCTAATGAGAGAAAATTCAAAGAGCTCTCTCTCTCCTAGACTTTTGTTCCAATTGACTTGAAACTTTCGAGAGAATATTCTTGGCATGTACTATTGGATTTAAAAAAAAAATTTTAAATGGATTTCATGAAATTTCGAAACCCGTACAACCCCTTAAGTAATACCTGCCACCTCACTCCGATATCGTATACATTATACTCTTTGATATTCTCCAGGAGAAATCGAAGTGCCTCAGATACTCAATATCCGTAAAGCTGCGTGAGACGTACGACTTTTTTGTCCGAGACAAAGAAACATCCTGTTATTTACGTATCGAATACGTTTCAGAAAACAAGGTGAGCAACAAAATTGTAGGGAAAAATCCCCAGTCATCAAAAACCGTTCCGATAGTATTTGCAGTTAAAGGAGAAAAATGATCGATGCTCGGTTTGTGCAAATTTCGAAAACAACAAATTAGTGAATATTTCTTAAAGAAACAAATTGTGACAGTAGTTGTTCATAAAAAAAATTCAAAACTATTAACCTTATTCGACAGCATCTAAATATTGTAATCATCGAAATTTACTGATCTTCCATTTTCTTCGTAAGAAGTTTAAGACTAGATCTACAAAACAAGAAACGTTTAAAAGTAGTAACGAATTTTTCTACCTTCCGCGCGTGACGATTAAAAAGAAAAATATCGAGCTTTCGCCATTCTCAACCCTTTCTTCTCGTTGTTAATATTTTTGCATTGTATTACGTTATTCATCTTATTCGCTACTCCTTTTTCTACATTAAAGGCGATGGCTTAGGACTGGCGGCAGAGTGGATAGCAGAGAAGCGTAAAAGAGGGAGAGGTAGAGAGAGAGGAAGGAGAAAAGGGAGGGAGGTGAGGTGGGGAGGAAGATTTTAGAAAATTTGCATGGAATTAAACGGGGTGAAATTACACGCGCAGCCAGCCGGGCTGCGCCTCGCGATGCAAAGTGGCTACCTTGCCGCTCGCTCACTCGCCCGGTTGATGCTGTTCCTTCTTTCTTTGTCTAAATAATGAGTTTAATCATAACTTTGGAGACAGGAAGATCGGAAGGAATATAAGCGGGCCAGGTACCCGCGCATGATGCCCCGCTTAATAATAACCGAGCGAGGCGAAATGGAATTAAAAACTTTTTACGACAAAAGGCTGCATTATGTATGTATGCATGTATGTGTGTATATGTATTACATAGATTTATTATACAGATGTGCACATAATGTATAATACAACTGTACATATCGTGCAGCGTCCTCAAAGACCGGTAAGAATTCAAGTGTTGCATTTATTGCTTCAACTGCAGATTGTAGAGATGTGAGAATGAAGTTGGCGACGTGAGTGTAACGATCAATGTTTAGGAAAAATCGCTAATTCGCACCCTTGCGAATTTCCAAAATTTAGCAAACCATTATTTAAATAGAATATACATCGATTCGGAAAAAGCAACTACTTGAAAGTCGTCCTAAAATTGTCCGACAATGATTTTTTATCCGTATGTAACGTTACGTTAACGTTAGTAAATTCAGCCTCGTAGGTTATACCGGGACGATCTCTTGAAAGTTGAAAATCAACCGCGCATGCGCCAGTGTTATCGGCTGTTCGTGCGGACTGGCAATCCCGAGTTTCAGCTGTCAAATTGTTTCGGGCGGCGATGCAGTTGATACGAATTTTCGAGGTTAGAATCTCAAATAATTGAGGTAGTGACTCGAAAAGGTTTGGGAAGCATTTGTTATTTGGTCGGAAAGTTGATTCTTCAAAGAACGGTCGAGATTTAATGCTCATACTCTTTGAAAATTCAAACGTACACATTTTGCGTACGTTGGCCGGCCTGCATCGCAGACAAGAATATCGCTGCGGGAAGATTTCGCCGACCAATTAGATTTAATTATTTGGCGCATGCGCGGTTCATTTTCAAGTTTTAAGAGATTATCCCAGTATACTTCGATACGTTATTATGGGTACATTGTATGTATGTAAATTGACATTAGACTTCGTCTACGGATAATGATTGTGATGATAGTGGTGAGGATGAGGTTAAAGTTGATGACAAGGGTAATGATGATAATCGGGATGAACAACAAGGTAAAAGGATGACCGCATGAGAATAAGGATCAAAATTAGGAAGGATGAGATTGAGGAGCCTTGTTAAAGGACAATTGAGGATAATGATGAGGATTTAAATGAGAATAAAGATGAGACTTGGGCACCTTTAGTAACGAAATGAGGAAATTATAAATTTCAAAACTGGAGATGAAATTGGTAAATCAAAAGAATCTCTGTAGCTTAAGTATGATTTGAAATAAGAAGGGAACAATTGTGATAACTGAAATTATTGTAAATCTCTTAAAATCGTATAATCGTTGTGAATCTTGCGATAAATGCCAAATGATTGCAATTCGTTAACATTGTATTTATTTCCATCTCATCAAGTGCTTTCGTTGATTTAAAGCTTGCCAGTTGATTTTAAATAATTTCCAATAATTTACCAACGTTACAACCGATTACAGTGATTTTTTTTTAATTCCCTGTGATTCTAGCCAATTAAAAAAATCACTGAAAATCGGCTAAAACGCTCGAAAATAATAAAAAATCATACGTAACACCGAAAATTAACGCGAGTCATACGATAATCTATAAATCAATAGAATCACGCAAAATTAATGTCAGCTGATTGATATAATTTATTTGATATTCAGGCGATTCAACCCTCGCTTTGACACAGTTACAGTTTCAAAAATCGCCTGAATTCACCGCTTCACTATATTTAATTTCATTCAAAATTAAGGGCTACGTTATACTAAAATACAGGATAAACGACAATTTTCCGAAGAAGAATGTAATTTAACCTTTATAAAACAATTATTATTTTCAACGACACTGTTTCGTACACGCGCTCTACGCATATTGCAAAACGTGAACACAATACATTGCACTTTGCCATTTGCAAAACTTTCTAATGGGCTTGTGAAAAGCGCGCTGCTGCATCGTCGTACAACGTGAGTTGCTTTTACGCGGAATCTCTTTTTTCCTCTATGCATACATACGCACATGTATATATGTATTATATATTACATAGCTGTGTACCGTACAGCCAACAAGTGTCAATACCACAAGCTGGGTCCGCTCGCGAAGCGAAGTTGGAGAAGGGAAAGAGAGTAAAAAGGTTGAAAACGAAATGAGAAGTCTGTAATGGCAAGAAGATGAAGAAAAAAAAAATACCAATACTGCTCTCGCGGTATAAAATTGCAGGACATATAATGTGAATAAGGATAAGGAAAAGAAAAAAAATAAAAAGTATACCTGCGACAAAAGTCTCGCGATAAAATTTTCCGACATCTATGTATAGGGTGTGTGTACGGGGACAACCTCTTGAAACTTGAAAATCAACTGCGCATGCGCGAGTTTTATCGGCTGTTCGCGCAGGCTGGCCATCCCGAGTTTCAGCTGTCAAACTTTGTTTCTGCCGGCGATGTAGTTGATACGAATTTTCGAGGTTAGAATCTCAAATAATTGAGAGGTGGTGACTCGGAAAGGTTTGGGAAGCATTTGTTACTGGGTCGAAAAGTTGATTCTTCAAAGAATGGTCGGAATTTAATGCTTGTGCTCTTTGAAAATTAACACGTACACATTTTGCGTAGGTTGGCCCGCCTACATCGCAGATAAAAATATCGCTGCGGGAAGATTTCGCCGACCAATTAGATTCAATTATGTGACGCATGCGCGGTTGATTTTCAAGTTTCAAGAGATCGTCCCGGTATGCTTGTATATGCAATACGTTATGCAATAGAAAGACAGGAGTTAAACTACCGAATATTTGAAAACCAATCTCGGAGAAAAGGGTGATAAATCAATTCATCCCCCCTTTTCCTTGGCCAGTCATGAACGCAGCGACCCCACAATTTGCAATATCGCGTTTGCAAAAAACGTGTCAACTACATAAGTGCATGTATACGCATTCATACAGGTAATTCATGTGAGATAAGAAGAAACAAAAACAACATTCGTATGATGTATTAGTTTCTTTTATCTGCGATATAGAATTGAGAGGCTAAGATATGGATACGGTTTACCAGGTTATAATCCAAATTGAATTTCCACCCTGCGATTTCTCCCCCAAGCTTATATATATATATACGTATACGTAAAACCGTCATCCCAGAGTCATATGATAAAATATATCTTTCCAGAATTCGCCTGCCGTGTATGTGTATACATATATGTATATGGGTGCATGTATAACAAGCAATATAATCGTTTAAAACGAAACCTGTGAGTATGCACGTTTTATAGATACATATATCACGGGGTTCGTTAAGATGCATCTATAAAAATAATGCCCAGAGAGCGATTTATGCGCTCGGTTTATTTATAATATTTCAACGCAGCGTATGAAAAAAATAAAATAAATAAATAAATATCCACTAGATTAAAAATTGCGAAATGCGTTTCAAACGATAATTACGATATTTATTTTAACTGTTCGAAAACATTTCTCTTCATTTTTATAATTAGAAAACATTTTTATACCTCTTTGTATATGTATAATAATTAATTAAAAGCTATAAGTATCGTTTTTAATATCTGCGACGTGAATTATACTCATACGTTATAAATAAAGTGTGTAAAAAAAAAAGGAGAAATAACGTCTGCACGAACGTTACTAAAGCTTTCAGAACATTGTTCGAATGAGTTAGATGTAAGAAAGAGTTGAAAAAAAAAACAACGATACGTCATTTGTATCGTGCTAAGGCACCGAGGAACACGTCCACTTTCGTTGTTAAAAGGATGAAAGTAAAAAATTTCTACAAGCCCTCGGCGTAGATTTGTGAAAAATCACATTAAGCCTGCTTCAACGTACACATATATAAAGTTTAATTTGCATGCACCTGACTGCGGAGAAATTAGCGACGCGTTCTTTTATACCTCGAAATTCAGGCGAGCTTACGACTTCTGCTAATTTAAAAGTCAATCAAACTTGCCCCGTTAAACGATCAAATGGAACTGTTTGCCGTTAGACAGTTTGCATGATGCCCGCGCCAATAATTATTCCTCGCAAGGTCTGAAGCTCGGATTAAAAAAAAAAGAATCCAAACTTCTTAAATAAGTGTGTAAAAAATCTGTAAGAATTCGCTTTCATCAGAATAATTCAGGCAAACAAATTTCATACATTATAACGTTAAGGGGGGAAATAGCTTTAAGACTACATTTTTTTTCAGTCATCTGGATGATTTTTTTTTTTTTTTTTTTGCAAGACTGGAATGTATATAATTTATTGAAACTTTGAGAACATTTTATACACATATTCAAATAAATATCGTAATTTTTTTTTTGTTTTTTAAGTATTTCCACCCAACGGAGGTCTCCACTGTCAGACTGTGTACATTCTGGAAGCCACAGTTTTCATCTGAAATCAATAGGGTTTCAAATTTACTTTAAGAGCATGTCTTTGTTGTACATGAACCTAAATTTGGGGTAATATTATCGTTCGAAGTATTTCTCTATTGGAAAGAAAGCTTTCAAAAAATGGCAAAAAATTATGCTCTTTTGTTTAAACACCTCTGAAAAATGAAATTAAAAATTTTCTTGGGACAAGTTAAGTTCACATATTTAAAAGAAAGACATGTACTTAAAGTAAATTTGAGACCCTATTGATTTTAGATGAAAACTGTGGCCTCCAGAATGTACACAAACAGTTACGTCTGATGATGACCTCCGATTGATGGTAGCTGATGTCACGATGAAAAATCATGATATTTATTTCATTTATTTATAAAATGTATTCAAAGTTTCAATAAATACATACCTTTCTGAACGGAAAAATGTATGAAAATCACTTTAAAAAAAAAAATGAACTTTTTTCAACGTTTTCGATACATTAAAGCCCTAATTTCCCCCCTTTAATGTATCGAAAACGTTGAAAAAAGTTCACCATTCGGCAATTCTGTAAAAATGACTTTAACGGAGTTGAGAGTTTACAAAACGTGAACCCTGTCTATGGATTCCTTTATTAGGGGTGACTGAATTACCAAGAAATCCCTAAATTTGCTAATTAAAAATTATATTCCCTTGAAATAAAAATACACTTGCGAAATTCGACGAAATTTTTCTCCGGCAGCGATTCTAATTCACAAGAGACCTTCGACCAATGAATAGTTAGAATTTCATAGCGGGTTAATTCGAAAACACACATGACGATCAACCGCGATTAACCCCACAGAAACGGGGTTTATACTTCGTGTATAAAATGATCGTTCGAGCGATAGGTATACACTTGTTTACGTAGGTATAGATGCACGTCGTTAACGATGGTCGAAGGTTCGCCTGACCCCATCAGCAAAGGCACGCATCACTGGACCATGATAGTAGGTACATACGTAATAAACCGCTCGACAACAAAACTCGCGCATAGAATATAAAAAAGCTTTAAGGGTAAAAAAAATGGGTGCGTGTACTTATGTACGCGCGTGAGAAGTTATACTTCTTTGGCATCATTAAAAAACAATGAAACAAATAACGGATGTCTTACATTATATTTAAATAATCTATTAAATTTTTGTCACGAACTTTTTATTAAATGTTCTATTAAATTTATTTCTTTATTTTGTAAATATTAAAAAACCAATAATAAATATTCAACATTGATAATTTAATAATATTTAGTATTAATTATATTAAATAATGATATTTTAATTTATATCAATAAATAATACATACGGATAACTAACCTTAATTATATTGGAGCACTTGAAAAAGTATTTTAGCACAATTTTTTCACTAATATTCACAAATAGTAAATAATATTAATCCAAATGTTCAATTTAAATCACTACTGAATATATTTTATTGCCACATATATAATTCGCACTTGTATGAAAATAAAACACGTGTTGTGACTGTAAAAACTAAAACCATGTGGATAAATATTATAAATAAATATGAAAACAGTGATCAGAGGCGACAAGCGTACCAACATTAGCTTTTTTTCGAGACTTAATGAATTCGGTTGAGTGGGCAACTTCATCCTGTTAATTTTGTGTTACAGTGATGCGCGCGCATCTTGAAATTTCACTCTCGAATTCGGTTGAGTGGGCAACTTCATCCTGTTAATTTTGTGTTACAATTTTGTGTTACAGTGATGCGCGCGCATCTTGAAATTTCACTCTCATCAGTTTTTCATAACGCGCCTAAAGAAGTATAACTTCAAAAACAAAAGGAAAAGAAGGTGACACAACTCAAAAATTCACGGTTATCAGTTAATACTACGTTTCTATTGCCGGGAGTTGAATTTTTAACCGTATAAAGTGAAAACTTGTTTAGTTGCGAAACTCGCCACCAGAGTGCAGAAGTGTCGCTGTCGCAGTGCAGCGGTTCTTAACCGTATTTGTCGTAAACAGTGCCAACTTAAATTATGCATTCATTCGAAGTTAGAATTACTGGTAATCAGTGATACTTTAAAAAATTAAGATCTCGTACAATTCGTCTTCCGTTATCTTATTGTCGCATGTTTGAAATTTCGATATATCGGCCGTTCCAAATATTGATCCTTCCAACTTTGGCCCACCGTTCGGCGTCGGCCAAGTCCAAGCGTTACTGTACGGATTTTTGGATACGAAGATTGGACTCCTTTACCGTGGTCTCCATGTCCTAGGACTTATTGTTAGAGGTGGTATTTTCTGTACTCCGCGAATGGTTTATGTGTGTGAAATGCGTATGAAAAAAAAAAAAAACGGGTAAAACATGGTTCCGTTGCATGAAGGTATAATATAAAAAAGTAAACCGTTCCATCCCGTCGTATAATAAATTGTCAAACGAAGAGTAATCGGGGGGAGGTGAAGGTGTTACGAGGACTGAAGTAAGCGATGCTCGGGTAATTCCACGGTCTGATCCAATCCTCTCTAGTGTGATAAATTCATAAGCCGCGTATGAATTACCATGGCCAAGGGAACGTAACTAATTAAGGTTAATCGACCGATGAACTAATCGAATAAAATCGTCCCAAGCTCCAATCTCCACCTCTTCTTACCAGTCTAAACAACCTTGTGAACCTTTCGGATGCGCGATACGGTCATCCCAGCGATATACTGGACCCTTTCAAATTTGGGAAATGCTAGTTTTTTTGATTTTTTTGCTAAATCAAGGTCTAGACGGTAATTTTTACCGACCGAAAAATCCTCCCGAAACATAGGATATTTAGTTCAAGTCTAACGAGTAGAGTACCGGAGATGTGATTTCTTGTGCTAAATGAAAAAAACATTAAACAAACATTTTTTTTACGTGGTAATTAACGCATATTGTCGTCCGTTGATAGTGTATATCGTTCCATTAATTTTGCAACAAACATTTGCTTCATTATCGAGACATGCTAAAAAAAAAATTGCTTTTTGGAGGTAAAGTTTAGCGGTGATTTTGCTACTTAATCAGCCAAATTGACAGGTAAAAAAAAGTACGTCCCAACGGTTTGTTGATGTACTATAACATATCGCTACATAAAGAAAATCGATATGATCGAGAAAAGAAAAATGGGGTGAAATGTAGTTTACTTGATAAACTTGAGCCAAAAATTCTACATTTCGGCAGGATTTTAGAGACAGAATATGGTGAGAAAAAAATCTCCTAGCAGGTCCACTAAAATTTTTGGATTGATTTGATCACTTTTTAATCTACTACTCACATCAGTGAAATAAAAAAAAAATTTTAAAAACTGAAAATTACAAATGAAACGTTGATATGAGAATGTCAATGTTAAAATCACAAAAAAGGGTGTCATATTCACTAACAGAAATGTAACAAATAACACAAATACAAAGTCGAATTGCTCGCGATGCAAACTAATGTTTAAGACCTTGTTCGAGGAAGGAACAAAAAATATTGCCTTGATTTTTAAACGGTCCAATCGAAAACGCAGAATTTCGACTTTCCACGGGCTCTGCTTAATTTCTCCTCCAGCGCTTGGCGAATACTCCACAGGGTGAAAAGTTGATGCCAGAAATTCGTGTCTATACACAGAACCGCCGGGCTATCTCTTGACGTTTCCGCGTTGAAACGATGCTAAGTGAAAAAGTCGGGGGAGCCGGAGGGTTGCAAAGGGTTGTGCAAACGTTCAACCCTGCCTGCAACTTTGGGGGAAAACCAATTTACGCCATTATCGATCCTCGTGCAGGCTCTCGGCAAGCTGTACCAATTAGTACGATTTCGGTAATTAAAGCGCGGGCCTCGCGTATACCAGAAAAAGGAAACGCATTCCTAGAAATTTTTTTGTTTTTTGCCCGGTAAATTTTCGCCTCCCTTTATTTACATTGACTTTGTCTTTTTTCGATTTATGTACACTTTGTTTATTTTATTTATTTATGTTTTTAATGAGTATTTGCTCGTACCGTCATCGCTATTTATACCCTTGTCATTGATAAATACCGTCCCTATTTTTTACGTGCAGCGATAGAAACTCACTATATGCCCATAAACACCGTTTTAACTGTCAACCCGAATCGGTCCGGTGCCTCTGGCAAAAAAGGTCGCTTTGAACAGCTTTCAGTTACATTTTCTTTTTTTTTTTTCTTAATAGAGAATGCCGTAATTACGTTATACATATGAGGGCCGATTTTTTTAACCAGCCATTCACCGCGCGGTAGCGGCTTTATAACGTCGCATGTATCGAATATGATCATTCCTCGTCTAATTACCTATTCAAGGTGCCACTTATCTCCACACCATCACCCTCGACACGTTGTATACCTACTATAATATTGTACGTAACCAATTTTTACCGCCAAACGTGACACGATGAAGATATAATATATTCGAGATTTATATTACGGTCTGATTCTTCACAAATTGAGTCATTTTTTCTTCGAAATTTATTCACAAGTATATCATTTTCAAGTAACCTGATATTTGTAAATTTTTCAATAGCACAAAGATGCGGACATTTTTCCGTTTCTTTCATTTTACAGCACGTTATGTAGGTCAAGTATAAAAAACAATGAATAAGAAAAAAAAATAATAATAAACAGAACGAATTTTAATCAATACATTGTTGTGTTTTTCACTCTTTTTCATCAACGTTCCAATTCGCCTACACGTTTCAGTATTTTTACAATTGGACTGAACGATGAGAATATCCATGAGTTAGAAAAACTGAAATTCACGTCGAATTTCGCATGGAATCGTGCGATTATATATCTATCTGAAAATAGTTACATTCCGTTTATATTCTACAAACGTACAAACTACATTGTGAAGAGAACAATAGGCGGCAAACTGACGGATTGTAAAGTAATCGATTCAAACAGTTTTATTCCCGATTAAGAATAATATATAAGCCACACTGAAAACTGTTTTCCATTCTTTTATGCTTCGATGGATTCCGCCGCATATACTCGTACGATCAACAATCCCACAGATTGTGAACAATATTTCATGAGGAAATCAACGATGCAGTTTTATCGAACAGCGAGAACTGTTTCGTTCTATCATCGCCAAGTCGACGTTGGAAAATTCAGTGATTAATATTTTTTTGGCTTTTCCAATACTGTAGAAAACATACGAACGTATAAACAATTCCGAAAGATTACCTCAAACATGGTATAAATACGAAAACGTAGGCAATCGTGTGATATATCCAAAAATCTATTAACATGGTTATATATATTCACTGTACAAGAAATATCTTCAGGATATTTTCGTAAAAGACTCCTTTAACGAGTATCAACCAAACTTCGGAGCTTTTGAAGAAAAGTAAAAACTGAGCATTTCATCATTTCGTTAATGTACAACACTTGGAACAAAACTTTGTAGCGGATCAAGTGTCGTTTAAATTGACACATTTCGATCGATGATTTTATCCAACCGATACAGCCCGAAAGGGCATTTAAATCACTTCGCTTCCATTTGATTGGGCCTTTTTTTTAATGAAGATTTTCGTACCGCGCTTTACAAAATCATACAACGACCGATTCCACAAACCACTGTATTCATGACCCGTAATAATATTCTATCGATACATAGTTCATACCAAAATTAGAAATCTTACATCTGATCTTCTTTCCTATTGTTTACTCCACTTCTGAGAGGTCTTGGCTGGAATATCTCTAACTTGTACATGTTTAACTGTTAATGTAAACAATAACCTGTCACGAAACAATAATAACAATTACAATCTCGATAACGATCAAGACTGTCAACGACGACGTCGTTAATCGGAAATCTCGACGATACTTGAATTCCAACATCTGACAGAACATACGCATTAATTCGAAAGAGCAAAGCGAACGAACACACAAGGTAACAAGGAGAGAGCTGGGAGTCTGAGAACGCGAGATCAGATAAGGGACGGAATCAGGTTGACAGCCACTGGGAACGAGACGTCGTGGTCGTCGTGTTGGTCCTTTCTTATCCCTTTTCCTCTTTTAACCATCAATTTTTTTTTTTTTTTTCTCCTTCTCCTTTTCTCTGTTCACCTTTATTTCCCGTTCTATCTCGGTCGTGCTCGGGTGGTTCCGCGGCTCTTCGGGCACGCGAGAACCACGCGCACCAAGGCCGGCCGCCGGTCCCCTTTCCATTCCTTTCCATTCCTTTCCTTTCCTTTCCTTTACTTACCTCGGCTCGTTCACCTGACTACAATTCACCTTCCTCCTCAAGTCCAGGGCACGTAGATTTCGACGTCGGTGAAGAGGCGAGACCTGCACCAACCTGCCTGCCACCGAACCCCAAGACCGCAGGTCTAGTCCGATGCCCGTGTGTATCCGTGAGTTGATCCAACACGAAGGACTGACCCTCCGCAGGCAGGAGAAACAAGTTCTGGTTGATTTGTAGTAAATTTTAATAATCGTTATGCACGCATTCCTCCTCCAGCTATATACCCGGTGTCGATTGTAATGGGTGGGTACACCCGCCTCATGCCTACCAGCCTGACTACCTGACTCTTACTATTTTCACGGAGTTTAATAAGACCACGTCAAGTCATCCTACCTGACTCTGTACCACCAACATGGCTGATCCTGCCGCTTCTGCACGCTGTCTTACCTCCTAATTGCGACTGCGTACAGTGTTTGCAAGGAATCTCGAGCGCCATTACCTGACATTTTTTTATAATGGTATATTTGAGAAACGACCATCCCATAATTGAGCATCTCCAGCACTCAAAGAATGTCAGTCTGGAACCATTCCAGACAGTCTTCAATTGGCAAGAAATACCGGACTTTACTGGGACTGTAAAGTTTGAAGCTTGACGGTGCATAAAGGTGATGCTGTCATCAAAGGAGGTTCTCCCTTCATTCGGAAAAACTATGAGAAATCAGTGTCGTACACGCGAAGATCAGTTCGAATGATGAAGTAGGAGGTTGGAAGTGTGAAAACAAAGAGGTTCGCGGATGTATCGATATAACAAGTGCAGTATTTTTCCAGCGAATAATAAATAAACGAATTGAGTAAGTAAACGGATGAATAAATCTCAGCGGAGGATGTATTGTGAAGCAAGCAAGTAAGCGGAATCATTTGACGGTGTAGAGTAGAGCTGGCACAGCACCACCTTGCGGCTACCGCGAGATAGATGCTGGGACGGACCAAAGTGTTTAGCCTGGGGCAGGACAGGTTGTTGCCGCCTTTCTCCGACAAAGGTTGATCTCTTATAGCCGAGGCGTGAGAGTGGGGGATAATTTAAAAGCAACAAAAATGCGAAGAACGAGTCGTAGTGAAGAGCGAGCGGAGGGAGCGGGCAAAAAGGAAGAATAGAGCAGAGCGGAGCGAGGACGAGGAGGTAGAAAATAAGAAGGAAGAGAGAGAGAAGAATGGATGGTAAAAAGTGAGCCACGAGTAGGCCTTTTGTTCGCCGAGTGTTTCGAAATAAATTAATAGTCGGTTCCACGGCAACGTGCCTGGTCCAGGCCGAGGGAGGAAAGGAAGATGATCATTTAATTGACCCGAAGAGCTCCGAGCCTCTGCAGAACGAGCGGTATGGTAGCTGATGAGTAAAATAATCGACGGGAGCCGAAGTGGTTATAAACACGGACGAAAGGTGAGACTGTTTCGGTGGGGTTACGATCCCTGAAAAGCTGGTGGAATAAAAAATAACACATCAGCAATTTCGTAACACACGGATAAACCCTTCCTACAGTATACAAGGCGCGCAATTTTCAAGCGAGATATTCGGGCAAAAAGGATGCTGGAGTCGTTTCGAAAGTCATTAGGTATTCATCACTCTGCTAATTCGAATTTGGAAACTTTTCTGGTATATTCAAACGCTCGGCGCACAGCCAATGGAAATTGATGTTCTGCAATTAACACCACTCCACACAGACCAAGGTATCGTTAAGAAGACCACTGTGTTCACTGGGTACCTACAAAGTTGCATCGAATGAACGTTAATTGAGTTGTTCACCTAATGCTGCGTGTAATTCGAGCATCTTCTTATCGTTGTTCACCCAATGACTCAGCTGATGATTTTTATCGTCAATTAATATCACAATGGATAATGGTCGAGTCATTTAATTAAAATTCATGCACAGTAACCCTGTAAATACCCCACCTCGACCTTTTTGTCAAGTATAAATGACGGAGTAACGTTTGGTAGTACAATGAACCACATAAATGGACTATGAACACTTTCAGCGGCAAGTTTTCTTACGATATCTTCTTTGTGTTATACCGATCGTCTCTGAGTACATACACCTAACCGGCGAGGAAAGGTCTAATAGTTATACCTAAAGTTTTTCTTGCGATGTTTTGGGTTAGACGGTTGATCCCTGTGACCTCTGTGCATATAGATATAAGGTCCTCAGCTCAGACAACCCGCGCTAATTGTAAGCCGGGTATTTCCGTAGCCTCTGGGATCTCTGTTAACCTACCAAAACCACAGGGATCTTGGAATTGACAGTTACATAGGTCCGAGGATCTGTCAAAGGGAATTGCCTACGCAGACAGAAGGTTCGACTCAAAGGACCATTTCCTCATGATGATTTAATTGATCCCAAGTCACAGGGATTACCAGAGGCCTCGTCGTTTGGTATTACGTATAATACCTGTATCTAGATCCAATGCCGAGAGGAAGAAACTCCAAGAATAATTGACGCTCTGCGCAGTTACCCAATAAACTATTTACACCATAAGTTCTTTAAAATCTTCTCTTCTTTGTTCCAGCATCTCCTCTCTTAATACATCCGGCTGTTTATTCAAGGCCACGAGCGAGTCGATCAAGTCGAATGAATCTTGCAAGTAAGTCGTGATCGTACCAATCAGACGAATCGAATTTCAACTATCCGAAGAATAAATCTATCGACTGAAAATACTGTGTCGTATCAATAACCAACACAGAATGAAGAGAGTACCATGGATAAAGATCCATCTTCAATATTTATACTGTCAAATGTTTGGGAGAAAAAATCATCATGGAAAACATGTAAGAACACACCGACAAGTCAAAATCACCAGTTAACGATTCGAAGAGCTATATTTTCCTTGCCACTCCGCCTTCTTCATCATTTTTCATCTTTGTTATTATCAGTAGGTAATATTATACCCCGAAGTTGAGCAACGGGCGATCACGTGTTTGGGTAGAATTCCAAGTGTGGTAACAGAAGCAAAGCAACGGGATAAGAGATTATTTTCCGAACTCTTTTTTTTACGTTCAGCTAACCAGGGAGGCCCTAATTCAAGGATACATATATATTTTTTCAACCTTTTTCAATACTCTCAACACTTGTGTAAGTCGTATTGCTGCAGAGAGTAAAACCACAAGATATTTTTACTCGGTGTGCTGGAATCGACAGAGAATTGTGTACAAAGTGTAAAAGTATGGGTTCAACGCAGAACTTGGATTCCTTGACGAAGGATTCAACTAGGGAAGAACACGAGAGGCTTCTCTTAAAGCGGGGATCATTTGGTTACCCGCTTGCAAGATGACGCCAGGCCCCGTGGCCGCCACGCACACACAAATCCGACACAACGAAGTCACCACACAGGCACAAGTAACCTTTGAAACCAGTTTTTGGTCGTTCATCGGCTAATCGCACCTGGTCGCGATCACCAGATTGGAATTTCGTCGAAAGAGAATGAGCAGTGAAATCGGTTTACACACAGCGTAGGTATAAGACACACGATGCGTGTAGGACACCCGAATTCGGGACGTTTAGCACCTTCGCGACAAAGCTGACACAACTAAAAATTGTCATTTTTCGTATTAAGACCATAGTTGGATTTGCAAATTTCGAATCTGGAAGCTTGAAAAGTGATATTTCTGTAATTGAAAAATTACGGCTCATTAGCCAGCAGAAGTGACACCAGTCAAAAGGACTCTGTTCCTGCCACGTAAGAGCCTTTAGTAAAACGGAATGGATCCGAATTTTTTACAAATGAATTAAGAAGCCGTGAAAAAACTTTTCACCGTAAACGGTTTACTTGATAGAACTACAGGTAACTTCCTTAACAAACATACAAAGCTTTTACTCGTATTTATCTGCTTCTAAACACGCAGACTCCTTAAATTCACTTCACAGTCTTTTTCTACACACCGTGTTTCAAATACTTGAGGAAATGGATGAAAAGGGGATCGTAAAGTGCACAATACAGATCTACGACGAACAAGACAAAAGTGGCATAGTGGTTTCAAGCTGTTTGAAATCAATGAGATGCTTTGAACATGACATCAATTCATTGCCATTACCCGTTACAATTATACGAAGAAGTCTACAGGAAGTTCAACCCATGCCTTTAGCGTATTTCAAAACATGCTACCAGCAGTGCAATGTGCTCAGTTCGTTCTAACGGGTTCTTAAAATAACGAAACAAGTCGATCCGGTTCCCTTTTTCATCCAAGCACTACCAACCGTGTTTCGCTCTTATTTAAATCCTTATATTTATGCAATGCGTGGAAAGAGACAGAGAGAAAGGAATTTTTCAGCCAATCTCCAGAAAAGATTGTAACTCAATTTAGTCCCCTTTCCTGCCTTGTTCGTCAATTACATTCAATGAATTTCGAACGCAATTTCACCATGGTAAAACGAATTTATTCAATATTCTGAACCGAAGTATCGAAACAGTTTGGAAGACTGGCTGATGAATGGTACTCAGATGCAAGAACACATTCTTCCTCTCCACCAAAACTGAAAGGTTCTCGCAATTATTCACGTAAACGAACAAATTCCGGAATCTCCGCGGTGTCTCCTGCCCAATTCCTAATTAAACGCTTCTCTGGTTCTCCGATCCTGTATTATAAACATAAGGTATGTTTACGGTTCCGTTCGTTTAGATCCTAATCATTGCATGACCAAAAACGTCCCAACATGCTTCTCGTTAGTGGGGCCTAAAGAGCTCACTTAAATTTTACTGTAGGCCAAGCAACCATTACACGTACATACATAGAGTCTCGAAGAAAGGGCTGAGAAGGGTCAAAATTTAGGTTTACCTTGGAGAAAGAAATTCGCTTTGATCGTTTGACATGACGGTCAGACGAGACTGAGGTCGCGGATGCCATAAGGTACAGTAAAACGATGTGCATACACTGGTGAGTTTCAGCGTGTACAAGGACAGGGGTAGGTAGGGTACTTACTCAGTCTCTCCTTGGTATATACAAGAAGCAAACATTTATTCTGAAGATACGATCTATGGCTCGACAAGGAAGCGTAGATCTCGCAATACCAAGTGTGGTTCGTACACCTACGTGTGTACTTCAACAACGTGCGCGTCACTTCGCCGGGGGAAGTTTAGTGCTCGGAAGAAAGAAAGTGTGAGAGAGAGAGAGAGAGAGAGAGAGAGAGAGAGAGAGAGAGAGAGAGAGCTTAAGGGAGCCTTCGAAGGCCTTCCGTTCACGAAAACCGATCTTATCATCCGTGTCAACTTGTTTGTCTCTAAGAACCGCACGATGATCACAGATTGCAACCATCTCTCGACGAGTTTCAACAATGCTCCTGCACCTTGCCGCCCTTTTACCTTCTTCCCCGTTCCTCTTTTTATTATTATTATTATTATTATTAACCGCTCCTGAGCCGTCCAGGGCTACATTCGTGTCGAATATCATCAACGTATCAAATGTCGTGCACGAAACTTTTCGACTCTTCGACATACAAAAGGAAGAAAATAAGGCGGTAAACATCAGCTACAGCACCAGCTATTGGCTTCTCTTTCGTGTATAATCACTGGTAAAGGTTTCTTTTCTCTCGCATCAACACTACCGATCAATTTTACAATTCTATTCAATCATCTTCTCCGAGACCTTACACGAATTGCGAATACACTTAGCAAGACCTCAAGAAAATTTACAAATTATTCGACGATCACTTCACTCATGTACGAGTTCGCTTGATTCCAACCGTATTCAAAATGTAGCGAATGTGAAAATTTTATAGTATCGAGGGCGCTATTTTAATACAGTAATTGATACTTTGTCAAGCATAGTAGCTAAAAATGTGAATTGTAGGGTCAAATCCTTTAAAATAAAGCAACCGTTGCCATTTATATACTAAAGGATACTACGCGATCAGGTTATTATGTACTGTAATTATACAAAATAGTAACCATTACTATGTGGTATAATATCAGTTACAATCTATTTCGTAATAACTGTTATACGAATGGTAGTGACTACTCCATGAACATGGTAAAAGTTACTAAGCGTATTACACAGTAGCCGTTACTACGCTTACGGAGTTTGGAGCCTGAAAATAGCAAATCAGTCACTTGCTATATTTTTTTTTACTAACCATTACTATAAAATCTTCTCAGTATACCAAACGGTTTCACATAACTCCCCGTTACAACAAGTGACTAAAAATACCTTGATTTGAATATCCCTGACGTAACTTTATCGTAACAAGAAATTGAGATTGAAGTATTGGTTCACACCGTAGCCACAATCGGAGCCACATTACCTTCCAAGACGTTAATTCCCGGTTTTAAACTGTGGCCCACCTGCACCTCGATTAGGCCTGTGTCCTTAATGAGTTATAAAAAAAAAAAGGAAAAACTATTTCTACGTATCAAACCATTTTCTCGGAGTGTGAAAAGAGTTATAGGTATGGACCGGGCCAAAGTGTCGATGATGAAAGCGTGTACCAATAACAGTTATATATCTTGCATCGAGCGATACACAGCATTCCAGTACTTATACGAAGTATATTGTATATACCAGCATGTAATCGTAAACGTCAAATTTGGATCGATTGGATCGAAGAAGGACTAATGCGGTGTCGAAGTCGATGTAAGAGTGACGCGAAGAAATAGACACGGAATTTATTTCCGGTTGAGTGACGTTCGAAATTGCTTTTTCCCCTTACACCTACACACAAAGCTGTATATATAAATACATGTACATTTATATGTAAGTAATGCATGTACACACGCGTTTACGTGTAGGTATGATACCTACACATATACATATTCCCGTATAGCAGTAGCGGTTCAAGAGATTTTCTCCCAGGAATGAAAAATAAGGGACTTTGAAGGAGCGCGTGTCTCTCCGGTTTCCGGAATCCAGTTTGATCTCGCGGATTCCAGAGGACTGTATACCTACACTCGCCAGTACCTGCCAGAGCGTCGCGACGCCGTCCTGTCAACCTCCCGCAAGATATTTTTCCCGTATGGTACGTTGCCGTATCACCGGGTGTTCCATTCCAAATGATCCATTAGAATATTGCGTATGCTGAAGAAGGTAGTGGAAAAAAAAACACCGTCAAACAAAAGTTCAATTTTGTTGCATCCGATGCGCCACTTTCCAACTACATTACGACCATCGAAATTCCTAGCAGCTTAATCAACTTTTTTTTCCTCTCCAGGCTTACAACGAAGTAAAGTAACACCACTTCAAAGCGTGGCTCGACTTACAATCGAACTGGGTTCGTTACTTTGGGTCTTTTAATCAACTCGATAACGTAAATACTTCCGTTTCTCGTTTATTTCACGAAATTAACACACCGGTTCAAAATTATACACCCTGTATGTGCATGTTATACGTATATAAAATATATATCTGTGCAACTGTAGGTGCGAAACTGGAACGCTTCTTCCTCTCTTCGGCATTAAACACTGCAGTTCCTTCTACATCGACGATCAGTGTTGTTTTACCGGAAACTAAGCCCCGCGGTGTCTCAACGAAGCGTGGGAGCGGCGAACGAAGAAGGGAAGAAGAAAAACGAGGACAAAGGAAGGAAAAGGGAAAAGACAAGTCGCTGAGCACAGGGATTCATCCGTCACTGTCGATATGTCGGAAAGCCAAAAAGCCGCCTCACCGTGGAAAAAAAAGAAGGTGAAAACCCCGATGTATGTACATAAATGAAAAAACAACCATGACTCGATCAGTGTAACGGAAAAATTCAACCGAAGAAAGAAATAACCGTGAAAAATCAGGGTGAAACTACAAACGATACACTGGGGGCCGTTTCCACCTGTACCCGATAAGTCGTTTCGCCTTGTTGGATATTTTCTTTTTCACTGTTTTCGTTATTACTCCGATTGTATACGTATACCGATCAATCTAGAACAACGTTAAATGGAACTTCGAGCAAAGGAATTAGAAACAAAAAAAAAAAAAAAAGAAACACGGTGTTACTTGTTAAATAGCAATGCCAAAAACAATTCCCGCATTTGATGCAAACTCTTTATTATTACACTTGCGTCTCGAAATGCAATTATATTCGTGCTGTGTCTTGACGCGGCTGCAGCAATTACTCTCCCCTCTCTCTCTCCCTCTATTTTCATTATCGTGTAATTACTTTATTTCTTCTTGTCAGTTTATTTTTATTGTTATTTTATTTCTTATTTTATTAGTTATACATATTCTGTTCAATGTCTTATTATATTTATTGTACTTTTTAGTTCATTTTTTAATTTATTATTATTTAAACACGTTTCTATTGTTATATTTTATCAATCACTATAGTTTGTTTATTTAGTTATCTTTCATTCTTAAACAGCAATCACAACTATCATTGGGGTTAATTTGTTAACGTTGGTTATACTTGTGTATGTATTTTCTTTTTACCCCAAAATTTTCTAGGGCATAATATATATGATTTCTCTCTCTCTCTCTCTCTCTCTCTCACTATTCTTGCACACAACTAATAGGTGTAAGAGTATACACAATAATAATAATAATAATAATTTACACAGCACAGCTGTAAAGCGAATTTCAATTATACAACTCGGCAATATAACACAAGTCGGTCGTTACCGTAAAAGCTTGGAAAGAAGTATAAAAAAAAAAAAAAAAACATCATTCGTCACCGTGAATTTACTTCTATCCATTTTCTATCCAAACCAATGGTACGTATACCCACATATCGTGCATAACGTGGTATAAAAATATCGTAATCAGAGTAATTCATCATTGTCAGAGTGCGCAGAGGGTACGAAAAGAGAAAGGGAAGGAGGGAGGTACCGAGGAGGTAATGGATTGGTTCGTCAATAAAATTATGAAAACATTAAATTCCCTTGACTGCTAAACGCGTACCTATGTATGGTACACGGAGTGTATATACATATATCTATAAAGTACTCCACGGTATTATTCGCAGCAAAATAGACTTGATGATTGAACATTGTGTAATTATGAATTATATATGCTTTGCAAATGTAAATGATCGATGAAGAGCCGTTGAACAATAAACAAAAAATTCTTATACCCTAAAGGTATTCACGCGATGAAACGCGGCCAAATGAACTGTAACTCCTTGTACATCCACATGGTGGTGTTCGGCAGTAGTACCGTGATCGCCGGGTCCATGGATATTATATTCAATCCACCTACGCTGCACACACGTTCCGATTGATATACGGTTCCTAGGCTACGGGTGTGTCGGTTATGGTTCAGGAATTATTACGGATGGATTCGATGAGCCCTCCGGTGAGGCGTAACGATCATGAGAAACCGGGCCTCATCGACTCGGCTCCAGATTCTCTGGCAGTACCATGGCGACTGGTGTGGGTACCGTACAACGCATTGATACAAGTGTACATGTATACCTGTACAAGAAGCTTCTTGGCGTGGCACCAAACTGCTTATCCCGACACGCGATCGCTCGCCAAGACAGCTCCGCAAAACGTCGCGGAGTAGAGACCACTTAACCGTGTAACACAGAAGGTATTTCATGCCGCGGAATGATTACCCCAAAGCTTTTTATTTTTCACCGTTTTAAGGCTCCATGATTAACGAAGGAGGTCCTTTTCTCATTCCATGTCATCCTACGGTTATAGTGTATGCAGATTTTTAAGGCTTTCCAAATCTGTCAGATGCGCGTGTTGCTGCTCCGAAGAGCCAGAAAACGACCATGCGATAAGCGGCCTGCCTTTCACACCAAGAGACCAACGAGTGTGTTCCCGGCTTTGTGTCCAACTTTATCGCTCCAGCTGTAAGTAATTTACCGAGGACATGTTACGGACACGTACATACATACTGTGTACAACTTATCACCGTCAATCTAGTCCTCGATTTGTTACTTCAAGAATGGAATGAAATTCGCATTCGCCTTGATCAACCCCGTGACGTATACGTACAATCAGACTGTCTGTCAATGGCTTCGAGTTGCCACTCAACGATATTTGCAACCGTGCTTTATTTTTCAGACACAAAGCGAGCAATTATCATTTTGGACTTTGTTATTGTACACACTATTGGTGTTTCGAGTCCATAAGACTTTTCGAACACCAACGATTCAGGATTCTTGCCTTTCCAAAGCTTGTTTTACGCTGATTCATTCGACGTTACAGAAATGTATGATAAATGTTTCATGCAAATTTTTCAGCGAAGTACCGTTACTCGGGAGAACGTTTAACAGCATACCTCGATTGATTCCAACCAAACTTTCCACAAGTGAATACCAAACCTCAAGTTACAGGTATATACAGGAACAAAGAAAACTTTGCAATACAGTATATATAATACTCTCAATTTTCCATTAATTTGTTATTGAGTAGGATATCCTGACAAACGAGACGGCGAGGATGATTCTCATTCGGCAGATCTCAATAAAAGAACAAAACGGCAGCGAAAAAACTAGGCATCGATCAGTGCCTTGGTGATTTCACAAGGTTCTTAACCCAAGCATAAATAAGGAACTTCTTCAGGTACAATAATAATGTTTCCATGACTCGATTCGGAGGACTTGGAACACATCGGGGATCAAGGTCCACACTCTCACACGAGATCGAGATCATTACTCGTCGGAGGTTTGAAGCCGAGTTAAAATGTATAGCTTGAACCTTGATCCGGCGTGAGAAGAAGAGTATCGAGAGTTGAACTTGCGGTGGGTAATTAGTGAAAAGGTGAGACCAGGCGGCCGAGGAGGCGATAAAAAGCGTTCCATATTGGCCGGGCTTCCTCGGGACGGTGATGGCCAACTCCTCTTATCTCTTCGCCGGCGATCGGGCTTCACCGGATCGAGGGTTGGGGCGTCCCGTCCCAAGCACTACGTTATTATTTCATTATTTGGTTGCGCTCCACTCTTGTGGCATTACTACCGCACGCCAGCACCTGTCGTGTGCGGCTTGGGGGCTTCTAAGGTAAATGGATGAGCGACGGAGCGCAGAGAGAGAGAGAGAGAGAGAGGAAGACGAAAGCCAAAGCATGGGGCAGTGCGGCTAGAGAGGAAGCTTCGAACTCCGTCTAACCGGTCCAGGAATCCGGAGAGCAAGGAGGCTCAGAACAAGGAGTGAGAGGAGAGGGAGAAAGGGCCACGCTTACCGAACAGCGATCCTCAACCGATCGGGATGACGTGCCTTGGTACTGGGCAAAATACAGAATCGTCCGAATTCGGACTTACTCTGCAATAATATCCAAAGTAACATCCATTCGTCGAAATTCACAAGGAGTAAGGTGGCGATGTACTACATATTCCAAGGTGAGTATGAAATTTGGAGTATTGGCCATTCGGAGTTTTAACCATTCTCAACTTATTCGAGGTTCTGACTATTCAGTTTTCAAAGTTAAGAACATTCACCAGTTAAAGTATCGAACGTTCGTACTTTTTACCATTCGGAGTTATGTCCAATTGTAACTTCGACTTACTCAAAGCTTTTACCATTCAGAGTTGTAACCCTTGGCAACTCTCGTCTATTGGAAGTTTCGACCATTCGGGGTTTTAAACATTTGTTACTTTGATCCAAGTATTCCAAGTTTTGAACATTCGGAGTTTTGACCGTTCGAAGCTTCAATCATTCCAACTAATGAACGTCTGGAATTCCTACTATTCGGAGTTTTAACTATTCGCAACTCCGACCTACTCAGAGTTTTGACCATTCAAAGTTTTGACTCTTCGCAACTTTGGCTTATTTGAAGTTGTGACCATTTGGAGTTTCGACCATTCGGTGTTCTGACCAATCGTACCTGCGAGGATAACAATCTATAATGGCCGATTGATAGAAGGACTGAAATATCGAATTTCCAAAATGGTAAAAGTCTAAATCGCAGGATTATCGAACCATAGAAAGCCCAAGTATAGAAAATTGAAAATATAGAAAGACTAAATAATAGAATTATTCAAAGATAGAATGGCAAAGTCTAGAATCTGTATACGATCTATATTACCGAGTCGAATTTCGTCGACTCTACATTTTGGCATTCTGTATTCTGACCTTTCCATATTTCGGATTTCCATACTTGTACCTCCTACATTCCCAAATTCTACAGATCATGTTTTCGCTTCTTTGAAAATTCGATATTGTGACCCATCGATTTCTCGATCCTTCTATATTAATTTACACCCGCGCCCTTCGATCATTCGATGCAATAGTCACTCGGAACATGGAAGATTTTGCCTAGCCCCGACGATAACCGGAGTGGAATGGATGCGGTTTCTTCAGATAGCCGTAATAGCGAAAGACCGGGTTTCACAGCCTCGCACGCAACGAGTTCCAGCAGCATCCTCTCTGTATCTTCTTCTATCCTCCGCCTATCTTTCTCAGGACAATTTGCTTTACTTCTCGCCGTTGCTGCGTGCGTGTGCAGGATGCCCGGGAATTACTGGAGTTACATGGTCCTCGGGTATTATACTCAATAGATATACTATTCCCTGGTAGAGAAAGGTCTTGACGAATCCAACCAGGAAACGGGCATGTATATCGTACAAGACAAGGCGTAACGTCCTGCACCGGACGATCAACGGATAACGATCTTCGCAGTGGATCAGGGATCCGTTAGTCCGTGAAAAAGAGAAAAATCGAGTCAATAAAAAAAAAAAAAATATATAAATAAAAAAAAAAAGGAAACGACACCACGTCTCAATTTCCTACGGTTAATTATGTGCACGCTGTGCAACAATAACGGCAGATCGTCCGAGTGCGACGCACAATAACGGACAGCTAGATAAAACTAGAAGATAATCGTGAATATAGAAACCTGATACTTGTAGCATAAAAGCATAGGTATAATGATAGATCAACCACTTATCGTTAGCATGGTCGAAACATCAACTCGTGACCGTAAGGATGATGCAATAAGTGCAGGCATAAGATATCACAGCATTCGGGTTGAGATACCTAAATACCATTACCAGTAACGACCGAGTTCGTTAAGAAAAATTCCAGGAGTATTTTCAAGAACTTCTAAACATTTAATCACATTTTTGTATACATTAGGCTATTTCGATTATTCTTCTTTTAGACTTGTAAAAAAGGGACTTTTATGCCTCCCAAAGCGGCCAAGTCAAAGATTAATTTCACATCTGGCAGGTCTGACTCAATACTAATGAATTTGTGTTACACTGTTCGGTCCAAGTTACTCAGTCCTCTCTCTTTAATATCGTCAACGACTTTCAGACTGTTTAATAATTCTAAAGATCTGAAATGACT
The DNA here is from genome assembly GCF_021901455.1 of Neodiprion lecontei. Classification (NCBI taxonomy): domain Eukaryota; kingdom Metazoa; phylum Arthropoda; class Insecta; order Hymenoptera; family Diprionidae; genus Neodiprion; species Neodiprion lecontei. The sequence continues at coordinate 19,575,439 of NC_060266.1, read as the reverse complement.
GTCGTATATTTTTCACAATTCACTGGGTTGAGGTTGAGAGCGTAAGATGAAATTTCAATAAACCAATCAACGTGACAATTTGATCGTTTATTCAAGCCTCGCAGATGTTTCTCATATATTATAATTAGTCACAGGAGGCGTTATAGTTTTTACAAAGACATTGTTTTTTTTTACAACGGAGGCTTGAAGAAAATGAGTAAAAAAAAAAAAAATTGATACAACCTTAGGTGCACACGTCGTACGAAGATATTCATCCCCCTGAATTATCCCTAAATTCAAATCGATGAGTCATACCGTCAAACAATTTTTACCGCACGCCCACGATGGTTTTACGTACTAAATAAGAACCTAAACTGCCCTCTCAGCGATTGATATTTAATTACACCGTCTCTCGACGCGTCGGATTTATTTGAAATGGTAACTTTGCGAGGTAAAAATGGGAGGGTAGAAGGGGTTTAAAAGTGTCGGTAAACGCCCCTTTGCAGAGCGATTATTTTCGTCAGGGGTTTATATACGTATAATTAACTCTATCTCGGTGTTATGCATAAACCTCCTTTTCGACAACGCCGCATATTATACCGCATGCATATGGATATATCGGAGCAGCCATCGCAACAGTGTTTTATTGTTGGCCAATTTATTGTTGCAGACTTTGAATTACCGCGTCCCCTGCACCGTTGATTGTTTATATGTATGCCCAAATAAGTATGAATGGGGCGTTCCATGTCGACTCGGTACAGGATTGACCGTGACATTTTTTTAAATTTATCAGGGATTTTTTTCCGCGGTGAAAGGGGTTGAAATTCCGAATTTGAAAGGTTTCGAAAGCGACTAATACCCAATTATTTGATGGCAAAACTTGAAGTGAAGAAGCCAAGAAAATGGTTACGAGAAGAAAATACGCGCGTTTCAATTTAAGAAATAATAAATTTCAGAGTGGAAGTTTAATTTTTTCCTTTCGTTGGATCTTCTGTTTTTATACCAATGTTTTAAATATCACACATCTCAAAATCTACTTACACAGCAATAACATATCCAATATAGATAGTTAACGTCATGATCTAACTGATCGGAGATCAAGGCCCGATATAATATTTCTGTAATACTTCTTATTCAATTTTCCTATTAAAAAAATCTAAAGAGATGTACTACAACACTGAAATCCGCATGTAAGAAACTATCAAATCAAAAATCAAACATACCCAACGTTGATTTCTGAAAAATCAATCGTGTCATTCTTTCAATGTATAAGATCTGAAAATTAATAGACCAAATAAAGCATCGCAAATGAAACAAAAAAATAAATAAAAAAAATACACCCAGACGTTTCAGGGATTAAATATTATTACGTTATCGCGGGAAAAAACAAACCGCTTTAATTAATTAAAATAAAAAATCTCGCAAAGTCAGTCACGTACATGTACAATGACTTGACATGGAATACCCCATAAACGTGTAAAAAAGTATCGTACTTCACAGCTATGTACGTACATATGTACAAATAATAGTCATAATACAACAACCACCCCCCCCCCCCCCTCCCCTCCCCCAAATTCTCACCCCTCGTTATATCGAATCGCATGGCGTAGGAAAATAGCGTCATAGTGATAATTAATATATCGGAATATATATGTATGTATGTATATATATATATATATATATATATATATATATATGTATGTATATATATTGTATTTACGAGGTGTAACGAGAGAAAACCCTCCCCATCGGCCAGCGACAATTCACCCGAGCTGTTTTCCTTCCGCTAATTGGATTATACGAGCTCATTCCATCCGGCCCACCGACGAATCGATGGAAAAGGAAAAAATTGTGCGTACGATACTTTGTACATTTCTTTTTTCTCCCTTTCGATCGAATTTTTTTATTTTTTTATTTTTTTTTTTTCCTACTCGTTTTCCTCTTTTAGCTTTTGTCGTTTGCTTTTCTCTAATTCATCTCAAACCGTTTCGCGCTCTCTTTTCCCTGCGAACTTTTCCACCTCTACCTTTCTCTCTTGCCGTCTTTTCGCAAGCTCGCTTTTTCTTTATCCCTTAACTTTGTTGCGTTCTTTCCCATCTCTGGCGCTATGCCAGATTCTCGAATAAGGGTCGGATGAGAAGAAAAATTCCAACAATACATACCGCATACATTCGACAGGTGCGGCGGGCTTGCTTTTCCGGTATGCGAAAAAAGCATCATCCGTAAACAACCGCGAAAGTATCTTTTGTCTTTTTCGTTTTATTTATTTATTTTTTGATTTTTTTTCTTTTTTTTTTTTTCCTTCATCTGAAAAAGAATTTCACGCACGTCGTAAATATGAGGCATTCCAGGCCTGGTTTTTGAACCTGTAGGTGCTCCCATTTCTACATATTCTTCGAATTTTTTCCCCTCAATTTTTCGTACCGCGTATAACGTTGAACTAAAAGAACTGAAACAAAATAAATAATAAAAAAAAAATACGCACACGCGCGATATCGAAAGGGAAAAACTCTGGAATCTTGTTGCTTCTCTGAAATTTAATTAACGCGGGTGAAACAGCAAATAATTTTCATACATCCGCGTTGAAATTGTCGTTTTTTTTTTTTTTTTTTTTATTACACATAAAAAATGTCTCGATAATTGCGTGCTATTGATCGTTTGCAAATAAGTTTTTATAAATTCTCGATTCAAGTGTAAAAACTTCAACGCTCAACCGGAATACTGAACAATTTTCGAAATCATTAATTCGTTTCACCTCACTGCATCAAATTGATAATACATTGATCCTAAAAAACGACTTTATTCGATGAAGTTGAAAAACGAGCATGTATCTGTTTATTTATAACAAGGTCTTTTAGTATACACTTTGACTGCATTTTGCAAATGACGAAAAAATTTCAAAACCATTCCGCAAACTGCGAAGAAGCGGGGTGAAAAAAAAAAATATATAAAAAAAAAACAGCATATCAAACCCCGAGAAAATTGAATCTTTTTGATCAAAGTACGAATTTAAATTTGCAGTCAATTACAGAAGATGAATGAAAACCGTTTTTGATTAATTAAAGCTGCGATAGATTCTTACAAGATTTATTCTTTGTTCCAGAAAAAATACTATATCTTTCAGTATCCACAAGTTTTTCAATGAAAATGAAAATAATCTCACAGTTCCGATGTTTGCAAAAAATTTCAGTTTCATTGAGAAACAAAAGATTGATAATAAAGTGTCAAGATAAACAATTGGAAACACGCTTTTACCGAGAAGAGTAAGCGATTGTTATTCATAATTTGTAATAAAAATTCACTTACAACAAAACCATAATAATATTTCATTTAATATCCTGCAAGAGATTTAATCGCAAGTGCCAATTGAAAGCGAGGCAGGAATATTTGCGATTTTAGGATTGTTTGGGTGATTTAAATAGCATTATACAGAATCGAGGTTCGCGTATATACGTTCGTCAATTATACGACCATTGGGATTTATTCCCAAAGGATATTAGCGGCTTGTTCCATTCGATAAACTAATTTCACTAGATATTGAAAGGTGTGTTTATACGGTGGTGAAAATAGGAATACTTGATTTGACAAATTGTATCACGCTGTTCCATAATTATTTATTCTCACCTTTCCGCAACTTATAATTAAAGCATGCATATACATTCCGCCATTAAATTTCATACCCCTAACATTACGATATTTACATTATAATATTATGTATTATAGATAAATATATGTATACGTATACGACTACATCTAAGTACATAAAGTAAAAAAAACAATTCTTTTTCGTTGCATTTCACTCCCTTGCTATCACTTTTTTTTTTTTTTTCCTCTCTTATAATTCGCTTGAATTGTTACTTCTGTGAATCTTAACAATAATGCTTTAAATACACAACGATATCGAAATTATCTTGGAAATAATCCTATCACATGTGACTGCCCGAAATATTGGAATATTTGCAATTTCAATTGAATTCATACTAAACGCGCGTCTTCTTACTTTTTCACACGCGTTAACAATTCAACGTTTTTCAACATTTTTCACATAATCCGTACACACAAATGCACATAATTTAAAAAAAAAAAATATCATTAAAACACTCTATCGATATCTTTGGTTAATTGTATAGCACAAGTAAAATCGGTGAAATAGAAATAAAACATACTGTAATTAAGATTGCAATGCGTGTATAACAACGACAACAACAACAGCAATAATAATTATAATTATAATAATAATAATAATGATAATAATAATAACAACAACAACAACAACAACAGCAACAACAACTGTAGTCCGTTTGATAAAATCACAATTTGCAAATAAAAATGAAAGATATAAAAATAAAAATTAAAAACAGTCAAGGAATGTAGCTCAGAATCCGAAATTATTGTAATATTCTGATTGATTCGATAATAACGAAACGTAAAAGTACGAATCTTACATGTTTTGATCCTGCAAAATACTAATACAATAGTTTATCAGCTTCAAAATCTGTTCATCCACTGTGAACTTGCAGACGATAACCGATTACGTGATCATTTCAACTCGCAAAGTCGCAGCAGCTGTGCTCGAGCCTTCTTCTTTTTTACGCTTTGGAATTTCTTCAAGCATCGAAGTATCTCCTTGCGACGAAGTATCTGAAGACACTTTGAGAAGGCAATGGTGTATCGTTGAGATTCAACAAATTATTCTTGTTGCAGAATAGAGATAATTTTCACTATCCCATTACCACCGCAGGCCTTCCACTCAATTTTCTTAAGCCGCTTCAATTTACACGATGATCGATCGGTAATTTCGCTTTGCATTTCCAGGTAAACAAAAAGAAAATAAAGTTTCCTTTTGACAAAAAGTTTTAATGTAATTTAATTTGAGCAAAATTTTCAATTACAACCCTTTGTTTGTAACCCTTGTACTTAGCGGGAAGGCCTGGCGAATAATTATTACATGTTGTACGATTATTGAACTTACGATCAGTATTGGATTTCTCATCCTTGTAATCGTCATCCTCCTCCTCGTCCACCTCCTCTTCACCTTTCTCAAAAATAAAATCATCGTCCAGTATCTCGTCCTCGGCAATAAAGTGCAAGTAAGATAAAACGCATATCAACGCTATAAAAAATAGGTTGGTACTGATCCCCAGAATGGCAGACAATATTGGCCAATGAAACATGATGTAACGCAGCCCGGACAAGTGTGCGTTTATCATCACGGTAGCCGAGTAGAATTCTACGAATCGCGACTGTATTTCCACGTACACATCTGTCACTGGATGACTCTGTGCGACAGAAAATATATTCATCGTTATCAGTATCTGCCTGCCTTCCGCATCCATTATCAGGTAAATTGTCACCCCTTCAAGATTCCATTTTGTTGCAAGTTGTTCTTTAATAAAAAGAAAAGCTGACCGATTGAATCTTTCTGAGAAATTCATGTTAAAAAGTGATGAGAGACTTTGTAATAAACTCTATACTCATCTCTGAATATTAAGATAATTAGCGAATTTCAAGTAAGCACGTTTTTAAATTTGAAAAAAAAAAAAACTATTCATCTTTCATCTTTCGAAGAAGAGCTCTGATTTCTTAAAAGCTGATCAAAAGTTTGAGCAACGAGGACGGTGGATACTTTCCAGGAAATAGGTCAAAGCTTTGACACAAAATGTGTCCAAAGCTTATTGTTTATTTCAATGGGTAAGTAAAGCAACTGCTGTAGAAACAAAAAGGAAAACCGGTTTTTTAAATAGAATTCTATGCCGACAATTGCAGGCAGGAGATTCTGTTTGTAGCCTCTTGATAAAAGGTTGGGTAAGCAGAAAGAGTATAATCTTAGAGGATTCGAATTTGCACTAAAAATGGTATAACTCTGCTTTTCCCCGTGTTTCAAATGTTCATAGAAATCAGTGCGCACTCGCAGTTTAAAAACTTTTAAAAGGATCCCAAATCATAATTTCCTGAATTTCATAGATATTCAGAAGGTTTTTGATAAAAGTGTTTCTAGATTCAACGTGTGACGATGCTTCAATTCATGTTTAAGCAATGGAAACACCCTGCAATATTTTTCAGAAAAAAAGACGGTATCTACAAGGAAAGTGCGCAGCTTGTAAACATGGAAGTTTTTTGCTAAATGAGACGCAATCGAACAGTTTCTTTTGACATCGCTGTAAGTCAATCGAGCTACAAGTTCCAATAATTAGGATCTTAAGTAACTTGGAACTAATATTTAATAAGGTAATAACAATGAAACGTATCAAACGCAAGCTTCTTGTGGATACATTAATTCGTATCTCAAATAATGTCTTTTACCCATCTTCTAACGAACAAGAATTCTAGATTTCAATAAAAATTTTCGAGCTCACTCTTTCTATTACTTTATAGCCAAAATATTCATTTCATATAAGAAGTGTCTTGATGGAATAAGTGAAAAAGCATACTTGATCTTCCTCAAAATTGGCAAACATTTCGAGAACAATATTTTGCTTCTCTTCAGCACTGCCCAATATCATCATCGGTGAGAATGTCAAAGTAGTGAGAATATGCAGCAAAGAACTGCGATAGTGGAGCATGGCTGAACGGCAAGCATTTCCGACCAAGACTCCATCCCGATCCCTCAATTGAGCGCAGACCATGAACATTCCTCAATAACGAATAATTGTAAATGCATAAGACGAAATAAAGATTATTTAAAGATGCCTGATTGAGAAAATTAATCCTCCGACATCAAAGTCATGGCCGATACTGGGCAATCAATCGATCTGCCGAACAAACGTACCGAGTTCCCTGTTGGTCGGCGATTCCGGCATCTCCAAATGCAAATTTACTTTGTAAGGCTGGCCGACCATCAGGAGCTGTTGTTTCTTAGTCAGCTGAACATGGGCGGAGGGAAAGCTACATATCCCTTTCTTTTCGTCGCATGATCTGGTGTGAAAAAATTGAAGTAAATAAACAGCGAATCGGGTTGACAATGATAAAATTGAAAATGCACGTGCCAGATTGGAGAAGGGAGAAGAATGTCAACAAACAGAAACATACAAGCGGATTCCTAACCTCAAATTTTAACCTAAAAATTTTCACAGCTTGACTCACTCGAATGTTAAGTGGACGGGGCGCACGTGAGATATGTTCGGCATGTAAGCGTAGTAGAAAGCGGCGTACAAAAATATAGATATCCAAATAACAACAACCGCTGTCATAACGATGATACCGCCGCGTAGGACAGCATCGCGTGCCGTTTGAACGCCTTCGGCAGTCTTTTGTTGAACGTCAAAAATCCTCTCTTCCAGCCGGCGAAACAATCGAAGTACAACCATTTTCGTACACAAATTTTACAGACAGCTGTCCCGTTAATGAACGATGCTAAAGATAATCAATGTGTAGAAAAACGTTTGCTTCGTTTGATTCCCAGATTTTATAGCTTGTGTCAGAGATGATTGTTATTAATATCCAACGACATACACCGTGTCTCCTGCAGTCGGCGACTGTTTCGAATACATTTTTGATAACGAATCAAGTCACGATGTCGTTTCCCGTGTCAAAGTGCAACATTTGCTCAATCACGCTTTGGTGGCTTGATTAGTGATAAACTTATTTTCGTTATCGTACTTTGGTAAACAGGCATCGAGAAGCGCCAATACTACGACAAATAAACTGATGCCAGCGCTACCTGGCGCTGCGTTTGTTAAGTTTGTGCTAAAAGAAACTTTAAACAGACGGTGAGCCAATTTTTTTTCTAGAGAAGAGTTACCAGCATTTAACGTAGGCTTAGCATGCATTCTGCAATACCGACGTTACTAGCTGACAAACTGACAGTAAAGATTAGCGTCTTTTATCGTCTGTCTCAAGTAGGCATGCCCGAATGCAGTCTGAGGTGGCTAATTTTTTCCCTAGACGATTACGTTGGTAACGGGGAATTTCAGCAAGCGTAAGCCATACGTAAGCCTAATGGACTCTCCTTAATTAAAAACGGACGAGATAAATTCACCGACAACCGTTGCTGCTGCGCCGAAAATCTCAAGTCCGTAAACGGTCGGTACGTAAAGATGAATCACCTTAAGTTGCCATTACGTGTAGACGAAGGGATAGTGTAGTGTCTGATATTATTATGGGTATAAAATGACCACACCGCCGATGCAAATTTTTGTGTATCGCCGTAGAGACGCCGTAATTACATTTCGAGGGTTAGTTTTCGTTTAAGTAGGCCGAAAGGTGGATTTACGCCTACGTAGGACAAAAAATATTGTTCGCATCACGGGCATAACACTTAGCGCCCTTGGTGTGAAAATAGCGCAGCGATTCCGTTGTGCGCAATCGATTCCTCTTGCAAAATAACGTCTATACAGTACATCGAACAATTGTTTCCAACATTTTTTATAGTCCTCAGGATCTTTAACAAAAGTCAAAAGGGGATAAACTTACTTTCTTTTTTAGTGAAATATCTTGCCTTCGAACCGATTTATATGACTCTATCTTGACTGATTGAACATAGAAGTGCGGAAAAGAGATCTAAAACCGTAAAAGACCAACAGTTGGGGGAAAACAAGAAGAATACGGTGCAAATTACTTTTTCAGTCATTCTCGTGTGGGTAACGTGTGATAGAGAAAATACATCATACATCATACATCGGATCCTGCGGAGGTGTATACCACCTCTAAACAGGCCTTAACTTAAGCTACATGTTAAAAATATGATACTAATTATCTAATATAGTATTTTCATATTCTGTTTAGGACAATATATGCTCCATACATATTTCCTCATGTAAAATCGAGATTTCTGGACTAGTTACATATCATATTTTAGTGTTCCTCTTTGTCTCTCACTTAAGTTCTATTTGTAAACTAGTTGAATTACCAAACACTGACAGCTGAAAACTTGTAGTAGATAGACGTACATTGAATAAACTACTAAAACGTGTATGCTAAGAAATTGTAGTTTGTCTTCCCCTCCTTTTTTTTAATTCTTGAGCATATTTTGTGTTCTCGCAGGTACTTTTATTGCCTTGCTCTTAGCGTGCTGGGACTGCGCCCTACCAATTCCTCTCCCAGAATGACGTCGGAATTGTGCCACAATGAATTTATTCCAGCATTTTTCAAAATCGTCGTATTTTCACCAAAATGGCACAGGGGTTAGCCTTACTTTTTCTTCATTTTTCGACCAAAAATTTTGGGTCTCCGATTCGATTTGTAGCACCTTCTTTCGACTAATTGGACCCTCCGGAACTCAGAAAACGCAGCGAAAAGAGCGTGGGATCAACAGGAGAGAAATGGCGAAGGAAAAAGCACGTGCTGAAAAATGTCAAAAACACAGGTTCTCGTTTTCTGGCTGTAACATTTTATACAATAATCGCAGCGCATTGGGACTGCGCCCAATCGATTTCTCTCGCAAAATTACGTCGGATTGGTGCCACAATGAATTTATTCCAGCACATTTGGAAATCGCGAAAATTTTCGCAAAAAATGCAAAGGGGTTAGCCTCACTTTTTCTTCATTTGTCGACCAAAAATTTTGGGTCTCCGATTCGATTTGTATGATCTTTTTCTGACTAATTGGACCCTCCGGAACGCAGAAAACGCAGCGAAAAGAGCGTGGGATCAACAGGAGAGAAACAGAGAAGGAAAAGCACCTGCTGAATATGTCGAAAACTCAGGTTCTCGTTTTCTGGCTGTAACTCTTTATACGATGATCGCAGCGTATTGGGACTGCGCCCAATCGATTTCTCTCGCAAAATTACGTCGGATTGGTGCCACAACGAATTTATTCCAGCACTTTTGGAAATCGCAAAAATTTTCGCAAAAAATGCAAAGGGGTTAGCCTCACTTTTTCTTCATTTGTCGACCAAAAATTTTGGGTCTCCGATTCGATTTGTATGATCTTTTTCTGACTAATTGGACCCTCCGGAACTCAGAAAACGCAGCGAAAAGAGCGTGGGATCAACAGGAGAGAAATGGCGAAGGAAAAAGCACCTGCTGAAAAATGTCGAAAACACAGGTTCTCGTTTTCTGGCTGTCACTTTTTATGCAATAATCGCATCGTATTGGGACTGCGCCCAATCGATCTCTCTCGCAAAATTACGTCGGATTGTTGCCACAATGAATTTATTCCAGCACTTTTGGGAATCGCCAAAATTTTCGCAAAAAATGCAAAGGGGTTAGCCTTACTTTTTCTTCATTTTTCGGCCAAAAATTTTGGGTCTCCGATTCGATTTGTATGACCTTTTCCTGACTAATTGGACCCTCCGGAACTCAGAAAACGCAGCGAAAAGAGCGTGGGATCAACAGGAGAGAAATGGCGAAGGAAAAAGCACCTGCTGAAAAATGTCGAAAACACAGGTTCTCGTTTTCTGGCCGTAACTTTTTATACGATAATCGCAGCGTATTGGGAGTGCGCCCATTCGATTTCTCTCGCAAAATTACGTCGGAATAGTGCCACAATGACTTTATTTCAGCACTTTTGGAAATCGCCAAAATTTTCGCAAAAAATGCAAAGGGATTAGCCTTACTTTTTCTTCATTTTTCGGCCAAAAATTTTGGGTCTCCGATTCGATTTGTATGACCTTTTCCTGACTAATTGGACCCTCCGGAACTCAGAAAACGCAGCGAAAAGAGCGTGGGATCAACAGGAGAGAAATGGCGAAGGAAAAAGCACCTGCTGAAAAATGTCGAAAACACAGGTTCTCGTTTTCTGGCTGTAACTTTTTATACGATAATCGCAGCGTATTGGGAGTGCGCCCATTCGATTTCTCTCGCAAAATTACGTCGGAATAGTGCCACAATGACTTTTTTCCAGCACTTTTGGAAATCGCCAAAATTTTTGCAAAAAATGCAAAGGGGTTAGCCTTACTTTTTCTTCATTTTTCGGCCAAAAATTTTGGGTCTCCGATTCGATTCGTATGACCTTTTCCTGACTAATTGGACCCTCCGGAACTCAGAAAACGCAGCGAAAAGAGCGTGGGATCAACAGGAGAGAAATGGCGAAGGAAAAAGCACCTGCTGAAAAATGTCGAAAACACAGGTTCTCGTTTTCTGGCTGTAACTTTTTATACAATAATCGCAGCGTATTGGGACTGCGCCCAATCGATTTCTCTCGCGAAATTACGTCGGATTGTTGCCACAATGAATTTATTCCAGCACTTTTGGGAATCGCGAAAATTCTCGCAAAAAATGCAAAGGGGTTAGCCTTACTTTTTCTTCATTTTTCGGCCAAAAATTTTGGGTCTCCGATTCGATTTGTATGACCTTTTCCTGACTAATTGGACCCTCCGGAACTCAGAAAACGCAGCGAAAAGAGCGTGGGATCAACAGGAGAGAAATGGCGAAGGAAAAAGCACCTGCTGAAAAATGTTGAAAACACAGGTTCTCGTTTTCTGGCTGTAACTTTTTATACGATAATCGCAGCGTTTTGGGAGTGCGCCCATTCGATTTCTCTCGCAAAATTACGTCGGAATAGTGCCACAATGACTTTATTTCAGCACTTTTGGGAATCGCCAAAATTTTTGCAAAAAATGCAAAGGGGTTAGCCTTACTTTTTCTTCATTTTTCGGCCAAAAATTTTGGGTCTCCGATTCGATTTGTATGACCTTTACCTGACTAATTGGACCCTCCGGAACTCAGAAAACGCAGCGAAAAGAGCGTGGCATCAACAGGAGAGAAATGGCGAAGGAAAAAGCACGTGCTGAAAAATGTCAAAAACACAGGTTCTCGTTTTCTGGCTGTAACATTTTATACAATAATCGCAGCGCATTGGGACTGCGCCCAATCGATTTCTCTCGCAAAATTACGTCGGATTGGTGCCACAATGAATTTATTCCAGCACATTTGGAAATCGCGAAAATTTTCGCAAAAAATGCAAAGGGGTTAGCCTCACTTTTTCTTCATTTGTCGACCAAAAATTTTGGGTCTCCGATTCGATTTGTATGATCTTTTTCTGACTAATTGGACCCTCCGGAACGCAGAAAACGCAGCGAAAAGAGCGTGGGATCAACAGGAGAGAAACAGAGAAGGAAAAGCACCTGCTGAATATGTCGAAAACTCAGGTTCTCGTTTTCTGGCTGTAACTCTTTATACGATGATCGCAGCGTATTGGGACTGCGCCCAATCGATTTCTCTCGCAAAATTACGTCGGATTGGTGCCACAACGAATTTATTCCAGCACTTTTGGAAATCGCAAAAATTTTCGCAAAAAATGCAAAGGGGTTAGCCTCACTTTTTCTTCATTTGTCGACCAAAAATTTTGGGTCTCCGATTCGATTTGTATGATCTTTTTCTGACTAATTGGACCCTCCGGAACTCAGAAAACGCAGCGAAAAGAGCGTGGGATCAACAGGAGAGAAATGGCGAAGGAAAAAGCACCTGCTGAAAAATGTCGAAAACACAGGTTCTCGTTTTCTGGCTGTCACTTTTTATGCAATAATCGCATCGTATTGGGACTGCGCCCAATCGATCTCTCTCGCAAAATTACGTCGGATTGTTGCCACAATGAATTTATTCCAGCACTTTTGGGAATCGCCAAAATTTTCGCAAAAAATGCAAAGGGGTTAGCCTTACTTTTTCTTCATTTTTCGGCCAAAAATTTTGGGTCTCCGATTCGATTTGTATGACCTTTTCCTGACTAATTGGACCCTCCGGAACTCAGAAAACGCAGCGAAAAGAGCGTGGGATCAACAGGAGAGAAATGGCGAAGGAAAAAGCACCTGCTGAAAAATGTCGAAAACACAGGTTCTCGTTTTCTGGCCGTAACTTTTTATACGATAATCGCAGCGTATTGGGAGTGCGCCCATTCGATTTCTCTCGCAAAATTACGTCGGAATAGTGCCACAATGACTTTATTTCAGCACTTTTGGAAATCGCCAAAATTTTCGCAAAAAATGCAAAGGGATTAGCCTTACTTTTTCTTCATTTTTCGGCCAAAAATTTTGGGTCTCCGATTCGATTTGTATGACCTTTTCCTGACTAATTGGACCCTCCGGAACTCAGAAAACGCAGCGAAAAGAGCGTGGGATCAACAGGAGAGAAATGGCGAAGGAAAAAGCACCTGCTGAAAAATGTCGAAAACACAGGTTCTCGTTTTCTGGCTGTAACTTTTTATACGATAATCGCAGCGTATTGGGAGTGCGCCCATTCGATTTCTCTCGCAAAATTACGTCGGAATAGTGCCACAATGACTTTTTTCCAGCACTTTTGGAAATCGCCAAAATTTTTGCAAAAAATGCAAAGGGGTTAGCCTTACTTTTTCTTCATTTTTCGGCCAAAAATTTTGGGTCTCCGATTCGATTCGTATGACCTTTTCCTGACTAATTGGACCCTCCGGAACTCAGAAAACGCAGCGAAAAGAGCGTGGGATCAACAGGAGAGAAATGGCGAAGGAAAAAGCACCTGCTGAAAAATGTCGAAAACACAGGTTCTCGTTTTCTGGCTGTAACTTTTTATACAATAATCGCAGCGTATTGGGACTGCGCCCAATCGATTTCTCTCGCGAAATTACGTCGGATTGTTGCCACAATGAATTTATTCCAGCACTTTTGGGAATCGCGAAAATTCTCGCAAAAAATGCAAAGGGGTTAGCCTTACTTTTTCTTCATTTTTCGGCCAAAAATTTTGGGTCTCCGATTCGATTTGTATGACCTTTTCCTGACTAATTGGACCCTCCGGAACTCAGAAAACGCAGCGAAAAGAGCGTGGGATCAACAGGAGAGAAATGGCGAAGGAAAAAGCACCTGCTGAAAAATGTTGAAAACACAGGTTCTCGTTTTCTGGCTGTAACTTTTTATACGATAATCGCAGCGTTTTGGGAGTGCGCCCATTCGATTTCTCTCGCAAAATTACGTCGGAATAGTGCCACAATGACTTTATTTCAGCACTTTTGGGAATCGCCAAAATTTTTGCAAAAAATGCAAAGGGGTTAGCCTTACTTTTTCTTCATTTTTCGGCCAAAAATTTTGGGTCTCCGATTCGATTTGTATGACCTTTACCTGACTAATTGGACCCTCCGGAACTCAGAAAACGCAGCGAAAAGAGCGTGGCATCAACAGGAGAAAAATGGCGAAGGAAGAAACACCTGCTGAAAAATGTCGAAAACACGGGTTCTCGTTTCCTGGCTGTAACTTTTTATACGATAATCGCAGCGTATTGGGAGTGCGCCCATTCGATTTCTCTCGCAAAATTACGTCGGAATAGTGCCACAATGACTTTATTCCAGCACTTTTGGAAATCGCAAAAATTTTTGCAAAAAATGCAAAGGGGTTAGCCTCACTTTTTCTTCATTTTTCGGCCAAAAATTTTGGGTCTCCGATTCGATTTGTATGACCTTTTCCTGACTAATTGGACCCTCCGGAACTCAGAAAACGCAGCGAAAAGAGCGTGGGATCAACAGGAGAGAAATGGCGAAGGAAAAAGCACCTGCTGAAAAATGTTGAAAACACAGGTTCTCGTTTTCTGGCTGTAACTTTTTATACGATAATCGCAGCGTATTGGGACTACGCCCAATCGATTTCTCTCGCGAAATCACGTCGGATTGTTGCCACAATGAATTTATTCCAGCACTTTTGGGAATCGCCAAAATTTTCGCAAAAAATGCAAAGGGGTTAGCCTTACTTTTTCTTCATTTTTCGGCCAAAAATTTTGGGTCTCCGATTCGATTTGTATGACCTTTTCCTGACTAATTGGACCCTCCGGAACTCAGAAAACGCAGCGAAAAGAGCGTGGGATCAACAGGAGAGAAATGGCGAAGGAAAAAGCACCTGCTGAAAAATGTCGAAAACACAGGTTCTCGTTTTCTGGCCGTAACTTTTTATACGATAATCGCAGCGTATTGGGAGTGCGCCCATTCGATTTCTCTCGCAAAATTACGTCGGAATAGTGCCACAATGACTTTATTTCAGCACTTTTGGAAATCGCGAAAATTTTTGCAAAAAATGCAAAGGGGTTAGCCTCACTTTTTCTTCATTTTTCGACCAAAAATTTTGGGTCTCCGATTCGATTCGTATGACCTTTTTCTGACTAATTGGACCCTCCGGAACTCAGAAAACGCAGCGAAAAGACCGTGGAATCAACAGGAGAGAAATGGCAAAGGACAAAGCACCTGCTGAAAAATGTCGAAAACACAGGTTCTCGTTTCCTGGCTGTAACTTTTTATACGATAATCGCAGCGTTTTGGGAGTGCGCCCATTCGATTTCTGTCGCAAAATAACGTCGGATTGTTGCCACAATGAATTTATTCCAGCACTTTTGGGAATCGCCAAAATTTTCGCAAAAAATGCAAAGGGGTTAGCCTCACTTTTTCTTCATTTTTCGACCAAAAATTTTGGGTCTCCGATTCGATTCGTATGACCTTTTTCTGACTAATTGGACCCTCCGGAACTCAGAAAACGCAGCGAAAACAGCGTGGGATCAACAGGAGAGAAATGGCGAGGGAAAAAGCACCTGCTGAAAAATGTCGGAAACACAGGTTCTCGTTTTCTGGCTGTAACTTTTTATACAATAATCGCAGCGTATTGGGACTGCGCCCAATCGATTTCTCTCGCGAAATTACGTCGGATTGTTGCCACAATGAATTTATTCCAGCACTTTTGGGAATCGCGAAAATTCTCGCAAAAAATGCAAAGGGGTTAGCCTCACTTTTTCTTCATTTTTCGACCAAAAATTTTGGGTCTCCGATTCGATTTGTATGACCTTTTCCTGACTAATTGGACCCTCCGGAACTCAGAAAACGCAGCGAAAAGAGCGTGGGATCAACAGGAGAGAAATGGCGAAGGAAAAAGCACCTGCTGAAAAATGTTGAAAACACAGGTTCTCGTTTTCTGGCTGTAACTTTTTATACGATAATCGCAGCGTATTGGGACTACGCCCAATCGATTTCTCTCGCGAAATCACGTCGGATTGTTGCCACAATGAATTTATTCCAGCACTTTTGGGAATCGCCAAAATTTTCGCAAAAAATGCAAAGGGGTTAGCCTTACTTTTTCTTCATTTTTCGGCCAAAAATTTTGGGTCTCCGATTCGATTTGTATGACCTTTTCCTGACTAATTGGACCCTCCGGAACTCAGAAAACGCAGCGAAAAGAGCGTGGGATCAACAGGAGAGAAATGGCGAAGGAAAAAGCACCTGCTGAAAAATGTCGAAAACACAGGTTCTCGTTTTCTGGCCGTAACTTTTTATACGATAATCGCAGCGTATTGGGAGTGCGCCCATTCGATTTCTCTCGCAAAATTACGTCGGAATAGTGCCACAATGACTTTATTTCAGCACTTTTGGAAATCGCGAAAATTTTTGCAAAAAATGCAAAGGGGTTAGCCTCACTTTTTCTTCATTTTTCGACCAAAAATTTTGGGTCTCCGATTCGATTCGTATGACCTTTTTCTGACTAATTGGACCCTCCGGAACTCAGAAAACGCAGCGAAAAGACCGTGGAATCAACAGGAGAGAAATGGCAAAGGACAAAGCACCTGCTGAAAAATGTCGAAAACACAGGTTCTCGTTTCCTGGCTGTAACTTTTTATACGATAATCGCAGCGTTTTGGGAGTGCGCCCATTCGATTTCTGTCGCAAAATAACGTCGGATTGTTGCCACAATGAATTTATTCCAGCACTTTTGGGAATCGCCAAAATTTTCGCAAAAAATGCAAAGGGGTTAGCCTCACTTTTTCTTCATTTTTCGACCAAAAATTTTGGGTCTCCGATTCGATTCGTATGACCTTTTTCTGACTAATTGGACCCTCCGGAACTCAGAAAACGCAGCGAAAACAGCGTGGGATCAACAGGAGAGAAATGGCGAGGGAAAAAGCACCTGCTGAAAAATGTCGGAAACACAGGTTCTCGTTTCCTGGCTGTAACTTTTTATACGATAATCGCAGCGTTTTGGGAGTGCGCCCATTCGATTTCTCTCGCAAAATTACGTCGGAATAGTGCCACAATGACTTTATTTCAGCACTTTTGGGAATCGCCAAAATTTTTGCAAAAAATGCAAAGGGGTTAGCCTTACTTTTTCTTCATTTTTCGGCCAAAAATTTTGGGTCTCCGATTCGATTTGTATGACCTTTACCTGACTAATTGGACCCTCCGGAACTCAGAAAACGCAGCGAAAAGAGCGTGGCATCAACAGGAGAAAAATGGCGAAGGAAGAAACACCTGCTGAAAAATGTCGAAAACACGGGTTCTCGTTTTCTGGCTGTAACTTTTTATACGATAATCGCAGCGTATTGGGAGTGCGCCCATTCGATTTCTCTCGCAAAATTACGTCGGAATAGTGCCACAATGACTTTATTCCAGCACTTTTGGAAATCGCGAAAATTTTTGCAAAAAATGCAAAGGGGTTAGCCTTACTTTTTCTTCATTTTTCGGCCAAAAATTTTGGGTCTCCGATTCGATTTGTATGACCTTTTCCTGACTAATTGGACCCTCCGGAACTCAGAAAACGCAGCGAAAAGAGCGTGGGATCAACAGGAGAGAAATGGCGAAGGAAAAAGCACCTGCTGAAAAATGTCGAAAACACAGGTTCTCGTTTTCTGGCTGTAACTTTTTATACAATAATCGCAGCGTATTGGGACTGCGCCCAATCGATTTCTCTCGCGAAATTACGTCGGATTGTTGCCACAATGAATTTATTCCAGCACTTTTGGGAATCGCGAAAATTCTCGCAAAAAATGCAAAGGGGTTAGCCTTACTTTTTCTTCATTTTTCGGCCAAAAATTTTGGGTCTCCGATTCGATTTGTATGACCTTTTTCTGACTAATTGGACCCTCCGGAACTCAGAAAACGCAGCGAAAAGAGCGTGGGATCAACAGGAGAGAAATGGCGAAGGAAAAAGCACCTGCTGAAAAATGTCGAAAACACAGGTTCTCGTTTTCTGGCTGTAACTCTTTATACAATAATCGCAGCGTATTGGGACTGCGCCCAATCGATTTCTCTCGCAAAATCACGTTGGATAGGTGTCACAATGAATTTATTCCAGCACTTTTGGAAATCGCGAAAATTTTTGCAAAAAATGCAAAGGGGTTAGCCTTACTTTTTCTTCATTTTTCGGCCAAAAATTTTGGGTCTCCGATTCGATTTGTATGACCCTCTCCTGACTAACTGGACCCCCAGGAACTCAGAAAACGCAGCGATAAGAGCGTGGGACTAGCAGCAGAAAGATAAAGAAGGAATATTCTCGTTTCTTGACTGTAACTTTAGATCCGTTGCTGGTAGCGTATCGGGACTTTATCGATTTCTTTCGCAAAAGTACATAGATCATTTCGAGCATTTTCCAAAGTAGCGAAAATTTACAGCAAGAAATCGAAGTAGCCAACTTCATTTTTCTGGGCATCAAATTTTCAGTGACCCGATCGTAACCGA
Organism: Neodiprion lecontei; assembly: GCF_021901455.1. Taxonomy (NCBI): domain Eukaryota; kingdom Metazoa; phylum Arthropoda; class Insecta; order Hymenoptera; family Diprionidae; genus Neodiprion; species Neodiprion lecontei. The sequence goes on along the minus strand of NC_060266.1, from coordinate 19,557,136 downwards.
TTTGCTCAACCCTTTTAAGACTACTTAGACTGTGAGAAACTCATAAAGCACATAAAAAAATTTAGCTTTGCTCGCTAATCAATAGAGCGACCTATGATAGAAACTCACACGCAGAATGAAACCAATTAATGCAAATTCAAGCTAACGGAGTCCTTTAATCATATTTTACCGTGGACCTACCAACTCGATGGAATAAATTTGAAGTCTGACAGCTTGAATAAAGTTTTCCTGACATCAATGTTGGTGCAATTCTCGCAAAACGACTATAAGATGGTACAGTTAATCATATTGTTTTGGTTCTAAGTTTTACAGCCAATCAGATGAATTAATTATTGTCTTATTGTCAGTACAAAACGTTTTCACAAATAGCTAGACCATACGATCCACGATTAACATATACCTACGACGAAGTTAGAATTCCAATACCTTGCAATACATGGTTATAAGCTCTTTCATCCTTCAAGCACACATATTTCATCATTACAAATTTAATAAATATAAATATATTTATAATGGATATCTTTACATACGTACATACATATATTACATAGTTCGTAGGGGAACAATAATAAATGGAAAACCAGGTTTAGCCACGCAGAATGTCCAACTCCTCGGGAGTAACGTGCATTCTTAGCTCTTTTTCGCGAATCAAGTCTTGAATTTCAGTAAGAAGTTGGGGTGCTACTTGAGCAGCATCAGTATAAATGCCTCTGGCCCATGGACACTCAGCTACACTCTCGTGATACACTTCCTCGCCTCTGCCCTCGCACAGATTACGTTCACGCAAGAATAGCATGTAAAGTCTCCATATTAACGGGCATCTCTGCGAGCCTGGATCTCTGTGAATTGATAGAATTTTACGAATTACGTTGAGTATAATAACAGAAATCGAATTCCAGAGTAAAAGAACAAGAACAACGAACACCCACTTGGCTAGTCTACGATGAATCGACAAGAGCTTGTTAGTCGCAGCGACTGCAGCATCTTGAAGCCCTAGGCTCTCTAGACGCTCGATCCGAATGTGAATAGCAAGACATGAAGCCATTGCCTGAAAGGATCCAGTTCGATGATGGCTCACCTTCCAGCAAGGTGATTCGCTCTGTGAATAAAGCATTGAAATAAAAGTTTAGCAGATTGCGTTACAAATATAGTATGGTTTCTTTCATGCTCAAATATGTCACTGCATAAATACGACGTATATACCGAACAGTGTTAGTAAAAAAACGAATCGAACTTGTTTCTACTTCTTTGTGCCGTTAGAATATCTACTAAACTATCTTAATGTCATTCAAGCGATAGTAGATTTTTCATCATAATTTAATTTAAGTCAAAATTCTATTTCACTCGTATTTTTCACACAAATTGTACATCACTCTAAATGTAATCCTGTCGCGTTTATTTTCTTGTAAACATGTAGCAATCAGTTTGCCGTGTTTTCCTCACTCGTACAAAGTATATCATGACAATAAATGAATTAATCATGTTCTCAGAGAAGTTTCTGCAATCAATATTTGACAGTAATCACTCACTTCGATTTCCATTCCTACAGAAAGTAAGTAGCAGTTCATGGGGTACAAATCCAAAGCTTGATCAAGTGTTTCCTTCGAAATTCCGTGCAACTTCGAACGTTTGGAATCCAAATGCAAAAGTGCAACCGTACTTTCATATAAGCATTCCTGAAAACAAACATTTACGTTGACCTCACTATTTTAGTCGCACCAGTGTTAAATAGCAATAAATCGTTGTACTCACCTGCAAATATTTATTTGCTTTTGAATGTTTCAAACATTTTTCCAATACACCAATTGGCTCCGAGATGGTCCAATTTTTCACATAGAGAAAGTACGCGTAACAAGTGATCAAGTCGCATTCGAAGCTTGGGAGAAAATACGTTTTTTCAATCAAATCAGACACAGGTTGCCGTAGAAATTCATCGACGCTAGTCTCCAAGAATTCCTCCGCTTGTTCTAAACGATTTTCATCTGGTCCGGAGACCATTCGAGCAACAGCTGTAAGTATGCGGCCTCTGTGATTTTCCTGATAAGTTTTGGGGTCGAGAAGAGTTTCGAACAGAGCTCTGAATACGCTGCACAAGACAGTCTTCTCCTGTTGAGTAGAGAGGTTTGCAAGAAAATTAGTTTGCATTCCAATAGTGGTTTCCAAAATGTTAACGCAGCTGTCAAAGCGGCCAATTTCTTTTTCAATTAATGCGTATTCCCGGTAAAAGTGAAGATTGTTTCTGTTCCCATCTCGTTTGAGAAAATCTTTCACCATACTCTTGAGCTTCTTCTTTCTGTGATCATCTTTATCATTCTTATTAAGCGAAGCTAACAATCTCTCGAATCGCAACCACCAAACATAAATACTTGTACGCTCGTACTGCGTTGCTGAGAAACTTTCTGCAATCGCCCAGAACGTGTCTCTGACAAAATCCAGATACGGTTCTTGCGCAGGATGATATTTCAGGTATTGCGGTCCCGATGTTAACTGATCCTCAAGTATTCTCTCCATTACTTTCTTCTTCTCTTCAGATCCAGCCAAGATTCCAACAAAAGGATGAACCAACGGCAGCAACATTTCGATCGAATCAGCATCCCATTCTATCTGTGTTAACCCTAAATCCTGAAAATTTATTCTAGATGATTATTCGTCAACCATTTAAGAGGCAGCGCAACTTACATGGGCAATAAAATCCTGCATTGGAAGCAAAGGCACTTTCAGTGAAAGTATAGAGTAAACGGCAAGTTTCAGGCTGGAGTCACGTGACATTATTGGCTGTACAAAATCAGTCACATCTTCCGGTAGTACAAAGCGCCGCGAATCTCCAAGTACTTCTAATTGGTCGCTGCTTACGCTAATCCAGTGACAACTCTCTCGGAGAGACTCTACCCTCAACCATAATTGGTTCAATGGAAGTCTCGATGTTAATATTACCTCTTCCATTCCAACTGGAAATTAATAATTTGCAGTTAGGAGAGTTATCGGCTTGGGTAGAACTGTGTCTGTATCATCTAATTTTCAGACAAAATTGGTTCTATATTATTTACGGTAGAAACTGTTCAACTTCCAGAATTACAAATAAAGATCAATAATGATTCTAGATTTGAAATCGCACGCATATCTGAGCATTTATAAGCAGCTCTAGGAATGGATGAAAACGTATACTCTCTTATCTTTTTGCAGTTTTCTTATCACTCACTTGCACTTTACAGTCTTCCATTTTCTGGTAGTTCATTAGTTCCTACCGCCGATACAATGCAATCCTCACACCTGGATTTTTTATTTTATTTTCTCTTTTTTTGCTTCTCTCATGCGCGGTAAAAACTGCTACCGAAAGATATTTGCTGATAGATAATTATTGACTTACTTAATTTTCGCTCGTCAATAAACCCTCGGAATCTAAAGTTGTCCTTACTCAAATTCAAATTCAGAGTTAAATTGAGTCTCAACGTTTCCCACATCTGTTCCCAAAGTCCTGCCTGCCTCAGAAACGTCAGGCAGCGATACAGCATTTCTAATTAACATTGAAAATTGTATATCAAATAAGCAAAAATGATTCATGTTGCAAAATATTAGGAATGGAATTAGCAACCGATTAATAGACGAATATAAAAATTGAATCGACATTATAGATGCACCGATTGTCTCCTGTTGGATGTCGCATTATGCAACATTATTATTTCATGTCTCACCAAGGATCTGTTGATCGTATAATCGTGGACTGGTCCTAAGCCGTTGGCGTAGACTCGAAAGGCATCTAGAGTACAAGTCCAAGACTTTAGGAACTGTGCAAATGGCTACAGAAGCTTGAGTGGCCATAATTAAAGCACGCCACAGTATAATATTCCCCGAATCCTTATTGACGAGGGCCTCGACTTCACTTGAAAATTGATCAGCAGGTAACAACTGAGCAGTGAGGCTTAACTTGAGCTTCAAGAGTTCTGTAGAACTTGGATTTTTCTCAAAAGCTTTATTCGCTATCGCCAGTTTACGCTGGCAAGTTATCGTGTTCCTAACATCCGTGATCCCGCGATCCTTTTGGAATCGGGAAATTACATCCTAAAATGAGAAATTAATTATAATTTGGAATCAATCGTATCGCCCAGAGATCTCAAGACCGGATATAAATTTTCAACATCGAATACCTGGAAGTTGATGTATTTCATCCACAATTCAACATCGTCAGGGTTTTCTGCCAACCCTTCGTTAAATTCTTTTGTTTTTTTCGTCTGCTCTTCTTCCATGTTAACACCCCAGTTAAAATCCTCCATCTCATTTTGCAGCTGCTTGCTTTCATCGCTAGTTTGGCTCCTCTTAATTCTAGTATCTTGTTTCTCACCTTTGCGCACAGAATCTATATTGACGGCGTGATACCTTCGCGGTGTTTGTTTTAGCAATTTCTTAAATGGTCTAAACCCAAGATGAGCAGAGTACAAAGTATAGCTGGGTCTGTCTGAGCCACCAAGCGTAGATACCGTTAAATTTCTCTTGTCTCGTGCCGTGTCCTCAAAATACACATTCTCAAGTATCTTTGCGTACTTCTCCTTCTGCCTGTGACTACTTCTGTCGCGAGTTTTTTTCTTTCGCTTCTTGTGCTTCCTCTCGCGTCTTGATGTGGAACTTCTGTTATAATCGCTGCTGATACTCCCATCCAAATCTATAGGTATTACCTCTGATTTTGGTGAAGGTGCGCTGTCGTTAAATATTATTTTCACTGACTCATCAGAAGATGAATCTGACCAAAGATCGATCACGGGAGTTTGAACCACAGGTGCCACAAAGCTGGAATTTTCCAGCCACAAATTCGATACTTCATCTGCAAATTCAAAATCAAATAGATTCTGAATGGATTTTCACCAATCTCGTGGCAAAAAGTAATACTCAAGAAAAGAATTAATCAACCCAAGCTGAATAGGTAGAGAAAGCCGTATTTTTTTCAGATATAATGTCCCGACTTTTTGCATGTTCGATAGAAACAGAATTTATTTTGCTCTCGTACCATTTTGTTGTAAGAATAATAAGGAAGTTTCATCTATAACATCAATTACAAGGCAGCCAGCATTTTTAAATCAACGATGTGAATTTTGTCGGTAAAGCAACGTGCTTAGTTTAGTGCAAGACTCTTCAACTCTCTCAAATTCAGGAATATTCCCTTCGAATCTAGTTTGAAATACTTTCAATATTTTGAGCCGAAAAAATATTTATCCTTTAAAAAATTTTGAGTTGGCTGAACCTCTCGAATTCTAACATTAATTTCATGGAGTTTTAGGATTAGATCCATGTTAGGTAATAAATGTGTTACGAGTTGCATCAAAACAACAATAGGAAATAAAACTCAATGATCATAAAATTTTCAAACCTATTTGACTTTTAAAGTTGATGTAAAAAGCTGACTTATCCTTTTTACCAAGCCAAGATTGCCGAAAAAAATACTACCAAAGAATTGCCGAAAAGATTCTACCACAATTCTTGGGCTTCTGGCATACAACAAACCATTGTTTAAGATCAAGTTTAATCAAATAATCGTTTACAACATTCATGCTAGGGAGAGTGGTTCGCGGTCATGTTTTGTTGTGATAGGTTATGTTAGGTTAGATAAGATCGTTCGCACAATCTAGGTATGACACAGGATAAATTGAGAAATATTTACCTGAACTTTTCTGAGCCTCATTCAAGGACTTTGCCTCGTTATTGGAATTACTCGAATACGCTGGAAATAACGACATTCTAAACCAAAGCGTACACACAAAATTATTTGACAACTGCGGTGATTGCCGCCATATTGTTTTAGAAACAACACCTGCAGCCCGCGTTGATTATGTGCTTTACAAAATGCCTAGAATAAGGCGCGTCCGTACTGCTTTTTAAACAATTTTCAAACCTTTGAGGACCGTTGACTGAAGATTTATCGAGACTGCTAGCCTCATGGACTTTAGCGTAAGAATAAGAACTTACAATAAGCGGTACTGACGGGCAGGGAAGAAAATCGCAGTATTCTGCTACATTGATTCAATTTTACATTGGAATCCTATAAGACCAGTCGGTAAATGTAAGGTAGAAGAATTACTTCTTAAACCTTTATCCGAAACCCGGCAAACCTAGATTTAAATATCTTAAACCACCTCCTCTATTTTTCACATTTTGCCGCCACTAGTTATTACTTTTCACCCATTACTAATAAGTCGCATATAAATGTGACTGTTTAAAATAATTCTCAGTGAGTCGTGCCAAACTTGTGATGCGTAAAATCTTCCGCAGTTTTCATAAAGAATTTACCATCACTTACAACCGTTACTTACGTAGATTAGAAAGAATAATTGAACAGAAGGAATAAGATTCAGGTTACAGAAATATGAGACCATGTGATTCAATTTCTGATCACCAATCTGACCTGATATTGTTTGTTTTTGAAACAGATCGTTGGTTAAAGATTGTTTACGACGGTTACCCTAATGAAGTATTGTGTGTCTCATTAAGTTGCGTGTTAAACAGCTCCGCCGATAAAGAAGCTCCTGGACCGCTAACACAGCATCTTAGGTCCCCAGACTTATTTACCAGTAGAGTCCTGGTCACGTAAATTTGCTCAAGGGTAGCCAATCTTTTAATTCTTTCGTCATCCGTTCACACTCATCAATGAACAGGTTTTCTATCCACTGCTTTCGAAATCCGGAAACCACGCATGAAGTTGTTCGATCTTTGACGCTTCCGAGCCTCGATAGTCGTTAGTCGAAAATCGATATTCGAGAGTCGATAGTGGAGAACCCGGTTTCCGCGCCAGCAAACGTTTTGGTTCACGTGTACGGCGTGTGCCTAAAATAACCAAAAGTACACGCGATACCGAGCACAGTAAGGATCGTGCTTTTGATTCTACATACTGTAAAACAATATGGGTAAGCCAGGTAAGCGATAGCCCCATCATCCATTTTTTCACATTCAAGTTTTCCTCTAAACGCACATAATTACGAAGATGCGAAGCACCTCGTCTCGCGGCATCTCGCACGCGTCCTGGGGGTATCCTTTAACCGCGTTGGAAAACACGTTAATTTTCTACAACTGATGTTGTGACATTTTTTTCATCACTTTACTTCCGTCTCCCTCCCACTTCAATCAGTTAGTTATCAGCAAAGTTCCTGAGAACAAAAGTGATCAAGAACTCTTAAACCTTTTCTAAGCTTTCACGTACTTCCAGGATTTTCTCCAGGCGGTGGAGGCGGTGGAGGTGGCGGATTCCGGGGTGGCCGAGGAGGCGGTGGTTTTCGAGGGGGACGAGGAGGTGGCGGAGGACGAGGAGGCTTCGGTGATCGAGGAGGTGGTCGAGGCAGAGGTGGCGGAGGTTTTGGTGGTCGAGGAGGTGGCGGAACCCCGAGAGGACGAGGGGGTGGTCGGGGAGGTGGCCGAGGCCGCGGGGGTGGTGGCTTCAAGGGCGGGAAAACTGTGGTGATTGAGCCACATCGTCACGAAGGAGTCTTCATAGCCAGAGGAAAAGAAGACGCATTAGTCACATTGAACCTTGTTCCAGGTTCGGAGGTTTACGGTGAAAAAAGAATTAGTGTTGAGGTGAGAACTGTTTGAGAACCGCAGTAAAATGCAATACAATACGTATAAATATTATATCGTTGATCTGAATTTGTCCAGATTTAAATTCAAATGTGTACATCTGATGTGGTTTTTTTTCGTAACTGCACAGTAAAGAAAAATTGGAAAACTCTTGCAGAAGTTTTTAAATGTATAATAGAATGCATACATTAGAGCCAGATAAGTTAATAGTTGCTTACTTGGTGTCGAAGTTATGCAAGAAAAAATATTGCACGAATTATTAATATCTGTAGGATACCAAATTCCTATTGAAAATGGTTGGTGCAGATAATCGAGTTTCTATCTTCCAATTTTAAGCGGTGTTCTTGTAAACTGTTTAGATTAATTCGATGAACCTTGAGTAAAACTTTTCTACTTTTGAATTATGTTTCGTATCTCAGTATTCGGTTTTAAATAGATGAAGAATCATGAAAAAGTATGCTTGATTTCAGGCTGACAATTCAGAAAAAGTTGAATACAGAGTGTGGAATCCGTTCAGATCCAAATTGGCTGCTGCAATTCTTGGAGGAGTTGATCAAATTCACATGCCACCAGGCAGCAAGGTTTTGTACCTAGGAGCTGCATCTGGAACGACGGTGTCACATGTGGCAGATGTCGTTGGACCGGTAAATAATGAATTGAAAATAATTTTAATCCGTGACCTGCAACACGCATACATTAGAGCCAAGTTTGTTCATATTCACTTACTTGGTGTCGAAGTCATGCAATAGAAATATAAACTTGCCTATCTGATATTCTATAAAGTATAATACTTCTATTGAACAACAGGCAAGTGTACAATAGTCTTTGAATGAGCTTTCATTAGGATTTGGTATATTGAAAAGTATGTCTATCAAGCTTGAATTACATATTGTTTATTACAATAAATTAATAGTATTGTCATTGGCAATAGCGTCAATTTTCGTTATTCATTTTGCTCATGTTTTGTGATTTACTTGAGACAGTATTCTTGGATAGTTGATCCGCTTTGCCATGTATGAAGTTTTTCTTCCAACAAAATGGCAATATTCGAAGTTGAAGATTGATTTTTGGTCTAAAATTTACTATCTTGTTTTGTAATTATCAAAGAAAAGTGACAACTTGAAAAAATAGGATCATGGAAAAGAAAACAAATTATCTAAGAATACTGTCTCCAAATTTGGAGTAAATTGGTTAAGCAGTTGTTGAGATATGAATACTGTAAAACATCTCAACGAGCAAAACTATTGACACTATTGACAACAACAATGCTTTCTAATAATTCTTTCTAATTAGAAAAAAAAAATTAATTTAGCACTATCTACATACTTTTAAATGAAACAAACCTCATTCGAATTAAATAATTAGTTGTTGAGATATTAATTCCCAAAATTCACGTACTCTCTTAGCTGCTTGCTCCGATAACATACTTCCCTGATTTATTAACAATGTTTACTGTTTTGCATTTAGGAAGGACTCGTGTATGCTGTAGAATTCTCGCACAGATCAGGTAGAGATCTGATAAACGTGGCAAAGAAACGGACCAACATCATTCCAATAATCGAGGATGCTCGACACCCGCACAAATACAGAATGTTAGTTGGTATGGTGGATACAATCTTCGCAGACGTTGCGCAACCTGATCAGGCGCGAATTGTTGCTCTCAACGCGCAATATTTCCTCAAAAATGGTGGCCACTTCGTTATCTCCATCAAGGTAAAATAAACAAAATAAAATAAATAACCAGTATGACATATAATATGTATTACATATTTGATCCTCCAATTGCTGACAGTTTAATAATCATATTCTTGTCCTCACATCAGGCAAGCTGCATCGATTCCACAGCGCAACCAGAGGCAGTATTCGCAGCAGAAGTGAAGAAATTAGTTGCAGACAAACTGAAACCGCAAGAACAAATCACACTAGAACCCTACGAAAGAGATCACGCTGTAGTAGTCGGAGTGTTTAGACCACCGGCCAAGAAGGCTGCGTAATAGAGTATAAATTTGGCTTAAATCACGTCAAACTGTAACCGAAACTATGTTTCTTCTTCATAAGCTAGTGATACGGTTGACCGCTGCCTTGGGATCCAAAAGACTGTAACGACTTTGAATCAGCCAAGAGCAACCCAATCACTGGATCCATATTCACGTTCTAATTACGAACAGCAACCATACTGCAAATTCTGTAACAAATATTACCAGCTGTCTCGTAGTTTTCATCGGTACAAATCGTCGGCGAAGAGTCGTATCTGTTTATTGATATTAAGCGCTTGTGAATTCCGTAACAGGTTTGTTAAACTTGCTAATCGACGTAAAGATGTGCATTTAAGTATACAAGCAAGTGTGCTCTTGCACGCTCGCATCGCTACAGACGATTTTTCTGGCCGTAAAGAGACCTCAATTTCAATACTTTCAAGCTGTAAATAATGGTCGTTTATGTTTGCATCTAATAAAGCTTGAAAACTTGCAAACCTGTATGTATTATTTCATTCTCGAATGCGTGATAAAAATTAGTTTGAAAATATAGAACCGATATTCATGAAGAGAAGAATTTTATATTATAATATACTAGTTTTTATACAAAAAACAAAAATATTAATGAATCGCGGCAACTTAACGACATGTTTGTAGAATGTGTAAACTATTATGAATTTAATAAATCCGAAATCGAAAAATTAATAGTCACATTTTCTATTTGGAAGACGACTGCAAAGTAAACTAAGTATTCTACTGTCTAAAAATCAAGTTCCCTGAATATATTTAGAACAAAGCACTAGAGATCAGACTAAAACGAAAAAACAACGAAGCAGTAATTAACAAATAATAAACGGAAACAGCATTTAGCAATTACGATATGCAATGAGGCAAAATTACTTGTAGGAAATTTTCAGGTATAACCGTGATGTACGGAAATGCGTTGTGATTATTTTTTGCCATGTATACGCACGAAATTTTCGCTACGCTAATATTTAATCCGAGAAGTAAATAAAAATGCTTTCGATAATTCACTCAATGAAAATATTATGTCTGATCTGACTGAACCACCAAAACGCGATTCGTTCGCTTTTATCAACAATAAAATATCAGGTATCTGCTATTAATATTGTGACAAATAATGTTGTGCTCGAATTCATTGGTACAGAGCAACTAAACTCATCACAAGTGAATCATCACAGAAACTATGGCCACTAAGAAAAAGCCGCCGATTCGGGTGGCGAATAATACTCAAAAGCGAATGACTCAGAGAGCGGATGGTCAGATACACTCGAGTACGCGTAAATCTCTAAACGAGGTTCCAGAAAACAGTTCAATCCCTTGTGAAGATAAAAATATTACCGATCACAATGACCTCAGTAGCCAGGATGATCAAGCAAACACCGCAAGTACCTTGAACAGTCTTCGAGCCGAAATTGACAGCGAGTTAAATACAGCGTATTTGAGCGCTGGTACTTTTCGGGGTAAAGACGTCTCTTCAAACAAGATGGGTGTGGGTAATGGAACGATGTGCTTCTGTGCTCCACAATCGAGCGGATCGCCTGGGTAAATTGATAGAATAAAGCATCAAGTTGAATGTAACGTCTATTTCTGTGCAGGCAAAAAAAGGCGGACGAAATGATTGACTATACAATGAAAAATTTAAACGAAGCTGGAAAGGCGCTGACAAATTTGGGAGAGAATTTTGAACAAGATTTAAAATTGATGTTCATGGATATAATGGGGAGAGTTCAACACTGGGTAAGCGTTGTCGAAAATCGTATCTGTGCTGCTAGCGCCGATCTCGAATTACTTAGAAAAGATTCTATCGCTGGAGTGTCCGACCTAACAGAAAAGGAGCTCGAACTTGTCGTATTGCGAAAAAAGTTAGCAGAAGCGGAGGCATCACTTGCCGCACAAGAGAAGGAACTCGAAGTAACTGGGAAAGCGCCAGCGAATCCAGTAATAATCTTATGAAAAATAAGATCTTAATAAATCCATTGTGAAAAACGCACTCCTTGTCGCCACAGGTGGCGGAGCAAGAAAAAACTACCACAACAGCGCAATCAGATCCTGGGAATGATAACGCAATGGTTGATGGAAATATTTTGAAAACTAGAACTCTCATTACCTTAGTCGATACAGCATCCCAATTTGTCGAGGATGGAGAAAAAGAAAAAGCTGATAGAGAAGCTGAGGTATAACGACGAGCGATATTGAGAGCATGACTAACTGTTGCTTTTCTAGCTGGAAGAAGAGTTGGCTCAACTTCGCGAGGAAAACGAACGGCTCCTTGAAGAACGGATGGAGTATGAGAACAGCGTCCAGTGCGCGCTGCTTAGAGGAGTCTCGTCGCTGAACATTGAAGGATTCAAGGTGTTGCGCTGTCCGCCAATCCCATGTTGCACCCCTTGTGCACATATCCCACCATGTTCTATTTCTCAGTTAGTTGAATCAGTGGACTCGATCAGTAACTGGTCCATGCCTCATCAATTGTCTTTGGTGTTTTAGAGAGCCAACTGTTGTTTCCTGCCATCCGAGAAATCCTGCCAAAAGGCTTGATGCCGTCCCACAGCCAGCCCAAAGAGGTTCAAAGACTGTGCCAAGAACCAAAAAAACTGATAAGACTAGAATCAGAAATGGTCCGGGGACAAACATCTGCTCCCAGCAACACTCTGAGCATTTACTAAACTGCAACGGAGACGACAAGAGGTCTTGCAAAAATGGCGTGATTCTTTTGCTGCATCATGGTGACGCTGCGAATTTATGCCAACCCTGCATGAAGCCTCAGCCTGAGACTTATGGTGCAATAGATTGGAGAACTGATTGCAGTAGCATGATCTTGAGAACAAAGCAATAATCGATTATTTTTCTCATTACGCAGCAAAACTTGTAGCAGTTCTGTCAGAATTGATAATAATCATTGCGCAATATTCTTTGATACTTACATTTATAATACTTGTGTATGTGTTGACAGGGTCTACGAGTAATAGGGATAACGTGTGTGTCGGTGGAAAATGTAGGAAACTAGCCGCTGGCCAGAGGGACAGAGTTTCAAGTCCCAGAAGATCTTCTGGGTCGCGTCCAGAATCACACAATATCTACTTTCGAAGCAGAGATGGTAGTTATATATATCTGCTAAACGTAAAGACGCGTATAAAGACTTCGTCGACACTAATTGTTTAATTTTTAGGAAACCAGAGAGAATAGTACAGCAAAGTGGAATGCTGTGACAACTAAACGATGGGGCCCTTTTGATACCAATCACTGTAACAGAGGAGACTGATAATTATATTGTCATGCGACACTTTTTCTGGTACATAAAAAATCACTATACACGGTTTCCTTATTATTGTTGCAACGCGTCACTGCAATGGAACTGTTTTTATAAAGAACAATAAGGAATTACATACTTAATTTTTCAATTGTTTGTTATATAAAATATAAACAGATTAAAGTACGGATCGAAAGATTGTGAAGGAACGTACTTAACAATTGTATATAAAAATGAGACGTTTGTTTTTGAAATATAAATTGAACTTTATATAATATAATATCATAAAATATCATAAATGTCAAATTTCATCATGTGTATAGATAACTTTTTAAAACATTATTACTATTATTATTATTCTTTACAAGTAAAATCTGGTCCTGCATAACAGTACATAATATAGGTATGTAGTCTTTAAAAATTTCTCATAAATTTAACGTCCAATTGTAAACATGTGATTTTCATTTTGTTTCGTAGATAGGCTTATATTTGCACTTTATACTCATCATTCTTTTTTAGTGTGCTTTGCTTGATATCGGTGTTAAATTAAACAGCATGAAACCACTCACATCAGTTATAAGGGAATCTATATCCAAATATTACTATTACTGAGCAAGAATGAAAATTAGTTTTTACAATATTTTGATAACAAAATATTACTATGTTTCATGCTGAAATACAGAATTTTTCCATATATCGCTATTTAGAAAAGGATTGAAACTTTTAAAATTTCTATAATTTGATCCCAAATTTACCATATATGATGCCATAAAAATTATTGGAATGTACTTGAAAGGAGATTAAGCTGTACTCGTTTTTTGTACATGACTTGTTAATGATGTAACAGTAAGTTTTTCTCATATCTTGTGAAAATTTAATGGCGTAAATTTTTCACACAATGATGCAGAAAAATTATTTTTATACTGATATATAAGTTTAGCGTGCGTATAACAATACTGTTCATCATCTGGTATTATATTTGACAGTTATAAATAACAGAACGTTTATATAAAGAAATATGAATCGTAAAATTTTTATTTAATAAAATATTACTAATGTCGTGACGGAACAATAAAATCGAGACAACTTGTATCGATCATTACTATCAGCATGGACAGTGTAATTGGCTGAGTTACCGCAAACCATGCAGATATTCACGATGTAAAATTTGTTCGAAATGAAATGACATAATAAAGGAAACTATTAACAAAAGTCTACTCTAATCAGATCACTTTTGTAGAGAAAAAAAGTGTTTAAATTATAATTTATAGAGAGACAATGTTGTTGAGAGCAAAAAAATAAGGTTTAACTTCAAAATTGTAAAAAGAATTGAGTGAATACAAAATATGTAAAAATTATTCCGTATAATATTATTCTCAGTAAATTGAATGTTAATCAATCGGTTCGACAATTAGCAGCAATTATCAAACATCTATAAATTATCACATAATTATAATCTTTGCACGAAGTTATGTAAACTGGAAGTACAGTATTAATTTTCACAGCAGAAAACATATATCCTATGATCAATAAATATAAGGAAAGTGTTCACGATTTTAACATGTATGCTCTGTACCGATTAACATTTCTGAAGAAACCAAACTTTATACTATAACGCAATATACACTTATTCACTTATTAGGTATACTAAATTACAAATAACAAGTTGCATTGCGGCGAGCAGTTTGCCCTACTGAAAATATTCATGCGTTAAATCGTAAAACGTTACGAAAGAATTCTACATGCAATTTATTACATGATTTGTCTTGTAAATTTGATAAAATATATTAAAAAATCACATAATAAATTACAAAAGCACGAATCATCAGATATACTAGACTAAAAATCATATAGTCAACTATATATACATGTAATAAACGACACGCTAAATTTGTTCAAAACATTTCATGATGCGACACATAAATATTTTTAGTAAGGTAGAATGATATCAGTTTCAGCATTTAGATTAACGATGGAATGTAAAGTGCCTTTGTATGGCTCGCGCTTTCTAGACATCTAAAATACACACATGTACTTCCCTGTGACAAAATACAATTGCCTAAGCACCTAGGTTCAAAGGTATGGCAAGTCGCCAAACATCTGGCTGTGAAATTTTGCGATAACCATACCACGGATATCACCTTGTTAGCTTTATAGTTTAATTCAATTTAATTTAATTTACTAAATGTTACTTTCTTATCTCAAAATAAATTTTCAATGCATATCTAAATAACAACGACGCGTCATTGTTCTATAAAATTGGAAGAGCAAGACCTGTAGTGCGTTATAACAGATTTTCTTTTTCTGTTTCTCGCGCCCTGTGATACTGTGCAAAAAATCGCATTCAGAGTGGTTTGCTTTATGACGTTTTAATACTATCTGCAATGATTGACAGAACGATAATGCAGAATGGCGTCTACATGAGTTTCTTCAAAGATGATGTAATATTCTCACATCTTGGGTTGGATGATTAATGAGAAAATCATTCAGAGTACTAAGATATTGTCTTGTTGTCAACTGGTCAGCAATTTAAGTACGTCTCTGTGTTTGCGGGACGCCTGAATGTTTGAGTAACATTAATATCTATAATTTATATTTGATAAGATTTCTCCACGCTTCCGATTCTTGTACAATACATAAATATTTCATGTTTTTTCTCAACTTTGACTCTGATACACAAATATCTATCTGCGTTTCACAGCTCTGCTAAAAATTCCGTTAGACACGGATAGAAACGTACAGATAATGTGATTCTGCGTCTGCTTTTAGTAGATTTTCTGTACGTATCGTGTGCGTCTAACAGAACTTTTACCAGCGAGCTTCACTGGTTCGAGTGAACATAATTTCTAAAATGAAACTACAAAAAAGTACAAAGTATGAGAAGAAGGCAGAAATTTTTCAGTTTTCAATCTACTAGGTGTTGACATCGCTTAGTGAGAAAACTGCAAGCAAATCCGGTGTTATTGAAGACTCTATTTTGAATTAACTAAGTTGAGGAACTCCTCCCGAGTCTTGGGATCGTTACGAAAAACGCCAAGCATGGTCGATGTTACTGTTTTGCTGTTAATTTTTTGAACTCCTCGCATCACCATGCACATGTGCCTGAAATTTAAAAAAATCACACATTATAGTAACATGACAGGATATCGATATTGCATGCAGCTTACGTTGGACATTCGAATTGAAAATTTCCTTCTGCAAAGCTATGCAGAGAATTTCCATTCACAGAATTATACCCATTTCAGCCAAAAAATGTAAAAGTGTTCGTACTGTCGATAAATGCTGTTATTATTTTGTTAATATAAAAAAATGTAAGTGTTTTCTATTCATCTTTCTACAATGCTCAATATCACATCCAAGGTGCTTGAAAATCTTTGTCAAGTTATTTAGACCGAGGTATTTTTCAGAGACAATAATTGTTAAAAAAAAATTTTAAACCGCTAGCTAAGTCATAAATATTCGTCTGACCTTGAACCTAGTTTTTCTACTTAACGTATAGAGCATATAACAGATGTAATCCAAACGTATACATACATAAATTTGTATGTATCTTTGCATCAGTGAAAGGTAGAATATTGATATCTAGGAGTAAAAAATTCAAACTCACGATGCAAATGGCACAAGATCGTTACGTAATTATTATTTGACATCGTTTTAATTACATGTCTCAAGTATTTGTCGAATTCCAGAGCCTTGTGAAGATGCTTTCTGTTAACTTTGGCTCGCTAGCTTTGTTCATACAATTATATTTTTAATTTTTTTTTTTTTTTTCAGAAAAATTCAAAATTACAACATTAACAAATTGCACCTGAAAATTTTCAATAAATTTCAAAGGATCTTCGATCGAGCGAGATTTCTGAAGCGGTCGTAATAAAGTAGAATTGATTGAAAAATTCTTAACGTATCGTCAACTTTCGAAGAAAGACAAGCATCCTTTTATAAAGAGTAAAAAAAAAAGAAGTTGGCAACGTGATTTTCCAAAGTGCTTCCCAGATATTATTAAAGGAATAGTACAATTATATTCAGAATTGTATGAAATTATACAATTATACTGACACTCCTTCGACGACGACTGCAACACCGACAGGTTGTACAGCCTTGGTAACTGCAATTGCAATTTGTTTAGTAAGACGCTCTTGTACTTGGAGTCGTCGACTGAAGATCTCAACGATTCTGTAAATAATATTTGGAACACATGATGAATCATGAAAAACAAAGATAGTGTGAAGGGGAGGGGGGCACAAAAAGAACCGCAGCTATATTGTAACCAGTTCATAGAAAACTACAAGCAATAAAAAAAAAAAAAAAAAATAATAACGGAATAAAAACACCTTTCATGAAGGAAGAAAGTATGTTACCGAACATAACCGAGGCTTCTGGAGCAGAGATCAAAGGTCGAATATAAACTTGATACATTAAATAGAAATTTGAAGACTACAGCAGGGTCGAGTTTCAACAATATTCTTTTTACAGATGCAATTATGCACGCTCAGTGGGCCACGTGAATCATATCCTCCTATTTTAATTTTTTACTTTCGTTGTACACTGCTTCGTGTGTTGATATTTTTATTTTTATTTTTTTTTTCCAATGGTTTCTACAAAATTTCTCTTGTTATCTGGAATTTTCTTGTTTCCATTTTTTTTTTTTTTTACCGACCATGAGATCCTTCAAAGATGCCGTGCCATTTGAAACAGCGACGAACGAGAGTAAAAACCAAATTCGATAAAATACTTCTTAAACGAATATCGGATGGTTGCATTTTTTTTTTTTTTTTTTCAATGGTGTGTCATACATATCTCAAATTTTATATCCTTAGAGGTCGTAGTGTTTCCCTTTTTTCTATCTATACGTATAACACGTCTCGTTCATCCTTCTGTAGTGCGGTTAATTTTGATAATTTTTAACAACGAGTAAAACAACACGGATCCGTTTACGTTAATGTAATTATGGATAGGAACCCGTAGAATGCGGTAGAAGCTATCGAATATTTTATAAGCTTATGGTAGCGTTATTAATATTATATATAATATATAATAATTAAATATATAAAACGTAAAATATTATGGAAGAATTCAGTGTGTAATCTGGTACATGACTTACTTTGTAAGTTCGATAATATATATGTATATATATATATATATATATTCACGTAATGAATTTTATTGAATTTACAAAATGAATCATGTCACAAATTACAGACTGAATTATTCCATGAAATTTTACGGTTTATAAAATAAACATTTTCAATAGGGTTCTACGGAACAGAATCCGACTCGGTGTAATGTGAGTAGTAAAACGTAAATATTAACGAACGGAGAGATAAATAGTCCAAGGAACAATCTAAGATAGCATGGCAGCGACGACAACGACCTTGTCTATCGCTGCACAATTATTTGCGTTGTTCTTGTACAGGTATACAGGTATATATAAAACAATGTGTGATTGTTTGATACGGATATACACACGGATGCAGGATCTCACGTGTCGAGTTACTTTACTCCATATATCTGAAGGTAGAATTTGTATCGGATGGTTTGTATAAACTGCACGGGAAGAGGGAGAGAGAGAGAGAGAGAGAGACACGTGTACCACCTACGTTGGTACATAACACCGTCTGTTTATGCATGTATCTATACATACAATCTTATATAGAGAATTGTGTCCGAACCGCGTGACGACGTGAAAGTCTGAACAATTTATTCCCCGTGCGGTTGTAATTGGCTCCTTCGGCATATTTCGCGCTAATGCAATGATATTAACAGTCATACAAGGTCACGTGGATGTGTACGGTAATATACGCATTTGCGCACGTCTGTATAAGTGTACATGTGCTATATAATGCAATTTGCAATAATTCTGTCGAAATGACACCGTCCTCAGCTCCTTAGGATGCTAGATTAAAATCTGAAACGAGGGAAAAACCGGTATCATATAACGAGCTGCTACCGCTGCTTCGATAATTGCTGTAGAACATTAACAGTCTACGATTCTACTCGACGCGATCATTCTTGACCGACTAAAATACTGTCCTTGTTACAGTTTTTCACTATTCTACTGGTCAGCGCGGAATAGTTCACGTGAGGAGCGTAACAGAATCGCGGAAATTCCAGCAACGTCGGTCACATTGTATCAAAATTAAATTTTCAATTGCCGAGATGCAGCAAGATGGCGGCTCGTGATGCGCGGGTCAGGCGTAGTTAGATTATTTTTGAAGATCATGCCGCAATTGGATCAGGTAATCATGTAAAAGGTTTCCGAGAAAGAGTGGGAGAAAACAGTTTTATATAACGCAAGCATGTTTAACGCGTTTTTCCGTACACAAGATACAGTTTCTATGACGGTCAAGTGAGTCTGCGAATGTGCATGCGCGGAGTACTGAAAAGACCAGTTTTGAGTCCTCGGAGTTAAAAGTGGTCTTTTCTGTACTGCGCGCGTGCGCTGTCACAAAGAAAATTATCATTGCACGATCCTAAACTCAATTTCATGCTTCGTGAAAAAACGCGTAATATAATCTTGTTAAATATAGCATCGTGTGCGACAAGGAGGCAACGATCTTTGCGCCTCACGTATTTGAAATATTATTCTTCGGCTCACCTACGCCTTATATTGCAAACTTACGCTCGACCCAAAAAGACCGAGTTTGCTTCCTTGTTACACAATTATACTATTCCGGAACTGTATAGACTATAGATTTTTCCTCAATGTCTGGCAAAAAATATCTGTACACTGTCGATCGAGACTTTTAGGAAGTAATTTAAATCATGAAATCATATTTAACGCATTTAAAAACCGACATAAATATGTGTCGGTGCTCACTAAGAATTGAGAAATCAAGCTTTAAAAACTTACATTCTGAACGAGATCTTGAAAATAAAAAGCTTAGAGCATATTACTGAAATGCTGGTTTCCGCACTAGCTACTTTGTTTTGACTTATACATTAGTTTGCATCATTCGTCCATCGTTAATCCCTTTCACGCAGAACAAAGTCATAATGGCAATTATAGTACGGTCGTCAATTTACTTTCGAGAAATGAATTAAAGGTAAGAATTAAGCCTTCGAGATTCACGTTTGTAATTGCAAGCGTTGTTCGTGTTATTCAATAATCTTCACCCACTAAATTATTGAATTGCATCAACTAAATTAAGGTTTTTAAAATTCCAAGTGGAAATGATCGATATATTGCACTAAAGACAACAACTAATTTTAGTACAACTTAATCATCGAATGAGAAATTAACAAACTACACATTTAAAAACGGTAAGAGAAATACCGATAATGGATGCTGTGCATACCTCGCCAATTTACTAAGTCCAAGAATCTTCTTGGAGGGTAAATAGCCGATTGATACTTTGCCGTAGAAAGGAACGAGGTGGTGTTCGCACATGGAAAACATCTCGATGTCCTTCACGACTACCATCTCGTCGTGATCTTCGTCGAATACGGCGTCGTTGATAACATCTGTAATAAAATAGTTCGTATCATAAGTATTACATAAGTTGGCCGATTGATTGTACACAAAGCGAATAACGTACATAAACTGAAATACTTTGATCTTAAGTAAATTCAATGTTTGTTCTTTCTTTTTAGCAATGAATAAAAACTTGTATCGTAATGTAGGTACCTACACGTGTAATATGTTTGCTCAATAAACGTATTTCTGTTCGGATGAGCAAGCAATTTATCATAAGTCGAGGCTATGTGTGTATAATGTACACTCTCTTAATCCTGTGCCTGATAGAATAAGAAACGGGAAAAAAAGAGGAGAGGAAAAAGAACGTGTATTTACAACAATTTCCAAGCTTTCGTTTCAAAATAAGCGAGGATTATTTTTATACGTTACGACAAAGATATGCAAACACAATTGAAAGGACTTGTAAAACGTTCCTCCCATTTTTTACGCGTTCGTCATAAAGCAAAAGAAGAATATTTCACTGTAAGAACGAAAACATTCTTATTCCATAAAATTCATTAAAAGTATGAGTGCCGTTAATCGAAGATGACGTAGATATCAGAAGCGGACAGATATATGAAGCACACGTCGATCCATTAAAATAAAGGCTTAATTCTCTTTTCACGAAGTTCGTTAGTCGTTACAGTGGTCGTTACTCACGTAAAATCACAGAATTTCTCTGAATCACGGGGAGGATAACGAGAAGGATGGATGGGATTTATTCGTTATTGACCTACTTTAGGAGGATGCTATAGGTCAGTCTTTACCGACGGAGTAAAATGTCACGGATTTCGTGTCTTGCTAAAGCCTATAATACGCATGGATGGCTGACGTAAGTGCTTCAGATAGCGTAATTCTAAATATTTGAGTGTTAAATAAGAATACACAAAAACCATTTTTCATGCGCGAGCAACGCTGAAAAATGTATTCCTAAAAATGTAATGGATTTTGGGAAGAACATTTTTTTCTATATTTTTGTTCGAAATCACGTGAAGTTTCGCGCTAGCTGAAAATTTTTCGAATCGACTATCATTAAGCACCATAAGCACTGACAATATTCAAAAAGTGGCATTTTGCTCGATCGGTAAAGACTGACTATATTTCGGAAAATTGCTTAGGGTTGGAAATTTTATGTGCATAAGAAGCAGTGATAAAAAGCAACCCTATATCCTCAATATATCATCTCCACCTATCTCCAGTATCTTCAATGGCTTTCGCTGTGCTTTGTACATGTAGGTATGAGTCCGCTGATTTCCAACCCTCGTTGCCACGGCAACCCTTAACTGGAAACTCTGACGCCCTAAGGAAACGCTGTGATTCGACTGAAGTTTGGCAACATCGTGTTGATCGTAATTAGTCTTTTTTTTTTTTTTGTTTTTTACCGACCGAGTAAAATTCACTCATTACAGCTATTGAAAAAAGCGTTTGTTTTACGCGCAACAATAATGTCAGAAGACGTCGTAAACCTTTAATCGAGTTGCTTCTCATTGCACGGAACACATTTTCTGGCCGTTATTCTCGCATATTGTGAAGGAAAAAAGCTTGAGGATATTTTTGTTCAGGATTTTACATAGAATTGCACTATTTGCCGCATTATTACAATAAAAATAAGTGACACTTTACCCGATCGTAATTTATAGTATCCTCATTCCGTGAATTATTTTGAAACGTTTTTCGTTTCCGAAACTTTGGTGTTTAAATTCAATGTACTTATACAATATTATGTAAAATGTTCTGCACGTGCGGAATGCGAACCGGTAACAAACGATTTAACAAAAGAAATAAAGAGAGCGAGAGGGAGACGCGAAGAGAAATGGGAGTGGAATAAATCGGGTATAAGGGTCTTGGAAAACGGCGTGGGAGGGTAGAGCTTTCATAGCGAAGTGCTCGTGACGGGATTTTATGCTCTGAGATTTTCTCCGGTTCAGAAGCGTAGAATCTTGCAAAAAGAAAAGGTTGCGGGTCAAGTGAATAAAAAGGGTGATTAAGCGTGCATGCATGTATATGCACTCGATTTTTACATCACTGTAAGAATTTTAATGCTCTAAACTTTTTGAAAAGCAAAAATAAAGGAACAGTCATGACATAGCAACAAAACACTGGCAAAATAAATTGGAAGCAGTTTGAATTGTACTATGATTGGAGTGAACATGTTCCTGAAAATTTTACAAAATAACTTTTCGATATTCTAAAAATGTTCGCTACTCAATGGAAGGACAAAAATTCGCGAGTATATTGGAATTTTCACATTGTAATGTGTCATCTGGTGGAAAAAAGATCAGACTAATCCAACGAGGTTGAGAGCTGATCGTTGACCGTGTTTTTCGGGTGCAGATATCAGAACAGATATATTATTGATTGTATTTAAATAATTTGTGCGACACGAGTAATTTGAAACCCCAAGAATTACGATTTGCCTCCGTTAAAATGAAAAAAATTTAGGTTATGTCGTGATACAATGGCGCCGACAACTATACTCTGGGGTAATGAGGAGACGTTTCAATAATAGTAGGTAATACTTATGTAGTGAATTAAAATACCGATAATGACAAAATTATCGATACCAAGATGATCGTCACCGATTACACCGTAACAAAAATATTTGAAATCATGTGAATCTTCAATATATGATAAGACTTTTGTAATGTAAAATATTACAATGTTTTACCACTAATAGGATGACAAATTTTAGGTACGACCTACGCCATTGGATTCGGGACTCGCAATAGGAGGGGAGAGGCAGGCTACTTAGCAGATAAGCGAAGCTTTCTGCCCCGTTCTCCACTCCCCCTTCATTGCGACTTCGAAGAGCGAAAAATTTATTCGAGAACATCATAAAGCGAGATTCCTTCCAAGGATTTTTTCCCGTTCTAGTCTGTACAAAATGCCACTTGTGGCTTGGACTGATGCATAAAAAATGCTAACATAATTAACATGAATTACAGGTGTAATGTAAACAAGAAAAAAGCACATTTTTATAATTCTATAAGAACTAGAAAAAAGAATAACCTCTCCAAGTACTTTTACGAATTTCAGACTTTTTTACAAAGTTGATTCGCAAAAGGATTTTCGAAAGCTGGAAAAAAATTACTAGGTAATCGAACATTCTTTGAACATATAACGGATATCAATAAAAAGAAACTTGAATTTCAAATATTCGTTACAAATAAGTTTGTCATGTTCGCGATGAAAAGATTGACGAAAAGCGAAACCGTGTTCCCGCTTTTGAAAATAATATTTGTTTCATCCGTAGTTCCGAATAAAATAGAAGTAAAAGGAAAAAAAATGAAATGTATCAACAATATGGAAATTTTCTCGAATCTTTAATTTTGATCGTTGATTCAAAACACTTCAATTATTTATTTGTAAAACCAAATAGAAAATAATAAAATCTTTATTCGTCGTCGTCCTCGTTGTTATTGACGTATAGTAATTCCAATATATATATATATATATATATATATATATATATACATTATATACGTATTAAAATGCGTAACTAACGTTAAAGAAAAATTTACAATTATGTCGTCCTTGTTTGGTGAGAGTTTTTCTGTTCATCCTGTATTTGTAATACAATGAAAATAATCACGGGCAAGTATTTTATAGTAATCACCTTGTACTAAATTCCACGCAACAGAGGTACACGAAAACAAAACAATGGTACATAAATAATTTTATTAACCTTCGTGAAAATATCCTTTTTTCCTACGAGAATTATCATAATTTATATTCAGAGAAACTCGGAACAAAAATTTAGCAAAATTTATTCCAACATTACCTCTACAAATCATACGCTTCTATCAATAATTAAAAGATAAAAACCTTCCTTCAAACGGTATAGTTGGAGAAATTTCTTTTAATCATTTGTAATTATTAAAAAATAAATAGCGACCAAAAACGACTTACAATGAGAATATTTTACGTCAGTAAAAATTTGACAAATAATTGCCCCAAAGAAAAATATGATTCAGTCTGGATTTCTTTTAAGGTTCCTCGCGCGATTTTCAAACCAAGGTGAATATCTTTAAACAGAAATTTCTTCGTGGAAAATTCACTAGGTGACAATTTTAAGATCAAGCTTAAAATTTCTACCAACTTACCTTTTAAACTTTGATCGTATCCCTTGGTGAAAAACAACATGGCTTTAGCGGCTCTTTCAGGTGTTTTAAGAAGACCCTGGCGTTCAGGATCCTCTCCGAGTGAGCTGAGAAGAAGTTTGTAACTCCTGGACATTTCTGGTAACAGATCTTCTCTGGTTGGTGGTCGATGATCGAGCTCCAAGTCGTGATGAAACGTGCATTTCTCGTGTCCTGCGTAAAAATTCAATCCACACAATAACGAATCGTCATTTTTTCAACCCCTTCGAAATTATTTGTATCATTCTTATTCACTCGCCATAGAAAACAGAGTAAAAATACTGGATTGGCTTTGCGGTAAATGAAAATCGTTTAATACTTAATTGATATAAAAATTGACAAGCGAAGCTCATTTTGACGAAATTTGTTAAACACTTTGAGAAAAAAATTAATTGAACAAATTATTGTGGAAAACAGTTCCGTTTACGTTGTTTCTTTTTATACATATACACATACACATACTTTTTTTGAAAAATTTAAAAAGATGGTGATCTTCCGCAATCGAGTAAATAATAATCTCAGCTTGCGTCAGAAGTAGAAAGAGAGAGAGAGAGAGAGAGAAAAATCTTTACACATCCTAGATCATAATATGTAGCATAATAATACATGATGAAAGACGCGTATGATTTCTCAGGGCGGAATCACGGATAACAGTGATTAGTCTCGGTATAAATTAATTACGAAATCACTTAGTCGTTTTCATTATATATGCGTTTGTTTGCGTATCGCTTTTTTTTTTTATACACATCAGCAATTCAGTTATACGTTAATAAACGCCTGTGCATACGTTCAATTCTTATCGTATAGGCGATAGTCGCGCGGCGAACCCCGTCGTTAAATAAAAACAAACTTTTTGCCCAGTAAAGATAAAATATTGGCTCCGAAATTTTGTTTACATCATTAATTATCTACTAGCATTATGAAATACTTCTCGTATGCACCTTAAAATATTATTATATAAGACAGAAAATCTCCGAAGAAGAAATTATGTATTTTCTACAATTTTTATCCAGTTTTTTTATTTATTAATTTTTTTTTTACGTCTTTTCTTGAAATACTTTTACTCTTTCGTCCGTAGAACATCAATTTAGTATTTCGTATATACGTACAACTTGTAATTCATTTTTGTATCCTACAAGTTTGACGATTATTCATCTTTGTTTGGATACGCGAAGATAAAAGAAAAAAAAAAGAGCACACAGTCAAGGCCTCATAAAATTATACATATATGTTTACAATAACTGTGCGTACGGTAAACTGATGAGCGAATATCCACAAGTTAATGGATGTTATACCTCGAATAATTCATGCCCTTTTAAATATTATGTTGAAAGAGTAAAATCCAAAGCGTCCGACTGTTATGTTATATTTGTATTTATTATTATTATTAGTGTACTTTGTTCACGTGTAATCGGGTCAAAAAAAATGTCAGCAATGTACGGAAGTTAAAATTATGCCGGCTTTTAAACATTCGTTTCGGTTAATATTATGCATTGTATCAATAATATAGTGCAGTTAAACGATTTACTTTATTGCGAATCTTATGATAAGATATAATTCGCGATCGACAATTATCATATAAATCTTCATAAATTGTAAAGTAAAATAAAAGAATTAATTCCGCTGGTATAACATGAGGCTGAAGTTGGTGACGTTATCACGATGTATTATGTTTCGGAAAAATAGTTATTTCACAATTGCGGGATTGTAGGAAATGCAATAAATCATAATAAGACAAAACGTATTCACATTTTGAAAAATGAACCACTTCAAAGTCACTATAAACTTGCTTAACGTTACTAACTTCAGTCTCATTGTAACATGAGGCTGCAGTTATTAACGTCACTGTAGCGATTTACGTTTCTAAAAGATCGTTATTTCACAATTGTAGGAATGCAGTAAATCATAATAAGACAAAACGTATTCATATTTTGAAAAGTGAACCACTTCAAAGTCACTATAAACTTGCAAGATAGTCATTTTTCCCCCAACGCTCCGTTGCGTTAACATTGCTAACTTCAGTTTTTTTATAACATGAGGCTGCAGTCAGTAACGTTACTGTAATGATTTACGTTTCTAAAAAATAGTTATTTCACAACTGTAGGAATGCAGTAAATCATAATAAGACAAAACGTGTTCACATTTTGAAAACTGAACCACTTCAAAGTCACTAAAAACTTGCAAAATAGTAATTTTTCCCCCCAATGTTTGAATTAACGTTATTAACACTTCAGACTCATCATGACTGCGAGTTCAATTTGTCATTCCATCGATTCAAATGAATTTAGTAAAATCAAACGTCTGTTTCTTCAATATATGAAAAATAATGATCAATTGATCGATCGATGTCCGATAAATATTATATAAACGCGAGTAACTTTTTCCAAAAAATTACATAACTCATTATTACAGATAGAAAATACGAATTTCTAGTTGCGCAGGTTACCATTTTCACTTATACATACGTGTTACTATTCTTTT
This sequence comes from Neodiprion lecontei, assembly GCF_021901455.1. Lineage (NCBI taxonomy): Eukaryota > Metazoa > Arthropoda > Insecta > Hymenoptera > Diprionidae > Neodiprion > Neodiprion lecontei. The sequence goes on along the minus strand of NC_060266.1, from coordinate 19,530,256 downwards.
CGATTACGGTCACTCGCACTTTATTTTCTCGATTTACCATAATTCGATATTGTTGCAGCGATAAATGAGCTAATAAAAAAATTAAATTATTCAACATTTTTGTACGATAATAATGAAAAAAATATAGTATCGTCATCTATAATATACTATGTACATATACATAATCACGTTAAACAATAGTAACAAATACTGTATCGAACAATATTCAAACCGTTACATTGTCCAACGAATCCCGTTTTTTTTTTTTTTTTTTTTTTTATACCAGCACTATTTCAAGCAACCTTATAATCTATATCAAAAAATTAAAAAAAAAAAAAAAAACGAACATCCCAGTTACAAATGTAAAAAATCCTGATAATTATAACACAATTACACGTATCCTTTTTTCCTTAATTTTTTTTTTTTTTTTTTCGTTTCTCGCGTATATTCGCGTCGGGATTATCGGCGGGGTTCAACGTCTGCTCGTGAAATTTTTACCTGGAGTTGTGGAGGTCCTCGGCGTTCGAGGTGTTCCCGGTATATCGAGTTCGGAATCTTCGACATTCTCGTTCCACGAGACTGTCCTAAGCGGTCCCGGCTTTTTGACAATATTATTCTGCTGCATGTTGTTATCGTTTTGTTGTACGGCTCTTTCATTATAGATGGCTACCTCGCTCTCCCCTGCGCCTCCGTTCGCCGCGCATTGATTGTTAACACCGTTCATCGTCTCTCCCCTATCTGCGTACGTACAATATTTTATATGTTATACACGATTACACGACCGCGATTTATTCCTATAGTATATGATTATTATCTTTGTACTCTCGTTTGACGAATTTCAACGTAAATAAATTTTTCACGTGAATTTTGATTTTTCTTTTTTTTCTTCTGTTTTTTACTTTTACTTTTACTCTTTCTTCTTCCAATCCTCGGTCAGCTCTAATTCACCGCGTGTTTTTTTTTTCTTTTTTTTTACACACTCGAAATATTTTTTTCAAACTCAGGGATAACTATGATAGGTACATGTATATAGAACGGTACAATTAGTTATTCATCACAGATTCAAACAAGTGCCGTGTGCTGCAGTTATGTTTCTCATTCAAATTTCTTGAATAAAGATAATAACAATGATAATGAATTACGGTTGTAAAAAATTGAATGTCCGTTATAATGATATAACTTTAATTCGAAGATAATTAGTTTATTATTACATATCACGCGCATATAGAAATTTAGTGTACATAATACATGTGCATACTTGATTCTATTTAACTTTTTTAAATTCTGTGTATTTGTAGAATTTGTACGATTAAATCTTGTTACTTTTATTACCTCATAAGCCTTGGTAAAGAATAATTAATCACAGTACGAATTGTCAAACGATTTATAAAAAAAAAAAAAAAAAAGAAAACAACAACGAGATAGTCCGATTGAAAGGATAAGCCAGTTCAAAAATTTTTATAAAAAACGAGAGCCGATCGAATGTCGGATTGTCGGTGGAAAAAAATGATAATCGAACGAAAATTGAAATGATTAAAAGTAAGATCGTAGGGATCGGAACGCGATGTTCCTCGTTCGACTGCCGCGGTGCGACTGGCCTGCCGTCACTGGCTACTCATATTCTATATACTCGCTTTTACTACCGTGCACAGCTGCCCAGTAGATACAGGCTGCGAAAGAGAACCGCAACGCGGCGACGCGACGCAGCGCGAATTCAGAAATCGCTGCAGGGTGGGGCGATTTTGAAACAGGCCATTGTTGCCCTCGGAATTTAAAAGGGCCCTAACACCAAAATGTAAAAAACAAAATACCGTCTTAAATAGGTGTATTTTTTGAGGACAAATCGGAGAAGCGAGAAAAATAATTTACTGTTTTTCGCAAATTACGAGTTAAGAGACTTTTAAATTATGAGGGGAAATTTTTTACCCTTTCCAAAAAGAAAAATTGCGAGATAACACGAGCTGAGCTGATATTTGTTCTACTGACATTCCAATAATTTTGGGTCAAAGAATGCGGTAAATTTGATCGTTACAAAAATTCTATCGTTACCATCTTTCAATCTGAAAATATTGGTAAAAGTTTGAATAATTTTCTATCAAATGATATTTCAAAAGTAACGGAGACACCAACTCCTGATTTTTTACACACGAATTATATGCTATGTGCTTCGTCTTTTGTTTACCATAGAAAGAATCGTCAACTTAGATGTGAAGTCGTACTCCAAATTCATAGATAATACTAAATTCCCCATGAGAAAAAAGTTGAGGGTACGAATCGATATCCAAGGTGAGGGTTTTTTCAGTGAGGGTATATACGTCTTTTTCCTGACAGGTAATAAAATTTCGCTTGGTAATTAACGGTATAGTAATATTCAATAATCGATTAACCTTTCGGCTAACCTGTTTTTGGTCCGAATCGAAATGCGAGTTTGACTCTATACAAGTTACGTGACAATGACCGGTGATGACAGCTGACGTAAGATATCGGGAGTAATTGTTACATAATTCGCATAGAATCGTACTCACATTTTGTTTCGGACCAAAAACAAGCTAGCCGTAAAGTTAAGGAGTTAATGAATGTTTATACTGTACACCGAATCCTAGGAAAGGGGAATTACACATTATGTTCAGGTTCGGCACCGTATTTCGCCGCCACATTATCCCGATGAATAACTGGATCTGATGACAGTTCTACTCTTAGTTGCCTCATTGCCACAGTTCATTGTCCGAATTCGATTATTCATAATTTTCCACATTGCGTATAATATTCAGGTTATTTTGACAAATAATGTTTGACGTTTGACCGTGATGTGATACGATGTTTCCCTCATGGAAAAAACTACAACTTGGTTGTAAATTCGTACCCCCAAGTCATAGATAATGTTAATTTCCCATAAGAAAAAAGTTAGGTGTACGAATTTACACCCAAGTTGGGGTTTTTTTTCCGTGAGGGTCAACCTGAACATGAAGTGTACTCCGGTTGCCTGCTTCAGGCGCACGGATCGTTGCGCTGTTAGAAAAATTCACGATACATTTTATGGTTATTGCAACATTCAAATGGATTTGTTTCGTTGTCAAGTTGTTCAATTGACTGCTGAATCAACATCACTTATTTACCGTAATAGTTACGAAAAAATATGCATACGAGTGACCTGCACGATGAAAAAAATTGTACCACATACCAGATATTCTTGTTACAGCTAAAGAACTCAGTTTCATTCATATCCCCATAAATTAGAATTGCGAAATCACACGAACGAATAAGGACGTTATTTGTAATACTTGGTACGATAACTAGAATTTTTAAACCTCTGGAAATATCTATAACGCAGATTGCGGTTCTGGCTGTAACTAATTGCAGTCAGCTTTTTTTTCGGTTTTTTATTGGAAATACCTTTTTGAACATGCTGTATAATGTAACGAGGGCATGCCTAACGCAGCGTCATAATTGCACGATGAGGCTGCTCGCGGGGTGGAAATTCCCCGATTTCTCTGCCTTGACTCCGCGGGGAAAATAACTCACTGAATTGATGTGTAAAGTATTTATAAATCACCTGAATTAACGAGAATCAACTGGATTAATGCAAAATAAATAAATGAACGAGAGTTAACTGAAGTAATGAGAATTAACAGAGAAATTACTGAATTATGAGAAATTAACTCAAGTTGATTTTCAATTAGTTTGGATTCGTGCCGGAACAATCTTTTTATAGAGAAAAAAATATTGAATTCGAACCAAAAAGTTGAGTTGAATTTATGAAAGAAATCAATTCGAATTAACGAGAAATAAAAAAAAATGGGTCGAAATTTTCTTAAACTCACTTGAATTTGAATGAATCATCGAGAATTATCGAGAAAAACATTGAAGTTCATAAATTGAAATGAATCAAGTTGAATTGGAAAAATTTATCTAAATTAATAAAAATTAATTTGAAATAGGTTGAATCAGATCAATTAATTCAAATTAATTCAACACAACAAATTGTTGCGTCACTCAAATCTCGAATTATTTCCCCTTCGCTTGACTCGAATGAAAAAATCAGCTCACATCACCTACGTCAGTTGTACAGACGTCTGCGGAATTACCGAGAATATGTGTTGGAAGATCGGTCATAATCGAATAGCCGACAGTTATACCTATGCGTACAAGCACACACAATGTAAAGAGTAATCACGGAAAATCCATGCACCATCGTAATTGCCACCTTGCAAACTTTCGTAATCTGTTTATAATAGTTGAGAATATTATTAGAAACATTTTACCTACGGCAATTACTCGTCGGAATCACGATAGAAGAATTGTATTTTTTGGATTTCTCTGATTCATTGTTTATGTATTCGTGTATTCGTCTTTCATTTGTTTGTGTAATCATGAATTTCAAAAACTGTCAAATATGCTCAGCACGACCAAATCATATTTAATTATACGCGACGTTCTTTGTTGTATTTTCCAATTTTTATCGGCTCAACGAGATTCAAATCAAGTCTTGAAGCTTTTACAGTTCACCACCATTTTACACATTATTAGCCGTGAACGCTAATCTCAGCTTCTTTTTTAGGAAATTTCTTGAAAATTCGACTACACCATTGATCATTGAAAAGTTAGTTTTTCCACTAATGTATACTGGCATTCGAAGCTCAATTAATGTCTAAGTAATTGAGTCATTCCATTTTTCATAGATAAGATTGGACGGTCTAAAATGATACCTATTTTTAGGATTTTTTTTTTTTTTATAGAAAATGAAAATACTTAGAGCAATTTCATTTTGAAGGCTGTATTATTTATATTTTCAATAGGTATGATTTTAGACCGTTCAAGTTTTACCCCCCCCCCCCTTCGGATACTTATCGAGTAATCTGCAGTTTTCACAAAAGCATTAAATCCAAACAAGCAAGCCAATTAACGATTTGCTTCTTATGAGCCGTCACACCATCGTGGAATGTTAAAAAAATTGCATTTTTTCTTATCCTTTGATTTTGTCACAGTTTCAAGCCTTGAGAATGTTTTTGCAATTTTTTTTTTTTTTTTTTAATCTTCGAAAACTCACCGCATTAAGAAAATTCTCGAAATAGTAAAACGGCCAAGCATTTATTCAATCTTTTGGTTACATGTAACCGAAATCTTGAAAAATGTTTCGACCAATTTCGAAACAGGTCGTCATTGTTGTTCCGTCCTATCTATTCAATGTGATCCGTTGAATAACGATTATCCTGCGTGTTCCAATTGCGCAAACTAGGGCAACAATTCTACCGACGATTAGGTATTTAAAATCTATAATATAGCATCCATTGTTATATTTAGGTATATGTAATTATATTATACTAGAAAGAAATTTATAAACACGTGAACAATACGAATAAACCCGCAACGTACCAAATACGCTGTATAGAGCCTTGGATTCAGTTATAATATACAAGGTTGTCAGGAAGAGAATGATAATTCCGAGAGACAAAACTGTATAAACAAGACAGTGGAGCTGAACGAGCACCGTGAGCGATACACAACGAACGATATTATCGATCGTAAACTAAATTGGTCGATAATACGAGTAAGAAATTATAAGCGAAACTGAGTAAAACGGAGCTGCTCATACAAGAAACGCTGCGTGTAATTGTTGCAACAAATAATATGCCTAGCTTCGTTTTGTGTGACTTTTTTTTTTTTTTTTTTGTACCTCTTCGCAAAACCGTCAAGGTAAATTGCAGTTCTTTTTCAATCTTTACTATTACGATCTAATTCTGCAGTAACGGTTTTTCTTCGTCAGTTTGTCTTTTCTTCTTTTCCTTCACTTTTTGCACCTTATATTCCCAAGTCTCTAATTGCCTTGCTCGCAATTACGGCTGACATTAGTGATTTAAATATTTGAAGTATGACGAAATCATCTGAGTGATTTCATAGGTATATTATTATACCGCTATAATAACATGACTGGGCAGACTTTTTTTTAAACCAATCAATATTGATTTATTATTGGTGTATTTGTGGTTATTTTTATTACTTTGTATTTTCTACCGAGGAAGTAGTTATGAACAATTATAGATTGCAATCGAACGTCAATCAAGTGTCAATATGGATATCCGTGTACTGTTAATTTGAAACTTAAGTAACGTGTTGCCTATATCTGTACAGAGATTCAAAAAAAAAACAAAAAAAAAAAAAAAATATACGTGTTTTTATAGTTATAGAATAAAATCGTTCTGTTTTTCGTATTCAGAATTCATTTCTGATAGTAGCCTTTGAGAAAATAATTTAGAAACTGATCGACCAACCGATCTATTCTCCTTTGAATTCAAGAGCGCAGTTTTCCCTGTTCTCGTTAAAGGCCCATATCGTAGGATGATTAATCGAGAATAACCTTAGTTTGCAGAAATTATGGTAAACCGCACGTCACTTTTGTGAATATAGTAAATACTACGCGCGTGACGATTGACGTGCGTTAATGAGAAATATCATCAAGCTTCCAGGATAACTTCGATGGGTTTATTATAAGGTAATTTCGGGTGATTTTCCTCGATCCAAGAGAACTTAAAGTAGACAGAATTGCATAAGCAAAATCGGTGTTCTTCTTAATTAAAATAATCAAACTATGAACCTATGATGAATCGAAGGAGTAAAAATGTTTACAACATTTAGGTCCGAAATTTGTATAGTTTTTCTTCAATTCTTTGATTTGACTATCATTATTGTCAGTATTATACGAGGAGGAAGAAAAAAAGATTGTGAAACGGTAAACCGCACTTTTATCCCACATATATGTATTAGTGAATAAGCCTTTCCTTGGGTTTTTTTTTTTTTTTTATTTAATATTTCCTAGTATTTAATCGTAATTCTGTTTTTATCCCCGAAAATTTTGACAAGTAAGGAAAATGGATTATCTGTTCAGTTTCATAGTATTTTCAACGTGAATGAATTGTAGGAAAAAGAGTGAAGGTTCATAACGACATTCTCTCGATTTGTTCATCATTGATAAAGTAGCAATCAGTGACAAACGTATACTAAACGCCTGACGTTATGCAATTGGCGTGACAAAACAAAAAAGGAATTGCCGATGCTTAAGGCGTCGCGCGTTTAAAATTTTGATACTTAGTTGAGCTAATTACCGACAAATCCATACTTATAATTAGCACAATTCGAAGGACTACGGCTAGACCTTCGGATGAAATGATGTGCAATATCGAAATAATTTCGTGCGTGGATTAAATCAGACCGGAGACAGAGTTACGTTATTTTCGTGACACTGATAATTCTGCGGGATCGATACGGGGGCGCTTGCGAAATATCAGCGCGACTAATTGAACGAGGCTAAAACTCGACAAGGCTTCGACTTGATGAAAAGGAAGCGAGGCTGTTGATTAACTGCGAAGTATCTCGTGCGAATAAATTGCGCAACCAGGTTGATCGACTTTTGATTTATATACCTATAAATACATAGGTATACAATCTATTTACATGCACATGTTACACAGTCCCGAAAGCTTAGCGTTTCCGATTTAGTCGAATAATTTATTTACTTATTTTATTACTTTTTAGCATCTTGCAACTACACCATACCGTTCGGGTGTAGAAACTTTTTGCCAATGATACGCTGCAAATTCATACAATTTTTTCCATCTAGATATAATTATGTTGTAGATTATGAATAACATTATTATTCCATATCAACGACGATTGTTGTGGTAGACTAATATACACTGACATGCTATACAATTGCCCGAGGCCGGGATTAATCGGATTCCAAAAAAATTATTCGGCACTCAATGGAGTTCAAGGGAGAGTAAATCAATTTTAAACGTTGCAGACGGTGACGGCAATAAATCGTTGACCTTGTCTCAAGTACACCTATCTACGAATTGTTCTGCAATCTCGGATCGATTGTTTTCACACCGGATTATATTCTTGTGTAACACATTTTATCACGGTGGTGCATTTTACCTATGAACAGATGTAATCCTTTAGTCACCTTCGTCAGCTGACTATTCACAAATTGTCGAATAATTTGATCTTTTTCAAAATTCAAAGCTTCACAGCTTTGCTTGATTCATATTTACACTCGTCTTCTATTTTTTCAATCATTTATCAATAAGGATGAAAAACCGACTTACCTATAACCTGTAATACGTGCTTAAAACGTTGAAAAATAATTCCCGCCAAGCAATCTACGTCTTAATCTCGGTTAAACAATTTTGAAGTTCATCCCCTACGTTGTGTATAACTTTTAAGCTAGTGCGACAAAATTGCAGTCCAAGTTTCGAAATCCATGGAAACGCTTTTTTCAGTTTCACGTTATTATAATATTTCAAATTGTTTCGAGGATGAAATAGCGCATATACGAAATCTTGACATAACTTCACTTTTATTGTTTCCAGTCCATTTTCCGGGATTTAGATCCGAGTATTCGATATCAATAAAATTACGCGTCTCGGACTTCGTTAGTAATCCCCCCCTAACCGCCCAAATAAACATTGGACTTTAACAAATTACGGATCTCAATAATATTTGACATTGATTCGGAAGAATAATTGTTTTTTAAACAATTATAAATCATAATAAATATCGATCATTCGATTATTTAGTCAACGAGTATTTTCTGGGAGATTTTCCCGAGTACATGTATAAAAAAGAGTTGACCTACTCACCGTTTCCATTACTGAGAACGCAGAGACACCGGCTTTTTCCATTTTCCGTACCGTTCTCTCGGTTGTTGGACTCCTTCTGATCCTTCATGATTAGAGTTGCACCGCGTCTTCGGTCTGGAATTCGGAGTCGAAACGAAAAGATACGATAACAACAAAAAAAAAAAGATATATGAACAAGTGTGTTCAGAAACTGGCGATTTATTTATTTATTTTTTTTATTTGTCGGCAAGTGTAAACTTCGCTATATTGCCGACGCTTGGAGGTGACTGTTTGTACTGTCTCTCAAGCGAAATAAGAACGAGAAGTAAGCTTGGATTGTGGAACTCCCCAGGCTTATATATACGGCGGCTCTGTACGATTGCAATTTCGCGTCAGAATCTATGCTCGGTCTGCCTGGGACCCGATATAGACGCAACCTCCAGCATCCCTCGGCGTAAAACTCTCACCGAAGCGACGGTGACTATAATAGCTAAAACCCGTCTATCCACGGTCATCGGGTCTCGAGCGTTGCCCCAAAAATCGTCAATGAAATTTTCGGGTCCGAAAAGTTAATTTGAAAAAGCCTTATTTTAGGGGAGAAAATTTGGCAAAACCAAAATGCGCTCGCGTGATTAAAGAGAAAATAAGTAGTTTAATTAAAATAAAATTAAATAAAAGCCGGAAGAAACTCAAACAATTACAGGTGCATTATCGGTTTCGAAAAATCGGCCTTCTGTAATTATTGTAGCTTTTGCGGTTGTTATACGCCGTATACAACTCGTGCAGATCGAAATAGTGAGATTGAATATAACCAATGTTCGAAAAGAGCAAATTCGAAGATGATTTGAATTTTACTGTTCCTTGGGACGGTTATCTTCGATCTGCCATTTCGAATGTCCCAATTTTCAGGTCCGATTTGTAATTAGCGGCTTTATTGCATCCTACATTCGTACTACAGGCGTCATACTTCTGTTTGCCACTTTTTGTGTTTCACAATCTTGTTAACGGATTCTATATTGGTAAATTCAGAATTGTGGATCATATACCGGGGGTTTTTGGTGAGTCTTAAATTGTTACTCGACGCCAACGGATAGGCAACCGATGATACATAATGTATACGTCAAGTATAAAATATTGCCTATCTGCTGGCCTCGAGCGACGTGATTCACCGAAAACTTTGGATATAGCTATATTCGTAATATATCAATTGGAAAACTGATGTTGACCAGCTTTTAATTGCCTTAAAATTTTTACCCATTCGTTTTATGAAACGTCTGCAACAGCGATTTTCAATAGATTTCAAAAAAATCCCTGACACTAGTGAATTTATTCAAATCAATGCAGAATCACAATTCGTTTCGATGAATTTTTTTTCACAGAAAATCGACTGGTAATATACTAATTAATAGATTTTTTCGGAGAAATCTTCTCTGAGCTACATGGAGGAAAAGAATTATTTCTAAGTCAATTAGTTTGATTCTACTAAATGCTATAGTTAAATACGGCGAACACAATACTCATTTAATTAATTCAACAAAATATTTTTCTCCATCGTTTTGTTTTCAAAAATATGAAAATTTTGTATCAGAACTAATTGAGCTTGTTCTGATTCATGTTTTGTTGGACACTCAAGAGTTTAACGGTTGAAACAGGGTAATGAAATATGTCGTTACGAAAATCTTTTGCATTGATTGAACAATAGAGTTATTCAAGTGCACAAAACGTATTCTTCGAATGATATCAATTATAATTTTGATGACTCACAACTTTTCGTGATTGACCCGGTGTTTAATGGTTAAAACGCGAAACTTACTGCTGTATATGTAGAAGTACAATTTGAACATGTGTCTGCGGTATTTGTTCCTTTGTCAACCATATCAACTTCGATGACTCGAAACTTCGTATTATAATTTGGTTGTTTAAATTATGAGCGATCACACATTTATATTGTGTAACCGAAACTGACTTGTGAACAGAATACCCGGTGTTATAACTATTTCTGATGCTACTTCCGTAGCGAGAAAGTTCACCCCCTAGTGGCCGTTTATAGTACTAGTGTACTGATATTTACCATGAATATATTCTCTACTTGTTTCAAAGCATGTGGTGTTTCTTTTACATCGTAATCGCATGTAAATTTTTCTTGGCTAGATTCCATGTGTTTATTTTATTTGAAGTACCCAATTGTTATAATCAATGAACATGCAACTCGGAGGAACAATACATAAACTTGAAACGAAATGATATTTAATTGACTCAATATCGTAAACACATGAAAAGGTTCACTCGAATCAATACTTCGCTCGATCGCGACAAGAAAGGCTGAATCAATGAATTCGTTTGATTAAATCATTTCGACTAATTAACGGCATCGAAATTGTTGAATCGGAGTAATCGTATTTGGAACAGACAAGGGATAATAAATTTAAGCGAAATCTGTTATCTTTGTTCAAGAATTCCTTTCCCTCCGCGTATAAATTAAATATCGTCATATCGTGGAAGTTTCTTTAATCTGCTCGGCTGGTTTCCATGGTAAGAACTTGCGGAACGACTTCACTTGCATTCTCAACCAAGGTGTAAATCTCCGGGGGATTTCCCCTACAGATATAAGGTTCGATGCGTGTGCCTTTGCCATCTGCGTCATTCAACCAGGAAGCGCGTATAATTATCTATAAAGAATTGAATGAACAGAAATCCAATTCACGTTAACGGGGGGTTTCGAGAGGACGAGGAAATACCTTCGGGAGGTGCAATTATTGCGTCTCATAGCGGTTTCGGTATCGTGTGCAACCGAGATCTCCAAGATGATAATTTCGGGAATTTCCCGGGGATCGAATCATCCTCTTCGAACTGGTTCCGAGAGTAGGGGGTCAGAAATGGATTGTTGAAAGTTCCTGCAGGAATTTCTTCGTTATATAGAGAGAGGAAAAGAAATTGACGTTGACCTTTAAACACCGGGATTCCCAAATATTATCGCTATAACTTCCGGTACATGAATCGAATTATTACAACCCTTAATTTAGCTGCCTCTTATATTCATTATCAGTTTTTATTACTTCCGACTGTGAGGTAAATTTATCACTGAATCGAAAGTATCTCAAATACTATAATAAAAAATATGTCAGGTATGTAACAAAAATTAGTAAACTATACATTTTTACCGACCTATAATAGTGCAAAATAGTTGCAACCATTCGATCATAATTATTTATTATAAATATGTACCATTCTTGAATGAACTTTTGTATCAGCGAATAACAAGTGTGCATTTTAAAGTTTGCCGTGAAGATTTTGTTTCCAATTCAATTCAAATAGGTATCAATCGAAGACGTACTTTTTTTCGGTAATAAATAGGTAATCAAATTTAGTGTCTACAGTTTACCGTTTTGTCAACGAGGTATCCGCAACGTTTTTGATCCTCCAAATATATGAATTGATTAAAAAATAATCCATAATTTCTGACAGACATAAAAAAAAAAAAAAAAAAACAAAGTGATCTTTCGATAAAATTCTTCGCGATGCAAGCACGGAGCGTACGTAATTATAAAAAAATGATTCCAGACCGGAAATAGGCTTTAATATCTTTGCATCTTAATCTCAATGGCAGTGAACATTTCAATAATTACAATACTATTCTGTCAAAGTATGCGCCGAGGGAGTTATTTGTCCGTCATTTCCAAGTTTAAAACGTATTTGGATCAACATTTTTTTCACCTACTTCGGAATTCATTTCCTCTTTTAAATCCCCGCGAAACACGGGTCGATAACATTTGGCCGAAGGCCTCGAGTCGAATTCGTATATACATATACTTACAATCGTATATGCGGGGCACGCGTGTATCACACGTGCGTATGTGTGAATAAATATAATAGCACATTGATCACGTGAAACGAGTTATCGACTGCTTTTCAGAGTATAATCATATTAAACGGCTGCATAATTAATGTCACAATGTAAAATGGAGACGCATATACTATCGTAGCAAGGTCGCAGATTTGGTGGGGTCACACGTGTAAATCATGCAGATACATGATTTCGTGATTTGCAATATCGAAAACTAAGATCTTGACCTACTTTTCTACGTACACAATTTTTTTTTTATTTATTTATTTTTTTTTTTTCAATCCACCTTTGAAAATCGCAACCGACGGCTGTTGTAATAATAATCGCTTACTTCCTTATGTAATGTTCACTTTGATGTAATATCAGACAGATAAGAGAAAAAAAAAAAAAAAATGAAATTGTCAAATCAAGCGGCTTGATGATTATGATCGCACAACATTCATAGATCTATAGGTATAGATATATAAATATACCCTAATATGTTAATTGAATAGCACACGTTCGACTGAATTTCTCAATACCGATTTTAACAACAACTGGTTCTGACCTAATAATAATGACACGACGTCTCCCGATTAACATTTTTTTTTTTTCATTTACCGTATAATATGAAGAGTATTTTTTTCAGAAATAAATTCATTCATCGCTTCAGGGTATATATGCGTGTATATAATGTAAATGAATTACATATGCGATGATGACGAATGATTATCAAACATTTTCTTTTATTCATAGAACATTGTACAAAATAATGTAACGAGTTTATTAGGTATATGGGTATAACACCTCTGGTTTCTATTTTTATACCCGGAAATGATCACAAAATTAAGACTTTTCTGTTAGAATATTAAGATGTAGATATATATATCTATAAGTACAAAGATAACTATATTCTTTTCTTCTTAATTCATATTGTAAATCAAGTGTTAACATGTTTAATACACATAAATGCACATGGGTATATTAACGATTAATAATAATATAATTAGTATAAAAAAATAAAATGAAAGAATAACAGATGCGTATCAATGGAACGATTGTTCACGGATTATAGAGAATCTTGAATTTTACTTGCAGTGTATTGAATTCGTAGAAAGCTGTCCGTTATTTATCGTTATATAATACTATACTATGCCTTGAAAGTGGAATATATAATTTACTTCGATATTATATATGTAACGGTACATGTTTGTGCGATAAACTTTGTATTAAAATATATTAGAATATTATTATTATTCAATTAGATCTCTTCACCTCGCGTATATCAGTCAAAATTCAAGAAAATACAAATAGGACTGTCATGTTATGCATTGTATGGTCGATCGAAACATTCGGAGATATCAAGTTTCGTAGTTTGTTTACCTTTACTTTTCAATGGATGATACTACTTCGAATTTCAAATCGTGTTTATTCAATTCCTCGATAATTGAGGTCTTGCCAAAAGCTGCGCCTGGTGAAAGAACTCCGCCGCTGAAATAACAACAAAATATATAATTATCCAGTCAACTTCAATTTGATCAGCTTTATATCCAAGTCTGTGAAAAATTTTTAAGGTTTTTCATATTTCCGACGCTACGGGTAACTTGAGAAATGTTCAATTAGCTTGAAGTTCAATATTGAATAAATGAATCTTAACACTCTTCAAGTAGTTCCAAATTAAGACTGTTTACAATTTTGACCGCGAACATGGCTACCGACTTTCAGAATAGCACGATTGTAAATACAATGGACATAAATAGGCCTGTGTATTGTACAGAGTACGAATTCACGTAAAATATAAATTAAAGAATACACGTTAAAAACGTTTTTTTTTTTGACAATGAAAAATAGTGATAAAATATCTACTAAACTTACAGCAGCAGCTGGGAAAAATAAATTACAGAATAATCAATAATCAAGAGTTGTGGTCGCATTTCGCACCAAGTACATTAAAAAAAAAATAAAAATATAGGTCACGAGCCGATGTACGCTCTTTTATCGCGAAGAGAATCCTTTGAGCTATACGAACAAAATGTTATCACATATTTCTCCTCTTTATCGATGAAATGTGACAGATGAGAATTTTATTTATAACGTAGTTTTGCCAAGCTTTCATTTAAACTCCATTTCAATGCAATCGGTTAACGGAGAACTGACATATGTAATGCGTATTATTTTCAATCTTGTGGAAATCGTTAGTTCGATGAAGAATTTTTCGTTCCTTTTTCAAACTACAGTATATATATCTCTCTATATCTGTAAAAAGAAAATCGCCCGCCGAGTACAATCACGCAGCGATAACAGAGTGCGATAGCACATTTATAGTTCGGCGTCACAGGCACAGACAGTACGCACTGCTTGAATCTCGCTCGGAAATTTATATTAAGTTTCATTGTAAATTAACAGACATGTACTTGGCAATAGTATGTGATAGTTTTTTTTCTATAAAGGATGAGGACATTTATTTGTGTATTTTTGCGAAATGAGTTTTTTGCATAAAGTGATAGAATGGCGAAAGGTTTTTGCACCAGAGATGCGTTTTGGCGGGATTCATAGTTCTTCAAATATTTCACGCTAGATCTCTTCTTCTAATATTTGTAATCCAAGTACCAATCCATACTCTACTCCGTTAATTATTAAGGCATGCTTGAAGGTATCTTAATTGCCTTCCAAAATCTAAACATTGTTTACGCTGTGCAATAGTCAATTTGTATCGAGTTTCTTACTATATCATTGCTTTCATTTATTTTCCTTCTCCTCATCTCCTTGCTATCAAAAACTAAAATAGCCTCATGTTTACACTGTTAAAAATATCGTGCTACTTTTTTTGCCAACTTCGATGTACGTCATACTTTTTTTGTGCTAAAAGAAGGATAGATTTTTACGCAATACATTTCTTCACAATTTAAAGCTGCCAACAATCTTGCGCATTTAAGAATGCATGGAACTCTAAAAACTGAATATCAGGAAAATTCTGTAGGAATATTTAGAAGTAAACTTACTTCTCCGGCATTTTATCAGACTCTCTTAGAATGGTCAGCGCAGCAAATAAGAGAGTAATACAGGTTGCGCCATATCCAGGATTAACGCCTGAGACTTTGGTTATCATTTCCTTATTTGGAGGCTCTTTATGCTCATCTGTTGGTTCAGCTAGTTTTTCTGTCCAGCCACAAGCTTTAAAAGTTAGAGAGAAATGAGCGTCGTTCATCGATTCCGGTGCGGGACCCTCGTGACTAACAAATCCTCCAGAGAACAACTTTGGATACTGTAGATGAAAATATATTGTTCACGTAGCGGTCGCTATGAGAGATGTGACCTGATGTGACTACACTCATGCATATTATCCAATTCTAATTTGTACCTTAAGAAGCAGCGTTCGTCCGCATTCGAATTTCGTCATTAGGCTAAATACTGCACCAATAACAGCCGTAGCGAGTAAAGTAAAGAAGGACCTACAAAATAAAAAAAGTGATTAATAAACAAAACAGAATAACATTACAGAAACCGTGTTTTAATCGCATTTACAGATTTAGACAAAACAGAAGAAAAAAATTATAAAAACACAGCGGTGCATCTGTAAACTGTTTGTTTGAAAAATCGACAATAGAAATCACGGACGGATCTTTCGAGTAGTACTAAAGCATAGTAACTTGTGCATGTTAGAAGACATGTACCGATTTGAAAAAGAAAACCCTGCATCATTCTACTAATGCAAACTTACTTAAATGTCATGTAGGTTTGGATCTGTGCTGGCCTTTGGTTGTATTTTTCGTACAAAAAGCGTTGAGTACGCAGCGCCACTGATCGATCAGATCCTGGGAATATCATTGACCAGCCTTCAGATATAGCACTTCTATGAATGCTGCCTCTGAAAAAGTCGTTTGTTTATTGCAATAACTCGGCGTTTAAAAGTAACGATCTAGCTCAGACGTGAAAATCTGTCAAATTACTTGGATTCAAGTTTTGGTTTCAACTTAGGTAAAGGTTCGGGATAAAGTTTTCTTCTGAGCTCGCGGAGTTCATTAGCGTGAGCCAATCCATATACGGCAGATTCCCATGTTCCGTAGTGGATCGAAGCACCTCCAGTGTTCTTCGTATTCCAGGAGTTAAGGTAAGTTTCGACACTATTTACTTCTCCATTGAATTTTTGTTGCAAAAATATAATCCCCAAGTCACAGGGAATGCTGTCAAATCCACAGGCGCTAACTACGTAAACCCCTGCTTCTTTCGCCTGCTTTCCATACTCCAGTGCCATCCGTTCTATGAACTGCAGAAATTAAATTAATCGAGAGAATACACAGCATAAGTAAAACAGAATTACGAAAATCTACGTCACAACTTGCATTTCCTTTCTTCTAACGTATGTTCTAATTATTCATTATATTTTGATTGTGTAGTTATTTTTACTTTTATACGACCGTTTTGGTTTGTTTTTTGTTAGTATGAGATGTTTTTAATTGTATGGTATTTCTAGTGTAGTATTTTTGGATTTCTGCTTTTAGAGATTTATTATGTTTTTGTAATTGTTTGACTCGTTTGAGACAGATTATTCTAATTAGTTTTCCAACATTGTCATGGATATTAATAAATACTAATACTTATATAAGTGATTATTACCTGCGGTTCACCGCTGACATCAACGTGATGCGTTCTGGCCTCAATACAAGCCTTGATAACCGGCTCTCCGTAAAATCTATAAGGTCCGCAACAATTGACAATAACTTTAGCGCGTTCTGCCATTTTTTTCAGCGACTCCTCATCGTTCACATCAGCAATGATGATGGGAATATTTTCTGCAATGTGAAAAAAAGAAGATATTTCAGTTATTTCCAAGAACGTAAGAAACGAAAAATGCCTCGTTCGCATTATTGATACACAAATATCTAAAGTTATTTGTAAGGAACTGACTAATCATCTTAAAAATAGATTATCGTCTATTTATATTTAACGTGTGCAAAAACTTTGATTCATTCACTGCCGCCTAACAGTACAGAATATTGCTAGAAAAGTTTTCAACTTTTGCGCTGTTGGGGCTGCGACGTTCGTATCACTCCCAGTAAGTCGTCAAAGCAAACAGCTAGACCGGTTTCGTTATCATCATTCATTGTAATCACCTTGATCAGGTGCAAATTCTTTGAGCACTGCCTCCAATGCCTCCTTGCGTCTACCAGCAATCCCCCATGAAAACGGCTTCTCAGCAGCCAACTTTGCTGCGTGTAAAACGGTATATTTTCCAGTAAAACCAGTCGCTCCAAATATTACAATGTCCAAACGTTCTCCCGCCATTCTGTTTGCAAAAAAAGAATGCACAAGCATCTATTATATATGTATTTCTGTGATTGTAGAGGCAATAAATTGTAGATATATTTATTGTTAGAAATATTTTTTACAAGTTTTTTTTATTACATCTTGTAGGTTCGGCAGTTTTCCAAAGAACTTTGCAAGAACACATTTAAACAAGTTCTTTTCTCAGTGTGTTGCATGTAATACCAGGGAATGAATAACAATTTCTGTCTGATAAGATTTAATGGTATTCTCATCTCTCTGACAGAGTATGACAAATGAATATATTATATTGGACGATAAATTCATACGAGGAATAAAAACTTGGCAGAGATTGTTAAAGAAATTAACAAAGGAAATTTAAGTGTTTTCTTTCAGAGAATTGGAAATAAAAAAAAATAACTTCGATCACCAAGAAATTAAAATAATTTTCAGACAATCAAGACGATTGCCAAAAGAAATTTGTGAATAGTATCGATATCTTAACTATGTAATCACAGTCGAGGAGTAAATGATAATGATTTCAATTTAATGATAATAATTCGATAGCAGACTTAAGTTATAGTCGATAAACATTCCGAAACAGAGTTTCTACATACAGCATATGTCGATTGAAAATGCAGTTGCGCATATATGTCAACTGGCTGCCTAATTAATACGTATAACGTACATTCGCAGGTATATATATATATATATATATATATATATATATTCGTTGCAACTACGTGCGTAAAGCCGGACTTGTGTTTCAGAGTTATATTTACAAACAGTGTAAGCGATATGCCACGCCCTGAAAATATGCGTGGGTGAAAACCGATGTTATTACACTTTACAGACCACAACCGAGAATCAATCACTAATTAAAACGCGTATTTATACAGGAGTAAAGTCAACGTTCGACTGTGAAAACCGGCGAACCGCTGGCCAGCTTTTGTGCATTACATAAATGATATGATCCGCAGCTGATTTGGCCTCGAATGTAATTACGGCGAAAAAAGCAATATAAGCCCGAAATCGACTAGTTTTAACCGATTATCTGATTTTTTAAATAATGTTTTAATTTTTATCCAAGCAATCAAACAGAGGTATTGTATATAAAATAATTGCGGTGTGTTGAAAAGAACGTACGTGAGTTCGATGCGAAGTGAACCACAATTCGTGGCGTGAAATATACTTCGGTTCGAAAGCCGACAACTAGCTGTCACTAAGCGCAATTAAACCAATAAAGGAAAATAAATACGCCTTGACTCGACAAAGTTTTCATACTTACTCGTTGAGAATAGCTTCCCGATGATGTGGACACGGTTTGACTAATACCTCTTCGCTTATTAACCGAGTAAATGCGATAAATTATACAGTTGAAACCGTTGAAACGCACAGCGTTGTTCCGCTCCGCTAGACTTTCCGCTGCGCCGGTCCGTTCCAAACTCCAAAAGCATACAAGACACAGGCGGTTCAAACTGCGCAGCGCCGTCTTACTCATGCGAAACAGATGAGGGTAGACAGGTCACGTGATCCAACGGAGGCCGGCTTCGGCAGCTGATTGGCTGCTTCCGATAAAACCTGCGGCGCTATTAGCTGACGTGAAGTTAAGAAAAGCGATGAATGTCTACGCCTAGAGCGTGGAGGCGAAAATTTTGCATGACTGTATTGATGGCCCCTAATAAAATTCACTTCATTTTAAGAGAGGCGATTATAAAGGACCTGACTCTGACGTGACGATTATAATTCAAGTAACTTTACGGATCCTGATGATAAAACAGACAATTTATCATCGGTACCCGTAGAGGTCAACGCGTAGAGTTACTTGGATTATTATAATCGTCAAGCCAAAGTTGGGTCTTTTATAATCAGCCTCTCTGAAGGTGAGTGAATTTTATTAGAAGCCATCAGTATCCTGTATCGAATTATTATACATACATACATTCATACTGGCATATAAGGATGCGTTGAAATGTATGTGTCCTTTCTATTCCTTCGCGATTGAAGAAAACACTGATGCGGTCACGGACTGTTTCTCTGTAATGAATATTGTTCCAGTAGTTACCATTTTCAATCCGATTAGCATAAAGTAGTTTTTCACAATAGAGTGCAAAGTATAATGCGATGTATTTTTTTTTTGTCGTCAGAGAGATGCCCAAATGATATCTTATGACCAATTTTTTTACCCGAAAATATATCGTCATACCTAAAGGATATCCTTGGCGACTTATACCTCACAAAATAGGTCATAAGACATATCATTTAGACGTCTCTTTGACGACTCTAAGTCTTGTGCCGGCTGGAAAGCGTTATTCTATACCAGCTGTATGTATATTGCGTAACGTGTCATAAACGAGTTTTATTTTCGTTCCAGCAGAATCGCGGCTACAGGAAGATAAAATCTACTACTTTTTGCCAAGGTTATTTAATTACCACCTTCGGAAAACAAAAATTACATTTAAACTTATTTTAAGGCTGTCGTTTATCATAGCTGGCAAATAAAAATATACCTTTTACTAATATAGTTCCCGGCTTTATTTGCAGATATTATGCTCCCATTTCATCCGTCAAAATTTCTTCGGAAACTCGTCAACTTTACGAAGATTACATATTATAAAGACAAAAACAAAATATCTAAAGTGTATGTCGCATAATCGGGCAAAGCTGCAGTTAGCAAAAAACCAATTTTTTCTGCACCTGGTTACTTGATTACCTTGTGCAAACGTATTTCCTGATGAAACGTTTACGCAGATTGTATAAGATAGAATCCCGAACGTTTCAAGCATAACTCTAGTTGGGAATGTTCTGGAAACTCAAGAGCATGCAATGAAAATATTTAGAGCACGTCTTCTCCATATAGCATTCGAAAATAATTATAAAGAATCTAAATACACTGAAACTTACTGTGCGATCTTGACATATTTTTCTGCACACGCTTGTATGTAAAATTTATGTTGATAGAATTCGTTTGTTTCTCACATTTTACAATAACTAGGTGGAAGTGGGATAGTCGAAATATTAAGCGATATCTCTTCTCTCTATTGTGCAATAAAAAAAAGTTTTGCGAGCGTTATTTGTAATAAAAATAGTATCGCATTAACGACAATAAGAAATTATAATACGTGTATACGTATTACTTACTGTAATATCGATAATAACAATGGTATTGTACCGTCGATGATAAAAAAAAAGTATTCTGTATAATTGTGATGTTATCAGTGATGGCATAAACCAAATAGTATGGACAACATACGAATCAAGGGCCAAAAACCAAAAGGGCGTAAACTATACAGTTTTCACGAAATTTCAATTGAGAGAAAAGATTATTACTTAATTTATTAATTATTCAAAAAATTCTTATGAATTTCATTTTTCATAAAGAATCTTTTGTGAAACTATTGAGAATATGGAGATCTTCGAGAATTGCACGGCAACACTGTGAATTTTTTTTTTTTCATTATAACAGCCAATTCGGCATATATTCGGAATTCATCTTTATTGTTATTGAAACTACGACACTGTTTAAAAAAAAAAAAAAATCATACGCGTTAGTTTCGTCGGCTGATTGAGATGAGCAGTAACTTCCCGTATATCGTACACGAGAAAACGTGTAAAAAACTGTAAAATGTATAGTTAACTGAGAGATTAATGTTGGCATATTTTTTTCATTCCAATGCCGCGGCAAATGCTTGAATTTTTTAACTGCTCAAGCGAATAGTAATAGGTAATCCACAGTAATTAGAAACGTCTGATAATAACATCGAGTCAAGCCTTTTCAAGCTACTCTGTACTCTACGAAAATACTAATCAGAAAGGAATCCTATCACGTACTTTACGAAAGGACGTGTGTGACACATACACAAGTGTTTAAAACGTCATCTTATGAGTTTCTTAGTTTCTTTTCTTCTCTTTTTTATACACGTGTTTTTATCATACGGTGTGACATAATCTGCTGAATATTAATATGTGTATATTAATATTCCTTCACTAGTATATTTATATATCAGATTCGAAGCATGTATGTACAACACACATACATCATACGCAATTTAATACTTCCGCTAATGTTGTTCTTTATTTTTAATTTCCGCTGCCGCGAACAGCTTTTAGTAGTTAATATAAGTAAACCCTTATCAGTTTGGTGATGCATAATTATTTTTCAACTTTTACGCGTAGCGAAAGGAAACTTTATAAACGAAGAAAAGAAACTGATAATAAATATTATTACACAACAATATTTACAACCCTGTATAGGCTTGTGTAACGTCATTCAACTCGCGTTTGATAAGATTATGTTTTAAATTATAAAACGGGATTTTAACTATCCTTGTAACGATACTTCAGAATTGCGTCGTTTGGAAAAACGTTAATAATTTTATCCGTCAACATTGTCAATGTCAATAGAACGACTACTCCAATAATACTGTCCAAAAGAATATTTGAAGTGATCGATACAGTAAATTCAGCATATCGTTTTCAACCAATAATGTATACATTTATACAAGTCATAGGTCGCTACTGTGTGAGCTAAAATTAAAATAATTCATATACCGTTACCAATACTTAAGCTGTTTTAATGGCGAATCTGGACAGATTCAATTTGTATACAAACTTTCACCTTTACATGACTTTTAAGCGTTATTCATTTCTACACTGTGCTAGAAAGAAGCATTAATTTGTCCAGCTATACATGGTTTTACTTTTTCAGATGATTTATAAATAAATACAGTTTATTTGTTTGTTTGTTTTTTTTTTTTTTTTTTTTTGTTTTTTTTTCCAAGTTTTTCAGGACTTATCCTAGAGTTTCAGTTCATTTTTAATTGTCACTTCACTTCTGTTAGAACGAAAAATGTATCAAAGAGAAAAAAATTATATTCACAAATGACATATATTCATTCAATAGTTGTAAGTTTCCTGTGGTTATTATTATAATTATCATTCTTCTCTCTCTCTCTCTCTCTCTCTCTCTCTCTCTCTCTCTCTCTCTCTCTCTCTCCTCCCCCCCTCTCTCTCTCTCTCTCTCTCTCTCTCCCCCCCCCCTCTCTCTCTCTCTCTCCCCCCCCTCCTCTCTCTCTCTCTCTCTCTCTCTCTCTCTCTCTCTCTCTCTCTCTCTCTCTCTCTCTCTCTCTCTCTCTCTCTCTCTCTCTCTCTCTCTCTCTCTCTCTCTCTCTCTCTCTCTCTCTCTCTTCTTTCGTTCTTATGCATCCATATATCTAGAATGAAGATAGATAAAATACATTACCATCATATTATGCGTTTAAACTGATTTTTATGATATAATAATTAACTACATACCTCTTGTTATACACTATCAATAATTACTTTTGCTTACTTAATTATAATATATACACAACATTTCTACCTCACTCTTATCTAAATCATGATTCCGTATTCGACCATTAATAAATTATAAACGGCTCTGTTCATTTTCACGTCTTCAACTTGATTTAATCGAAAAATATAAATCTAATCTAGCAGGGGTTGTTTTGTCATTCATCTCTTAATTAAGCGGTGCATCACGCATTTTTAGTATCAGAGTTTTCGAAACGGACTCTAACCAATATTATCATATCTTTGTTTTTCACGTGCACACAATATAACCTTAGCGTTCGTTTATCTCTGTTAATACGTTTTATATTATTTACACATGATATACATCGAAATCTGCGGTTTTTTTTTTTTTTTTTTTTTTTTTTTTTTTTAATGAAAAAACGTCTGTCTCTCATTTTGAATAATTAAAATGAAATAAATGCCAATTTACCCTCTGATAGCACTATATTAGAGGCGAACGAGCATAATCAAATTAATTTACGAACAATGAATGGAATTTGAAAAATGAATCGCCAAATTGTCAATAAGAATAGCGGAGCATGATCAAACTACAAAAATGATACTTCTAAATCATTTGTGTACAGTTAGTTCAACTTCGATATCGACAACGTGCCTGGGTATATATTCAACATTTGTTTCCAAAAAACAAATATAAGGTATTGAAACAGAGAAACTGTTTAAGAAGACGGTGTCAAGGTAGTTGGTAATGTGATAATTGAAAAAAAAAGAAAGTAAATCGCCACAATGTGATCTCTGATTTCACCGCTGATTCCACGACACAGATATATTTATTTTATTTGTTTTCCGTTACTTGATCTCCGTCACATCGTAAATGACATATAAAAAACATAATAAATAATGGTTAAGGAGTTCCGGACGTATTTATTTCTAGTTGGTTTTTAAATTTGACTGAAACTGAATGAAACAATATTACTGGATCGCAACAAAATAATCAGATCATATTATTTTTAACTGTATCAATGAATATATGTATACCTAAAGACCTGTCGAAGAACAATTGATTACGATCCAATATTTACTCGATACGTTGACATGATCGGAGAAAATATACATGCTTAAACTTAATTTCTTTTTTTATCAAGCTAATACTCATTGCTTTAAAAATTGCACAATAAACTGATCAAACGAAACAAGCAATGCCGTGCAAATGACCAAGAAGTTTAATAATAAAGTAAATGCCTAAGTAAAAATTAATATCTTATAAAATCAATTATAACTTCTTGCTTTCATAGTTACGTTGAATCGGTGATTGGTTTAATCGATAAAGTTTGGTTAGCTATTTCCTCTGTGAAGAAATGAAATGAAATAAAAAAAAATAAAAAAAAGTGGCGTCAAATCAGTGTATGATTGTAAGTCATGAAAAGCTAACTTATTGGCAGAATTTCGGTCTTTGCACAGCAACTCGTGAAGCAAGAAAAATAAATAGCTTCTCCGTATATGCTATTGATTAGCAACTTAAAAAAAAAAAAAAAAAAAAAAACAAATAATCATAAATTTATAATTTGAAACTCATTACAAATAGCGAATCTAATTGGTAACAATTTTGCATAGTTTTCTATTTTGTTTTGTGTTTTTCAATATTTTGTTCCAAGTTTTAAAATTTACCAATTCAAAGAAGTCTCGCGGAGGTGTCACCCTTGCAAAATTCTTGAAGATTAATACATACATCCATATTTAAATATACATATGTATATTATTTTCTTCGTTATTTTCGGCATCTATTTTCGAACCATGTTTATATTTATTCAAAATTCATCATATATTCCACTATATGATAAATCAGTCAGATGCTCGATATAAAATTGTATTTTATTCTGTATGGGTGGAAATAGTTAATTTCGTTTTTTTCCGTTTTCTCGTTCCTTTTTCTTTGCCTCCCTTTTGTTTTTTTTTTAATTTTTCTAAATCGTAGTGATATTTTTTTTTCGTCTTTTTTTTTTGCCGTGTTAAATGCCATCAACTTCTTGAATGACAATAATGGATATCGCACTTGTAACATAATACAAAAGGTAAACCTTTCCAAGTTTTGCCTCAAGAGAACAATTCACAACGGGCACGAGGACAATGAAATGAATGATAGACGACAAAGCGACTTTAACCAGGTTTTACAACCGGTTGACGACACATTCAAGGACGGTGGCGAGAAAGGAGCACTAGGAATTTGCATTCGGCGGAGGTGGCCTACGGTCGTAATCACGTCTATAGTCTTTGTTGGGCCTCCAATCACCAGGATATCCATCCCCTGGGTACGCTCGTCCTCTGAAATGTCCAGGCGGTAGATCTGAGGGTGGATAACCACCGCTGCTTCCGCTTCCATAACTTCCTGGACCACCATATCCATAACCCGGAGGGCCTGGAGGATATCTATAGTAATCACTGCAAAGATAATAGTTCGGAAATTCAATTCTCAGTAGAAGTAAATTTGTTCGCAAATACTCATATAAGCTTTAATACAGGCAAAGAATGAGAAAAAAAAAACTGATTTCTACATCAATAAGTAACGCATACCTTCGTTTCTCGTTCATATGCATGCCGCGATCACGTTCTCTGTCTCTGTCGCGATGATAACCGCTAGGCATACGTCCGTAAGATTCGAATCTTTCTCGTTTATGATCTCCAAACCTATCGAGCAGCGGAACGTTAATTAACAATTAACTATGACGAAATAAGTGAATAAACCAATTGCAAAGTTCAATCGCATCACATTTTACCTGCTGTCTCGAGGATCTCTACCGTCTCTGGGTACCCAATGATCGTCTTCGCGTCCTCCACTGTAATGACCACCGATGTTGTAACTTCCGCTGTCTCTCCTCACTCTCTCATCTTTCGCTCCGCCCAATCTATCCAAACCTCTTTCGCCGTGGGATCTTTCCCTTTCCCTATCTCGATCTCTGTCTCTTTTCATTTCCTTATGTTTGATTTCTTTTGGTTCCTTGTGTCTGGACGGTTGTTCGCTACTCAATGAATTACTGGAATTCGAATTCGAGTTTGCCATCAAAGTGTTCGCAGCAATTGGCGTCGTTGTTGTGGTTGTTGTTACCGTCGTCATGGAACCAGTCGTCGTACTATTTGCAACCGAGGTAATAGATTGATGTTTTTTGTTTGGAGTACTGCTGTTTGAATTCTCCTCCACTTCGTCTATTCTACGTTTCACTTGTTGTCTCTGTGAATCTTTGCTGCTACTATCTTTGGATTGTGAATTATCGCTCCACTTATCCGTATGTCTTTCGACATGTTTCTCACTATGCTTCTCACTATGCTTATCGTGTAGTTTTTCACTATGCTTCTGAAATGAAAAGAATTTCTCGTACATTGTAGCAAAAAATTAATGATGGGTTTGTAAAACCTAGCACATTATTGTCTTACTGGACGTACCTTCGGGTTGACAGTTTCTTCCTTCTTTTCGGGGCTGGATACTGGATTCGAGTTAGTCTCATCCTTCTTAGTCGCATGTTTATACAACTTGTATAATTTTTTCGCGTCAAATTCCGTAAATTTAGACACGAAATACCATAGATTACTTCTCCACTCTTTTATAAGTTCGGGATCCTTGTACTCGGCCAGACAGATATTTATCTGATTCCCAATTTGAACGAGGCATTGCCTGGTATGCGTTACTTGTTCACTCTGACTTAAAGACTGATCCGGCCTATCCAAAGCTTTCAGAGCTTTTTTGACGGGCCGCATTTTTTCCTTGCACTGTAAATTACGGCATTAATTATGATTAGATATTAATAGATTAGGAAAATTAAGATACTTTCAAATAGAAATATATCCAAACGTACTCAATTGAATTGCTCAATCTAGCCCAAATAATAACAATAAGAGATTAGACGACCAACTTACCTCGTTAAATATAGACGGATCAAGATCACCAAGAACATCAAGAGCTCTAGGCTCATTGTTGGCCGTAAAATGCATTGGACCGACAGGTTGTTTGTTTTTCTTCCCTCTTCTACTCTCTTTCTTCTCTTTCTTCAGTTTTTTATCCTTTTTCTTATCATCCGACGTAACCTCGCCTTCTTCTTTCGGCTCTTTCTTGCACAAAGGCTCTTCCTCCTTTTTAACCGGTTGCTGAAATTTTTCGTTCGTGTATTGAAATTTCATAATCTATCGTGGAATATCTTCCCTTATGTTACAAGTAAACTTTACTGCATAAAAGTTTGATTTTACCTTGTCCAGTTTAAGCTTGAGCTTTTTATTTTCATCTCCCGAACTGTCATTCTCCTCGACAATTTCTTTAGTAATGACAGTTTTTACTTCCTTAGGCTTGCGAGGCTTTCTCGTTCTGGTCTGAAATAAAGAATATAACGAGAAACCTAAGTATAAGAATAACACGACAGATCTCGCTCGCATTTTTCACACATGAATTCTCATTTCTGAACAGAAAATGAAATCTGACGATATTACCTCGGATCTAGTAAGGATCTGGGAGAACAGGACGTATCCCTGTTGAGAAGGAATAGGAAACAATTAGGACAGGAAACGTGGATAACAGGAAAAAAAATCGATTTCTCCACCTGCTAGGCTTCTTGTGCGCAGGAAAGAGGTTCGTAACAATTTGTTACAAGCTAATAAAAACACAATTTTTCATCGTTACAAACTGTGCACAAACAGAGATCTTTGGAATTTGTTAAAACACCAAAAATTATCAATCATAGAACTCACCACTCCAAGTTTAAGGTCCATCTGCTTTTTGAGCACTTTCAATAAATACTCAGCTCGTGTATTTAACTGTTTAACTTGAGGTTTACTGTCGTTGTGAGGGAGAATTTTGTCACCAAGTTTATAATTTGCGTCCAATTTAATCGCCTCCCAAGATCCCATTCCATGATGATAAATTCCTCTAAGTAACCTCGAGTCATCGTCTGGAGTCCAATCGCAGTCAAAGTTCGCCGGTTTTAATCTAAACATCAATTCATAATTGGTAGTCAACAATCATTGTCTAACTCGGTGAATTTATCCAAACTTATCTACAACTTTAATAGACTCCGATAAGAACTTACTTTATATCAAGGTGCCAATTGGCTCTCTGTTCGGAATCTGCAGGGAGTGCGGCATCGAGCGGTTCTAATTCTTTTTCAGCAGCAGAAAGGGATTTTGCATTAACCATAACGCCGCCAACTTTGAAGGTTGGACCTCTTCCTCTTTTCCGCCCTGGGCCACGGCCTTCCTCTTCAGTCCCTTTATTTTCTTTAGCGATAGTTTCAAACTCTGCTAAGCAAGCCTCGCATCTGATTCTTAGCTGCTCGCCCAAGTAACGCAACTCAGACATAGGCTTCTCTTGCAATTCGGCATCGGCTGCAATATCATCTAATCTTTTCAGCGGAGCCCCAAACTTCTTGTAGCTCTTGACGAACCTTCGAATCTGATGATTCAAAATTGTATTATTTAAAATCAATATTGCGGAGTGAAATTTCGATTGAGATAATCAATTCACCTCGGCGTCGGTAAAACTCTTCATATTTTCTCTAGGAGTGACTCTTGGTCTACCCCGCTTTTTAGGCCTCTCATCATCGGTGCCTTCTGCCTCGCTTCCCGAATCTTCAGCATCTTCGCTGTCGTCGCCCGTAGTTTTTCTGCGTTTTCTACCCCTTCCTTCTATAAAATATTCATACAGATTTTGTATATTCAGTACTTCAGTATCGCGTTATTAGATTTATACACTCAATCTAATGACATTTTTAAAAGATGATGTGGAAAATGTGTTCACATAAAACAGAGTGATTTCATTAGAATTATATCAATGGTTAAAATAAATTTTTTAAATCCGATAAATGATAACCTTCAGGCACTTGTTTAAGTGCATTTGATCTTTAAAACAAGTTACCTTCACCAGATTGATTGATTTGCTGAAGAGTCTTCCGACTTCTGGGTGGTAGATACAGATCCTCCATTTCCTTAGATTTTTCCGCTTCCTCAAGCTTTTTCCTAAAATTTTCAGGAATAATCTCAGCCTGCAAAGAAAATAATAGATCCAAAGTTAATATTGTACATCAACGATCGCTTTTGCAGCTGTGCAAAACGATACTCACCCAATCTTTACTTTCATCGTCAATTTCATTAAGTTGAGGAATCGGCTCTGTCTCTTCTTCGAAAGCGGCAAAACTGGCAACTTTGAACGCCGATAAGAGTTCGTCTCCTACCGTGGCCGGGGCTTCGTCTCTGGTTTCAGCACGTCGCAGTATTTCGTCAATGTCACACTATAAACAATCAAAAGAGCGTATTTTTATTGCCAATGACGTTGAAGTTAATCTAAATTTGATCGAACAAACTTACAGTGGGCTCCTCATCCCCGTCTTCTTCATCTTTGAACAATTCTTCGGCACCGAACTTCAGAATAGCATTTAGATCCTCCTTGTTAAAAGGGTTATTATTTGTGTTGGGACCCTTTTTGTCCAAGACCGTTCTTCCCGTTGTATCCATTCTCTGTATTACTAAATGGTCGAGCACCATTTTTTGTTTCGCACGTTCAACTATTTCTTCTTCCACGGAATTCTTTGTCACCAATCTGTATATGTTCACCTGTCAAACGATAAACGGGGCAAATTCTCCATTAGTATGTCAGTTAAAAGAGATGTTGTCGTTGTGGCTAAATCGAGATAAAATACCTGGTTTTTTTGACCTATACGATGAGCTCTAGCCTGGGCTTGCAGATCGTTCTGCGGGTTCCAATCAGAATCAAATATGATAACAGTATCAGCTGTTGCCAAATTAATTCCAAGACCACCAGCTCTGGTTGACAGTAAAAAGCAGAAGTCTGTCGAGCCATCTGCATTGAAATGATCCAGCGCTTGCTTTCTGAGCTCTCCCTTTATGCTTCCATCTAATCTTTGAAAGGGAAAATGTCTTTTTTGCAGATATTCTCCCAAGATGTCCAACATTCTGACCATCTGGCTGAATATCAAAACTCTGTGACCAGTTTCTCGGAGTCGTACTAACAGTTTATCCAACAAAACCAATTTTCCCGATCCACGAATTATCTGTTGTAAATAATCCTCGTTGCTTTCTCGCCTTTCACCGTCCGTTGGCTTAGTTAGGAATGCATGATTGCAACATTTTTTCAACTCTATAACAATGTTGAGAAACGTTGTCGTCGATCCCTTAACACCCTTGCGAAGGGCATTATAATTTTTAGTAAGTATCCACTTGTAATACTGTTTTTGCAAAGAGGTCATCTCGACACGTAATATCTGTTCGACTTTAGCCGGCAATGATTTCTCTACGTCTTTTTTCACTCGACGCAAAATGAATGGTTCCAATTGCCTGTGAAGCTTCGAGTAACCCTTTTGCGCCGCGTTGTCATGTTCTTTTTCAAATTCTTCCCAAGAGTTGAATCTATGTGTTTAAAAACAATTGTAATACATGCCGTTTAAAGAATTCGAATCAGTTTCACCAAGTACTTAATACAAATAAAAAAAATTCACTCACTTGTTAGGCATTATAAAATGCAGCAATGCCCACAACTCTTTCAAACTGTTTTGCAACGGAGTTCCGGTGATAAGAAGTCTATGATTGGTATGAAACTCTGTCAATGCTTTGTATAAAAGTGAATCATCATTTTTGAGACGATGCGCCTCGTCGACGAGCAGTGCGGCCCAATTTATGGCCCCCAAGAACGTTTTATCCTTCAAAACTATTTCGTACGTCGTCAAAATTGCGTTGAATTTCAACCTCTTTGAACTATAACACCATTCGAACTCCCTGATCTGTAAGCCGTAAAAATACATCAAGTAAAACAAAAATAATAATAATAACAAAGAGAACATTGAACAAAAATATTCTGCCAAATTCACAACACTTACCACGTTCCTAGACGTCACATCACCAAGGTAAGTTACAAAATTCATATCTGGTGCCCACTGTGCCATTTCTCTTTGCCAAGACGTCATCGTAGACAATGGTACAACCAATAAAAATGGTCCATACAACTGTTGCGTGTGAAAAAGGTAGTAAAGGAAGCATATAGTTTGTATAGTTTTTCCCAGACCCATCTCATCCGCGAGAATAACACTGAAAATAAAAAAATAAACATCAACAAATTATTAATAATCTTTGATTCATAGTCATGTGAAATTATCGGCACTTGCTTGATTTTTGATAACGAATTTCGAATATATAACATATATCTCATAGCTTTACCTATTCTCTTTACACCAAGAATGAATCAACCAGTTTAATCCGTCCATTTGATAGTCTCTCAAGACTAAATCTTTCCCCCTTCCCATGTATTCGGGCTGCCCTTTGACTTGATGAAATTTTGGTCTATACTTTAATACTTTACAGTGTTTACTCGGTGTTCGTTTCGAATCTTCCCTATCGCGAAATTCCTTGATCTTCTCAGGCCATTTTTTTATTATCAAAGCTCCATCTTCCCACGTCGCATCGGCATATGGTAAACTTTCCCATTTACAATAATAATCTGGATGTCCAGAATCCGGTTTGTTATATTCAGCTGTGAAAAAATATTATTTCAACAAATAACGGCGCAGATAAAATTCGTCTAGTCTTTTATCCAATCAAGTACAACAATTAACAAGTTTTTACCAATTATCCGTTCTACGTAATTGTAGCTTTTCAATAAATCCTGTTGAAGTTCCAGCTGACATTCGAAGTAGTCTATATCTTCAGGTCCAGCATAGTCTCTCCATTGTTTGATTTCCCGTTCTCGCTTCACGAAATTTTCTAATTTTTTAATACCCTTCACCTACGACAAATAAAATAAAATATCGGTTTAAAATGTAAAATAGAATATACTCCAGTTTCCATCCACAACCAGTCTGTATAAAAGTTCGAAAATTTTCTCATACCTTTTGCGCCTTCAAAGAATCCTCTGATTCCCACGTATTGTGTATATGCGACCAGCCTTTCCATTTTATTAGATACTGCGTCTCGGCTTCTTCGTCCGCCAAATCTGTAGGATTCAGATCACCGTTTTCTTCAACAGCGTAGACAGTCGTCACATTTCCAGTAACTAACAGTAGCAAAAGTTTATACACGTTCGTTATAAAATGCCAGAAATCGTAAGACGATTTGCTTGTGTTGCGTTCATGTGATTTTGCTATAATTCGCATTGATTTACTAAAACTCACCTCCTTTTTTTCCTCTTCTCTGCCCCAGAATTCGTTCAATGGTTTCGGCATTATCTGGTTCCAACGGAGTCGCCAATGCTTCGTCAACCTCGACTATATCCTCACTGTCAGTCCCCTCTTCGCTCTGTTCTTTGTAACTGACTGCAGTTCCAGCCCGTCGCGTGACTTGCCTAAATTGATATTTATCGTGTGTTGAATTACCTAACGATCATAACAGCCCAAATAATTTTAAATTAATACTGATGCGTGCTCACCTTCGATTATCATCGCTGTCAAACGAAGAATTCTCCGAGGATTCTGATATTCGTTTATGACGTGAACGAGTGTTTTCTTTCACCTTTTGCGCTGCTCGACGATTTATCGATTTACTTGGCGGAGGTCTCCGTTTAGTAGCTTCATCCGATTCTGATTCTGAACTGTCAGAATTCCAGGAATTTTGAGTACTGAAATAAGAAATGTTGCAATGATAAGTAAACGAGTGCCACTGTGAGATGTTATATCGCGTATTAAGACGTTACACAAAACTCGACGACTAAGGCTTGAAGCTTGGAAAACAAATCACACTTGGAAATTAATTTTTAGCTTTATGTTAGCCTGTTAACAGCGATTAAAAAGTCTAACAATTCAAAGAATACATGATGATAACTTAACATGGAAAAAAGACTTCCTGATTCAAGTTGACGAGAATCAATGCAATGCATTTGTTGCGAGAAAAATTTCAACTTGCTTATGTGGGGTTTGCTGAATTACAGAAGAATTGAAGTTTCATAATTAAGACTTTGATATCGCTTTCCGCTACCGTCAAATATCAGTGTAATTGTAATTGAATTTTCGAGCAATTGCATTTTTCTCAAATTTTATCACAATGAAATTTCCTTACGATCACAGAAATCCCAAAGGATATAATAAAATACTTACTTATGATAGCGTTTTATCTATTTCATTCTCCTTACCTTTTTTTTTGAACCTTCCGTCGTACATCGCCGTCGCTTTCGCGTTGCGTAGTGAGCCTCTCTGGTTCCTTGCGGGATCTCCCCGATCTTCGGATTCCATAAACGTCTGGGTTTTCATCCCATTCACGACTCGAGTCGCTTTTATGTCGAACTTTTGTCTCTGAGCTATGTACCGAGCTTTTACTTTGAATGCTAACGCTTTGTGCAGGAGTATCCGATTTCGACGATTTATCTGACTTTTCAGAGTCCGAACCTGATGCTGAACCAGAACCGCTTGAGGAGCTAGAGTCACTGCGTTAGCAGCCAAGCAGTTTTGTTTTTTTCGTTATACTAGTATTACTTTTTTTTTTTGTCACCCCCTTTCAAGGGGTTGGTTAATATTGGTAAATGAATGAATGAATGAATAAATAAGAGATATCTGTTGACTCGCATAATGATTGACCGTATTGTAAGTTTCGAGATAATATATTGATTCAAACAGAAGATAAGTATTATCTCTGTTGAGAATTAAAATTTTGTTCAGGATTAATATCTGATAACGATAATCGTGCACGTGTTGCTCGCTTGTAATGTGTCAGGTTTAATTTTTTCAATATTAAATTCTGACGTCTCAGTGTCTCGTAAAATATTGATGAAATATCTATAATTGTATGATTAAATACAAGACTGAATTAACAAAATGACTATATCATTATTCAGCTTTTACGCTCGGATGTAATACATTCATTTCATTTCAATACGATTTTACAAACATTTTAAATAAGAAATATTTTCATGTGTGTAGAAAATGATACTGTTCGATAACTTTTCACTCTGGGAAGTAGTTGTTTATTGTTGTCTTTAGCGTAGATCAAAATTACAGTGACTCTGGTATTGACATAATATGATGAAACGATGTAGTAGTAATAAGTAAGGCAAACACGCAACTTGATCTAATTCTCACTCCTAAACTATGATTTAAAATACAAATATTCAAGAGCATTTATCACTTTATAGATTATCATAAAGTTTTTCAAACTTAAGTTCACAAGAAATATGAAAAATTCTATGTATCCCCCAATCTAATAATCGAAACTACTAACGAAATAGAATCGTAATAAGTTCATAAATTCTGGCCATTGTATCCAGAGCCGAGATGATCTGATTGTAATAATCATTAGCATGTCTCTAAGTTTAATACAAAGTTTAAAGTAAATGAAAAAAAAATATTTATTGGTAAATCAGAGTATGGAATGTAAAGTGAAGAAAAATGTACAACTTTTGTAAATTGAAACTCATTTGTGGAGTGGCAGGTAGTACAATGCCTCTTTTTATTTATTTTCCAACATCAGCTTCAAAGAACAAATAACAGTTAGCCGTAAGATCAGCAAGGTAAAGTTAGTACTGGCGTGCAAAGCTTGAGCAAGTAGCTTGATTGATTTTTAATCACGTGAAACTTCCAGAAGTATCGATCTGATCTCAGAAAAACCACAAAACAAAATTTTAAATACTGAAATTGGCTTTTACCTAATTTTATTAACCATTCATCCGATCTTTTAGTATTCACACAATACGACGTCCAATGGAAATCATAGAAGATCTTACTCATTCTTTATACTTTCTATCTCTGAATTCGAAGTAAGTATTTGAAATATAAAGCATACTTTTAGATGTACCAGAATTCAATTTACTAATTGTTTCCAAAAATATTCCGAGACTTAAATCAGAGATTATAATTTGCTTTTTTAGATATCCAGGTTTTCCCTGATACAATTGGACACCGTGTGTGTTATTACTAAATTCAATTCTTTCAATTCACTGCATATACACACCTGTCTGATCCAGAACCAGATCCGGAGTTGCTTCCGGATGATGAGCTGTCGCTCTTACTCTCGTTCTCCGAATCTGAACCAGATTCCTTACCAGACTCAGAATCTAAAGTTTTCTGTAAATGCAATTCGAAATATACAATCTAATAATCAGTAATCGCTTATACAGACATCTATATAAGAAAGAGCAGATACCACGGTGTTGTTTGGATATACTGTGCTAATATTTATCCAGTAATTCAATACCAAGGATATTATTAGGAACAGGAATGATAATAATATTAATAACGCTAATAGGTTTGACTATCTGTTGCAAATATGTAGTAGAATTTGTTATGGATCTATTCAATTAGACAGTGGTATATCATATACAATTTCCTGTTTACGAAATTCCGTAGATTGCTCAGCAGCCATTTTGTGGAATTCATCCGCCATTTTGTTTATGCCATATTATACCAAAAGCAACGAATTTATTGCAATTATAGCTTGCCGATATGGCTTGTGTTGCTTTGATAATTATTCTTAATCACCGCGAAGTAAAGCTGCTGGTTTTATTCAGATTTAAAACTACTTTGCTATCCTTTTCTCAAGATTTGCAAACTTATTGTACTTATACTGCAGGCATCCCAAGATCCACCTTATCCTTTGTCCACAGATGTCGATGGTGATGTAAATTCTGTGCCTTCTTAGCTTACGGAATCAGATCATAGAACAAATGATGCAACCTTGCTTACTAGATAGCTTAGATATATTATATACAAGGATGGAGATAAAATGACTTATATACTGTTTTTAAAGTGTAATAAATAGGTTTATTTATTAATACAAAAGTTACATCAACATTTCAGTGTTGATACAATCATTTGTGTACAATATGTAAATCCAGGTGTTTAAATAAGGTAATCTTATATTAGTTGTTATTTTGCATCAAGATCTCAGACAAAATTTACCCCACAAACATTGTCCAGCGAACTTTACATATTTGAATCTCTAACAGTTTGGTGATTGAGGGAAAAAAATATATGTGTGATGCGATAGCTCTTCCAAGTATCGAATGTAGATTCCTAGATATGTAAAAAGCATAGGAAACACTGATCAACGATAAAGAAATAATATTGAGTGATAAAAAACTGAGTTCTACGCGTTCCAATAGAAAAAATATGAATATACACTTCGCAAGGAATATTCAATAGCTGTAATGCAATTATTTATCACTAATTTGAATCGAAACTATGTGAGAATTAAATGATGCATCCCAATTAAGTTATAAGAGAAATAATACCAGTGCCTAATGGTAAGTATTAATTTGCATTATAACCATCAGATGGAAGAACAAAACTTTCATTGCCATAAATAATGCTAGTTTCTCTTTTCTTTTATGATATATCTATACGTATATATTTACAGTGATATGAATAATTGCTACTTGGATAAAATCTTCAACTATATAGAAACGAATAAGATGATTTGATTGACATTCGAATTCAGGAATACGAGCAAATAGTAATATTGAATCAGAGTAGTTATTATAATTTATAAAAGAAAAAACAACTAGCAATGAAAATAATTCTATGTACACGATACGCTTTCACTATCGAAATCTTTTATCTCTTTAGTTCAAGTTAGCAATGAGCCTTAGTATTTTATCTATTTTTATTTTTCTGTAGTTGTTCAATTTGCGAAAATAGTTTGTGTGGCATAACGAGCTTAATAAAAAAAACGATTGAGGACCATTTTTCATTTTGTCGCAAAAGAATTGAATAGCATTAAAAGCACAAATATACTTTTACAATAGCAATGCAATAAATTTTTAGACGAATGTTACAAAAATTTACGTTTTACTCAACAGTTTGTTTGCAGTGAAAACCAGACTACATTAACAATAAGCTTGTAAACAACATTTCTTAGCAGATGAGTATGGCTGTCGAATATCAAATGGATGTCGTGATTAAATCTGATTAATTTGGGCTTTTAAGCCGTACAGTGCAGATATTATTGCCTTGTAGAAAGTTGAATAACTTAGGTGGGTTTGAGGATAAAACTGATGCAAAACATATTGGCACAATGTTTTATCGATACTGGGAACACTGCTGTGTTTACGCACAATGAAACAAAGCGGTTGAAGCAGTAAAAGTATATGAAAATGATGTGGAAAATGATGGTCAAAGTTTGAATAGAATAGTAAGTAAGTTTGGAAGATTTGCCAAAACCAATGGCAGTAAGGATTATAATTTTTGAAGTAATGTCACAAGGCAAAGAGTTGCAGGTTATGTGGATAGCGTGCGGCCCAAACTTTAAGCTCAATTTGCAAAAATGGGTCCGTCACGAATATTTGAATAACTGTTACCAAAGGTTGGGAAAAATAGTGAGGAATGGTTTTGCGGGAAAATATGGTTGGAACATTGACATTTTAATTGAAAAAACTCGTTGTTAGTAGAATGTAAACAAACTTATAGGTTATTTGGATGATCAAGACTTTGTTAATTTGTGGAAAATTCGTTCAACAGAGAGACAAGTCCCTGGGCTCAGTCGGGGCACAAGGCCCCGCCCTACACGTAGAAACCCTTGAAATACAGGTGTAAATAATAATTTTAACAATTATCAAGCATTTTCTAGCCGCAGATGATTAAAACACAAGTCGCAAGGGGTATTTTACATTATTCCAAACAACACCGCGGTCGCATCGGGCAAATTGGTATCGCAGATAAACGGTAACGCTCATATCATAAATAAAAACAAATAATTATCGATGAAAATTGCGAGAAAAGCTCGAAAATTGACTATTTTTCGTACCCGTCCACTCACCTGCATCATTCCCCTTCACGAGTAAAACCAAATTCCTTATTTAACGTCGAATATGCACTATTTCACCCCCTGTTCACCCTTCCGATTACGAAACAACAACGTATTCACGATACTAGATATCACTGGTTATATTATATCCCGACATTGTTCAATAATATCGAATTTTCCCGTACTATATGGTCACGGACCTGAGCTTGGCCGCCATTTTGTGATCCCGTCTTGTTCGTCGCCCTCCTCGATTCCCCCCCTCTTGCGTCCCTCTCGACGGTACGACGTACCATCATGCATTGCGCGCGCGGGACATTACCTCACCCCTCGCGCCTCACCCGGCGCCATGGCCGTTTCAGGTGAGCGCCGCTGCGTCACGATTTCTAACTGCGTTTACATGGAACGTATGACGAGTAAACAATTCAGGTGGACATAGGACATATTTGTTGCCCAGTTACAGAGAAGAGAGGGGAAAAATACGATATTAATAATGGAGGATGAAAATTCAAGAAAAAACATCCTGCAACGTTCCGATCGATAATACATCCGTCGAATATATATGTACGCGAAACCGGCGTAATTTTCATCATTGATTAATCGATCGCGTGACGACAATGTGTCACAACATTTGGGTCATCGAACAATGAATCGGAAAGAAAAGAAAATAGAAGTAGAACAAAGAAAATTGAACATCGAGACACAACCGTTTGGCTGACATTTTTAATTGTCGTGTGGGGGGAATGCCTGAAATTGACCCAGAATACTACGCGATTGTTATGATTATTATTTCTTTCTTCATAACGACCTTGCTCACGATGCGGTGTCGAAAGAGGAAAAATCTTCGATCGCGACACACAGTTTCCGAGAATTAATTTAAAGACAGCAGCTTGTTCCCTCTTTCTATCGTTGGCGGGTTTAACGGGTATAGTTCGATGAGTCTTGCGATACATAAAGATTTGATTTCGAATAAATGAACCCAGAGAATTCCTCTCATCTCTCGCTACAATAAACATTTCATTGAAATGAAATTCGAGATTCGAATATTTTTGTACAAAACTTGCAACGCGTAGTAGGTACGGGTATAAGTAGGTAGGTAGGAAATTACGTATCCGTACGTGTGTCTGTGTGTGTGTCGTGTGTACACATACATATATGCATTCATCGTTATGTAAAGTGTTAGTGACGTCATCATGCGGGTACAAAGCGCCGCTCTAAGGCGGACTAGTAAACTACAAAGCTTTCATTTTCCATTACATTGGGACAGGGCCGAAAGCAGAGCGTAATTATTGTTTATACAATGGTCTGTAAAGGAACGTATGCGTAATTATTTTGCATTAAAACAATACATGTAATTTACCCAATCCAATGAAATGTAACGAGACTTTTTTCCAAGCAGTAGGACAAGTGTAATTTGTACTGAATGAAAGACGAAAAATATTACCCGGAGACCCTGTGACACAACCACAACGGAAAAGGAGGAGTTTGACGATGCTGATCGAGGCCTCGAAACTCGATCACGTTTAATGCAACAACTTCCGATCGACGCATGCTGTCGAGACTACATATCGATGTTCGATGGATCGAAAAAATCCGTAGCGATTAGTCAAATTCCGTGATATTTTTGCCTAAAGGGGAATTAGATATCTGGCATATTATATGTATAGATCAGATTCTTGCTACCTTCTTTATAACGCAAGATTCATTGTATGATTTATATTAATCAAATTTTCGTCAAATAATTGCAGAATGTCACTGATGTATTGGGGAAAAAAAAAAAAATCAACTTGAAAATGATTAATTTTAATCATTAATTTCAATCGATTAGTTATTTCTTAAAATTTGTCATAACTTAACAAATCTGTGGCGATGAAGAAGGAATTAGGTTGTACAAATTTGTCATTGTTAATAATGGTAGGTAATTTTCGTCGATAGGTAATTGGTAACAATATCATAAAATTTCAATAAATTGATAATAAACTTTCTTTCGTAATAGATAATTACATCAGATTTAATAATTATTGATCATATTTACATATTTATACAACAAATATTATATTAGAATCTCTTTTCCAGTAACACTTTCTATTAGTATAAATAATAATTAGTCGACTTGATGTACAAATATTTGGGCGAGGTCATCATGATCGTAGACACGTTTTAAAAATGTGTCCACTAATTTCAAACCTGAAACAGTCTAAAGGCGAAAATGATCTATCTTTAGTCTCTCTTCTGAAATCATTACCCATTATAATATATTGAAAATTATTTGTTTTAGCACTTTTCACTATACATGCAGCTTTGGATATGAAAATCTTTGAAAATAAATACTCACAACAAGCCCTGTGTCGAGTGGAATTAAACACAATGGAATGTCGCACGATGCTCCCGATTTAAGAGTTCCTATCACAGTCTCAGAGACTCCGCACCATGCTATAGACTTATTAGATTCTAGGCCCAACATTATATCCATACTTCTCTCTCTGTAAACAAAACATATATTGAACTGAGCATTATTTTTCATTGATGTTATTTTATTTCAATTTGAATACGATAAATTCGAAAGGTTCTCTACACATTTATCACTGTCAATGAATGCTTTCAATTACTCACGAAGTATTTACAATACGACATTTGAAGTTCACTGGTTCTTCCAGGTATGCAATAGGTGGTATCTCCTTCATTGTTACTCTCAAGTCTCCAAAATCTGGAGCCTTAAAGACAACCGAAAATCAATTAGATCGAATACCAGCTGAGCTTTACATGTTAAACGCATATTGCAGTTTTTGAAACAAACCATCCTCTGCAGCTGACTCGTTTGTAGGCGTCCTCTTTCACCCAAATTACTCCGCCAAACGATATCAAGTTTTCCTATGTTAGTTGCATTATGCATCATTTTTGGATCCTTGGTTAAGCTCGGCTGAGGAGTAAGGCAGTATAAGTACTGCCGGCTCGATCCAGAATCTAATAGATTCACTCGCCCGTAAATAGACTCACCTTGCAAGTTTGTGTTCAAGGTTGTTACTGTGGAGAGTACATTTTTAGTTAAAATTTTTCGTTTCCCCTGCCATAGTTACAAAAATTATCTCACCATTGAATAAATGGGATGACTCAAGTGCTACTTTCTCCAAACAAATCGGACCGGCAGTTTGATTCTGTATTTGAGCCTCCAGATAAACGTCGTCAGACTAGAAAAATCATATGATTAATCGTAAACTTTTTACATTTATAACTGGGTCCTTTAATTATAAATTAAATAGGATAACAAATTTTCATTAATGTATTCTTTGTCATAGTTTTCAAACAAAGATACCCTAAAGGAAAGATCATTTACCTCTGCATTATAGAATTTGGTTTTAACATCGAGTGGTTTGACGACTTGGAACTTGAAAAATTTGCGAAATGATAATGGAACAGGTTCAGAAACTGTGGGGGTATATGTAACTTCGCAAACCAATCTGAAAATGAAATTGTGAATTTTTATTTTCGAAACTTCGCAGTTCAGGATTGAAGAGAGTGGTTTGCTCACAAAAGTACACCAGACGGTTAAAATTTTCAACCAAAGAAATAACACGGATTGCTAGTAATCTGAGATTTTATAAAAATTGAAGTTGTCAAATTCCAATAACTATAGATTTCACAGAGTGGAATCAACAAAATTTCTACCTGTAAACAGGAACCCAATAATCTCTGAAAAATTTGACTGTACTACAAAACACCAAAATATAATAAATGCCATACTACAGAATAGCGCAACTCTCTTACATGTGTGTCCCAATCTCTTTAACTTCGTGATGGATAACTTCGTCCACTGTATTATCAGGGCCTAGTTCCTTAGGCATACCGTTATGACCAGACAAAGGTATTCGTTGGGAACTAGTTTGAAGATCAGCCTGTAACAGATTTTAGTTAAAGCATTATTTATGCCAACTCAAATGTTGTCATACAAACTGAAAAATAAAAGAATCTTACTTTCACCATCACGTCTTTAACTAATTGGGAACTACCGTTGTGAACGCATAAATAGCTCGAGAATATTTCTCCCAAGTAGATATTACTGAAACAATTGTAAAGCATTTATGATAAGTAAAATTATCGGTAGAAAATGGAAAAAATTTTTCATCTCGGCCACTGTGATCAATTATTACCCAAAACTCTGTGGCAACATCATGAATTGGCCAACAGCAAGGGTCTCCATTCCCTGGAGGGAGGTGTTGTCATTTTTAAGCTCATTATTGAGCGTGTTACCTGGAAGATCTGTCGAGTCGCAAGAGACAATTACTGGAGTAGCAAGTGTCGGCCTGGTAAGCCGCATAACTAGAAATAAATAGAATTTAATGAAGAAGTTTTCAATTAACAAAACACAAAAATCAACGAATAAGTTAGGCGTATGAGGCAGTTGACATGAATTTCCTTACTCATTCAATTATACAATATTTTGAGAACTAATTGGTCATGATTGTTCAAACGCACCTTTTAACGCTAACAAATGTTCACTTTTCGGTTTTGCTTCCATTTCTCTCGTTCGGTGGTAATCAAGTAATAAATTCCTTGTTGTTTTTCAACAGTCAATCTGGATCTGAAAAATCTGGATGCATAACCTATGACATCTGGGGGATTCTTATGTCAAACATTGAAGCAGAGACCTACTCATCTCCATAGAGCTCATCGCTGATTGGAGTTAAGATCGTAGGGAATTCTGCGGCTGAAGACTGGCAATTTTGTAACTAGTAAAATAAATGAACAAATCCGGAATCTGGGTGATTCCGGCACAACCACAACGTTTGCCCGACGAAAGAGAGACGCTTTTCAAGATTCGAGAAAAAATTGATGATCAATTGAAGCAGTTTATAAACAGCAAGAATTTTTCCAACAACATAATGTGAGTGTGCTCTCAATAATATTGATCAAATTATCGTTGAATCTGATAGCATAAAGTAGACGAATTATTTCCAGTTTAGAAGTCACGAACAAAAACTAACCTAACTTAACCTCTCATCAAGATTTAGAATATTTTTTAAATATGATTTATGACCATACTGATGTGTTAACTTTGGCTAACAATTGAACTCTGTTTTAAACGTGATACAACAATTTCATTTCAACAAATGTTCGATTACAGGGCGTCGCTAACCAAACCAAAGTCTGAAATGACACCTGAGGAACTTTCTAAAAGGGAAGAAGAGGAGTTTAACACCGGTCCCCTGTCCGTTCTGACACAATCTGTTAAAAACAACACCCAGGTTTTAATCAACTGTCGGAACAACAAGAAACTGCTCGGCCGAGTCAAAGCATTTGACAGACACTGTAATATGGTATTGGAAAACATCAAAGAAATGTGGACAGAATTACCACGGACTGGAAAAGGAAAGAAAAAGGTAATAAAATCGAAACTGACCTCACTTACCCTCAAATTTATAACTGATTGTAGGTAAAATTTAATAACTGTATGATTAAAAATTGCAGGCTAAACCAGTGAACAAAGACCGGTTTATATCAAAAATGTTCCTGCGAGGTGATTCGGTTATCTTGGTGTTGAAAAACCCACTTGCCACAGCATCAGGCAAATAATATCACTAGTTTGTAAGAATTTTGTAATTATTTTTAACAAGCTGCGATTATATTAAAATAAAGAACCTACTTTAAGCCGTAAGCCAGAGTTTATTTTAGCGTACTTCGACCTATGCATACTTAGTACATATCATCGATAAGATTGATTATTCAGTAAAAAAGAAATCAGATGACACTTTGTGATTAATTACACATTTGGTCATATCCTTTCGACCCGATCTCACCAATTAATCCTTTTCTGCAATTGCGGTCAGATGCTTATCGATTTCTTGCTCGTTGAGAACACTAAGAAGCCATGAAAGGAGAGAAAGAACGAGTTAATCACAATGTATAACTGCAAACAATTGGTTTAAAAAAAAAGCGACATATGAAAATTCATTCATGAATTACCGGAACTTCGGATTGCTCTGGGAGACAACTCCGACCTCAATTTCA
This sequence comes from Neodiprion lecontei, assembly GCF_021901455.1. NCBI lineage: Eukaryota > Metazoa > Arthropoda > Insecta > Hymenoptera > Diprionidae > Neodiprion > Neodiprion lecontei. Next base: position 19,486,573 of record NC_060266.1, on the reverse strand, counting down.
GTTGGTTTAAAATCAACAGAAAGAACGGTCGAAAGACAAGTGATAGCCAGCTGAATCGCTTCGTCGTGATCATAGTTCTGCTTCTTTTTTAACTTTTTCTCCAAGTACGAGTTGGCCTCGGTTTGTTTAGCACCAACTGAAATTGCTCTGTAGCCACAAAAGTACCCTGCAGGATCAGTTTTATAAACACAAGGCCCTTTCTCCTGATCGTATGCTATGAGTACCATCGAACATCCCAGAGGCCTCATTTCCGCATTTTGAGTGTAAATCTGACTAATATCAGCCACACGGCGGCACAAAGTGTCTACAGGAATGCTGTAGTCATGTTTGTACTTGAAATGGGCAGCTTCGTAACGAGCACGTTGTACTTGAGATTTGCTGTCAGCTGTAAAAATATCAATTCATTAAAGATTCGTTCAAGTATCATTGTAAAACATAATGTAATTTTTATGATTTAATTAAATCGTTGTAAATAACAGTTTTGAGTATTATTATGAAAAAAATATACTCCACGATTAAATATTAAGTATCCTGAAAAATGATGGTTCTGTTTTTATAGCAAAATTTGATTCTCAATTAATGAAACCTTTTTCTAGAAATGTATCAAGAGCATAAATAGCAGTATTCTTAAAAATAATTAAAAAAAAAAAAAACACCTAAATTCCATAGGTTTCATGCTTAGAAACAAAATCTATGTATGCAGGTATACGTCGGGTAAGTTTCAATTAATCAAGGGGCCACACTTGAAAATGGTTGGTGAAATTGAATTGGTTGGAAATGATTCTTAAATTCACAATTGTCAGCAGAAAATATCTGTGACAAAAAGATTTTCTCGAGATTAGTTTGGATTGTGAATAAAATGTATAATGCATATCAATACAACACTTTTAAAACTCTCAATATCACAGGTTAAATACGGAAACACTTTAAAAATTTACCAATCATCCCAGTCATGACGCAGCCAATATCTTCAGTCAATTGGAAAACGTGTGTAACGCTTGAGGCATCGAGAAGCTTGTCCTGTAATTTAGATGAAAAGTAAAATATGAGTCAATGATGTGCCAATGTAAAACCGTTTTTCTCCTCAATCTGACAACATAACCTACCGGAACTTTTTTTTGTGTAGCAAATACCGCGGTGTCGACGCCTTTAAGAGCGACGGAGGTCAGGCCGCCTTGATTAATAGCCTTAAACGCATATTCTGGAACACAAACAACGTTTTAATTAATACAGAATACTATCCATCAAAAAGTGAAACACTAATCACGCCGAGTCATCATAAACACGGTAATGAAATGTCGAATATTGCACGGAATACTCGCTCGGGGATCGTCGGATTTTTCGTAAAGAAAACGGTGATACTGCCGACTTTTTTGCAGACTTACCTACTTGGTAGAGCCGACCTTCCGGCGAAAATATCGTAATATGCCTGTCAAAACCAGCGCTACTTCCTCGCGACATTTTCGCTCTCTGTACTGACGGCTTTGCTCACAGTCAGTTTTGCGCTGCTGTGGGGGGTGGGGGCGTTCCAAAACGCCACCTGAATGAGTAGATTAGCTTTCTTTTCACTCAGGGTGCGTTCCGATTCCGAACTACCTCCCAGTGCTGTCAACAATCTTTTATCACTTTTGCACTGCCGAGTTCGTGGGTAGGTCTGCCTTTGTCCTAGGGAGTTTTTAGGGCTGTCAGCCTATTTCGGAACACACCGTTTAGTCACCTGGGTGGCATTTCGGAACGCCAAGGATATCTGATTTTTATTTCATCAGTCTATTGTCTATTCTGTTACTATCTATGAGATTTTTAGATGGCCGTCCGCCGATATAAGCGACCTCTTTGTTCTGGTTTTGAAACCGCGGCGATTTGACACATTCGACCAACACTTGACACTTTCGAAAGTACATATCTATTTTTAAATTAAGTCCAAAATAATTATCAATTTCTAAAATAAACATATTAAAAAGATCAAAGTTCTTACAAAATGATGAAATGAACAGTTCAATTTTTTTCCTTTCAGAGGCTTAAAAAATTGATTTTGTACACGCGTCAATAAGCAAGTATATTTTGTTATTTAGCATGTATGTACTTCCAGAAAAATTAAGTGTCAACCGAATAATAAATATTTGTTTTGCGGTATATATTAGCATACACTTTCTTAAAGTATTTTCTTTTCATTGTCATTGAATAGTGATCAATTTCTTCATTTACATCACATACAGTTGTAATAATCAGGCAGCATGATCCGAGATAACAAATGACGATGTTATCAGATCCGGATTACGCTACTTAGCTATGTCATGTTATCTAGTATCTAGTTGGTAAAACTTCTAATGACATAATGTCCACATAGAGACTCGGTACCCTGAGAAGCACCGAAGAAAAATCGATTTGACACGTCAAGATGAGTTCCTTGGAAAAGTGTGGTAAGGATCGCACTAGAGATGGTAATGGCAAAGCAAAAGGGGTGTGCGATATTGGTGATTATAAACTTCGACGGTCGAACTGCAGATAATCGACAGTATGCATTGTTTAAACTCCCTTGCTACAGCGTTTCATACGCTATTGCGAAACTGAACGCATGTGACTCATAATCATTATATTGCACATTCTTGCACTATTATTTTCAAAGTATAAGTACAGCAAAGGTCACAGATATTGTTTTCATCTGGTGGTGATTGCGTTAAGTTTGATTTAAATTTTAATCAATTTTTTTAGGTAAACGAAGAAGGTCCAAAGAGCTTGAATGCACTCGTGATACCCCGAGCAAAGATGAATCATTGATGTCGGAGAAAGGGCAACCTTCGAGTGTAACCTGTGGAAATATGGCGACTAACCATGACTTTGATCCAACAGGTATGGTCGGGAATGATGCATAGGTATACGGATGTTTGTATATGCTAGTTATTTAATGTTGTTTCGCAGAACACCAACACATCAGATATAACCCTCTGAAAGGAGAATGGATATTGGTATCCCCGCATCGTATGAAACGTCCTTGGGGAGGGCAAGTAGAAGATAATCTCGACGAAGAGCTTCCCGAATATGATCCAAAGAATCCATTGTGTCCTGGAAACGTTAGGAGCAGTGGTAAAGTGAGCAGAACCTGCAAGAGATAAAGAAAAGTAGCGCAACTTCTCAAATACATTGTGATAACTGTTGTTTCCAGGTGACTCCACCTTACCGCAACACATATTCATTTGAAAATGACTTTCCCGCACTGTTGGAGTCTGTTCCAAGTCCGCCAGAATCTTCGGACGAGCTTTTCAAGATTGGTCCAGCAACGGGAAATTGTAAAGTGATGTGCTTTCACCCAAAATCGAACGTTACCATCGCTTTGATGAAAGTTGAAGATATCAAAGAAGTAATAAAACAGTAAGTATTATCGCAAAAATGTGTTTCAACTGTATGACACAGTGTCGTGAAACCTTGACTCAACATTTTACAATCAGATGGATACTCGAAATGCATGAACTGAGCAAAAAATGGGCCTGGGTACAAATATTCGAGAATCGCGGGGCTATAATGGGATGTAGTAACCCTCATCCGCACTGCCAAATTTGGAGTAGCTCGTTTCTGCCCTTTGAAGCCCAGAGAAAGGACAAATTTCTCTGCGACTACTACCGCCATCACCAAAAACCGCTTTTGATTGATTATGTGCGAAAAGAGATTGATAGAAAGGTACTTCGGGAAATAATTGTTTAAAGGCAAAGATTTTGAGTAAATCAATTAATATCTTTGAATCTTTGAACTGTGCGAATAAATGTTGCGATACAGTAACTGACACGTTTTCAGGAACGTATCGTGATTGAGAACTGCGACTGGGTAGTTGTTGTCCCATATTGGGCGCAGTGGCCTTACGAGACTATGGTGTTACCCAAAAGACAGGTAATCAGAATGCAAGATCTGACGGCAAGTCAACAAGAGTCTCTGGCACTTATAATGAAGCGACTGTGTACCAGATACGATAATTTATTCCAATGCTCCTTCCCTTATTCAATGGGATGGCATGGTAGGTTTCGGTAAATCAGCTGCTAAGTGCAGGGAGAAAATCATGAAAATATCAAATATCGTTTCTTGAATCTTGCAGGTGCTCCGACTGGCCAATACTTGAACGAGGACTATCGCTACTGGACATTTCACGGAATATATCTCCCACCATTACTCCGTTCTGCAACGATAAAGAAGCACATGGTCGGATATGAACTCTTGGCACAAAGTCAGCGAGATTTAACGCCTGAACAAGCAGCTCAAAAACTTAGAGCAGTATCAGACGCTCATTACAGACATCCCGAAATGAGTTTGCCACCTGACGAGCCTGCTAAATTTTGTGTGTGCAATCCCCCTGAAGCATCTAAGTCATAGAGGCTAGTCAATTAGGAAATTAGAGTGATTCTGACATACATTTCACTATCTGCCAATTATCACGTTTTAAAATATTGACTATATATTTTTTGACGATTGTATAGAAAAGATATACGTGTAAATAGGAAATTAAAGGAGGTTTATTAACGATATTGTACATCAATAGATTGGGAATGTCGGGTCGACGTTCTTTGCCCATGCGTGAATACCGCCGATTACGTCTCTTATGTTTACAGCCTCATCATTGATCAATCCTTTGAGAATTTTCACCGCCTTTTGGGAATCGTTACCACGTCTGCATATCACAATTACTGAAAACGCAGAACAAATTTTCATTTGAAAGATAGTTCGACTCTCCATAAGAATGTAAATACTAAAGCTAAACAGGAACAGATTCGACTGTTTCAATCAAGAGATAATTTATCTCACGTAGATGAACGAAATCGTTGGTCTTAAGAATCAATTTTGAACTGACTCACCGTCTATACGAGTATCCCCATTTCTCATACTTCTGATAACTTGTTCCACAAGTGCATGGCCGTTAGGTTTAGAAATTTGGGTGAATGGAACATTAATAGAATTGGGCAATTTGCATATTTCAAATTCTTCGTGAGACCGAACATCAATTAGTACATGAGATGTTGCACTGCTGTCAGCAAACTTATGATACTCTTTAACAGAGAGTCGCTCAGATTCCTTGAGCAATTTTAAACCTGGATTTTTATCATTCGCTTTGGCCCGGCAAAACTCTTCGTAATCAATCAGCTTATCGATTGTCGAATTATCTCCACATATTAAGCAATTCTGATTCTTTGGTCTCAATTTCACATTTCTAAATAATGTCTCCGTTCCGTCAAACAGTAGCAATCTGCCAGCCAGCACGCCGGACATTTCCAAAATAATTTTCATCGCCTCTAAGGCTTGGAGAACGCCGATTGTTCCTACAGCTAGAAAATAGTTCAGATCTTTTTAGTCGATTCCTGGTTTGAATCAATAATTGCTAGCAACTAGTATTGCCTTGTTGCAAGTTTTTCAAATTAATGCTTGGCCTCAAAAGTACCTGCGCCCAGCACGCCTCCGTCTCCACAGTTCGTCACAGTTTCGGGAGGTGGTGGGGTTGGAAAAACGCATCTGTAACAGGGACCCCGATAGTTGTACACAGTTAATTGTCCCTCAAATTTCAAGGCAGAGCCAGAAACCAACGGTTTTCCAGTCAACACGCAAGCGTCGTTCAATAGATATCTGGTAGCGACATTATCGGTAGCATCCAAAATAACGTCATACTGCTTTACTATTCCCAAAGCATTGCTGCTGTCCAACTGCATCTTGTAAGGCGTTATATTGACGCTGCTATTCAACCTGGGAATAATAATTAATACTTTTAGCAATTCGAATGTCAGATATAATTAATATTCAGGCTTCAGACATCGCGTATAACGCAAGTAAAATAGAATACTGTTCAGTTTCACCTTAATACGATATGGTAGGAGACATTGGACTTGTTTTACTATCTACTCGATGAAAATTCTTCATTTTTCTCTAGCCACCGATTTCTGGTGCATATTCAAAAGCTCAAAATATAGGTATCAAATCATTAAATCTGTTTCACAGTATCAAAATAAATAATCATGGTTTTGATTGTACTATGTAGATGAAAAAATACATCGACTCCTTTTGCTATAATGAAAATGTTGTAGTGGATCAAAACTGAACGCAGTAGTTTATTTCACTACCGACCACGCATGAATCGGCAGGATCTGTGAAACCTATGAATAGTCATTCGATCTGACAAAGCTTCATGCGCCAAACAAAACCTACCGAGTCAGCGCCGCTGTAGCCGACACGACTTTGGAGACCCTGATGCTCTCCTCGGAGTGTAATAACTGCCTGTGAAGATTGTTTATTTCGACTTCATCATAGTCAATGATACCAATGTGCCCAATGCCAGCACCAACTAAATACAATGCTGCAGGACATCCCAAGCCTCCAGCGCCAACGATCAGCACCGATGACTTCTTCAACTTTAATTGACCTAGGAAAAGGAACCGAGATATCTCACTGTTACTTGTCAAATGGGTTGGATATATTTGATTTACCTTTCACCCCAATTTCAGGCACTAAAATCTGCCTGCTGTATCTGCCAATTTCTTCATTGGTCAAGCCGCATTCTTGAACTACATGCTTATCTCGTTGTAAGCGTCTGAGCGTATCTTTCTTCTCGCGTAATGTCTTTCTAAGAGCGACAATTTCTCGTATTAATTCCTCTTCGTTCATTGCTTAGAATTATCTATCAGAAACCAAAATCAACTCCGATACTGACGCGAGCCAGTAAAAACCTGTTCCGAGAACGTGCAGATTTCTTAACCTAACCTGACCTAACCCAATCCTGAATTTGTCGACATGACAATGTCATTAGGAATGGAATTTAGAATTGTCCATGGACGACATCTTGGCTGAGATGTCGACTGTTTTTCGACGCTTCTACGTATAAATTAATTGAAAAAATTTCACTCATTCGAAACTTTGTGGTGGTGTGGTCCAATATTTCACATTCACAGCAAAATTATAACGAATAAAAACGGTCTCGCAGCTAAATTCATAGAACGTTGATTCAACACGTTCGAGATTTTCACATTTTAAAACGTGCGTAAATGATCTCAAATGTATACAGATGGGGAACCAGGAATACCACTGAAAAAATATACCTATATACATATATATATGTATACTTCAGTGAGGACACGCTTGAGATATATCTCTCTCTGTTTCAGGAATACACCTAATCTCATGGCTAATTTTTACATACGCATCTGTAGATATGCAATAAAGGCTCGTATCAGCTCAGTACGCGTATGTTACGTCAGCTGTGATCAATGCTGATCAACCGAATGTATTTGTTGTTGGTGATATTGACCATAGCAAAACAAAAGGCAATCGAGAGCAAATGTTTTTCTGGCATATCTCCTGCCGTTCCGCGATGCTTATTAACCTCAAAGTGGCATTACATGACGAAATAAGTTCTAACTGCGTATCTGACAATTTAAAGTAAAGTGGTGGCCACTGCGATATCGCGGTTAATTATCTAGAGCGCTGGGATTCGGCAGTGAATTTTAATCGTCTGCCAAAAATGAGTACTGGGATAATCAAATTTTACGTTAGTCGAGCGAATGATAAGACGTAGTTGATTCGGAACTATAGAAAAAAAAAGCGCGTCATGCGCAGTTGAAATCATATGCAAGTCTCAGGCTTTGCTCGTAATAAACAATACAAATCAAACAAAGCTATTGCGAGAGGAAGTGACAATTAATGTGTCACGATCAGCCGAAAGGACTCTTGTGTTTTGTACAAATTCCACTCTCCTGGCAACGTTCGGAGGTTACGAAGATGCGCTATTTTTAACACGGCGACGCACAATTTTATCGCTCTGTAATTGAACGAATCGCGCCGCCCCTAAAAGCGAAAACGTCAAAATGGTGGAACCTATTTTTGACTATCAATTCCGATTGATTCTTATCGGAGACAGTACGGTTGGAAAAAGTTCACTGCTAAAATATTTTACCGATGGTAAATTCGCCGAGGTACGTCTGGTTGTCATTTATTTTGCTGTTATGCATATTTATTTTTACTCTTGACCCTTTATCGCATCGGATCTTCGTAATTTGTTGATAACAACCTCGAATACGCATCATAATTGATCAAAACTTTTACCACTCAGTGGTTTCATCTATTGACCTAACAATTTCGGTCGCCGATTATTTTCATTTCGTATGCTGAAGTCTGTATTTGAAGATCATAGATATTATTGTACAGATGCCGAGCTGATTGTCGGAAAAATTTTCCTTGTCCCTTACTCGTACTTTTCGAATTTGTTTCATACTATAACGGTCACTTCAAAACTAATCCATGACCTTCCAACCAGCTTAGTTTTGAGAAATGAATCGTCATTTATTGCATATCAAAGTGCAAGCATGACTCGTAGGGAATAACCTTTCAAAATTCCAAGTTCCATACAAATAGCATGATTCATACCTAAACATTGGTTCGTCTGTTTTTCTAATTTAGGAAAACTATAAGCTTACTTTTTCATTATAGCTATCGGACCCAACAGTTGGAGTAGACTTTTTTGCCAGATTAATCGAGGTCAAAGATGGGACGAGGATTAAATTACAGCTCTGGGACACGGCAGGCCAAGAAAGATTTAGGTAGCTACTATGCACAGGAATTGATCCTATTTTCAATCAGTATTGTAAGAAACAAGCCAAGAATTCGCGAGGCTTCAATTGATTCATTTTTCTCACTTCTTACACTACGGCACCCTGTTTTAGTAGCTTTGTGACGTTTGTAAATGTATTGATGATAAAAAATTAATTTATTACAGCATGAATCCAGTGAAGATGCATTATTCTTTCAAATTCCTTACATTCTATAATATTTTTTTTGAACCGTCGTTTAACTAAACGCCCAGTATTTTGCACATAATTACATAATTAGTAACAAAAGTACATGTCTGTCCATATTTCAGGTCTATAACGAAGTCTTACTACAGAAATTCGGTTGGAGCACTTCTAGTTTACGATGTATGTAACAGAGCGAGTTTTGAGCACATACCGCAATGGATGATGGAAGCACGGAGGCATATCGAGCCTCATCGTCCCGTTTTTGCATTGGTAGGATGTAAGGTAGATTTAGTGAGCAATGGAGGTAGAAGAGAGGTTTCAAAGGAGGAAGCAAGGGCTTTTGCCGATCAGCACGGAGTCCACCACATTGAGACTAGCGCTAAGACAGGGATAAATGTTGAAGATGCTTTTAAAACGGTAACGCAGGAAGTATACAACAGAATACAAACGGGTGAGTATAAGTTGGAGGATGGATGGGATGGGATCAAAACTGGATTTGCTAGACCCGGAGGGTTGGATTTCAATTTAATCGAAGCTGAACCTGCGAAAAGTTCTTGCTGCTAATAATAGCGGCAGTTTATGATTAATCCAAATTTATATTAAAGGTAAAAACTTTTTAGGATCATAACATGTAAGCGCTGTTGGCAAAAGTTGAGACAAGGTAGAAAGATATACCTTTTTTTGTTCTCTTGTTCAAAGATTTGCCATGAAATTGATCAAACCTTGAATATCCATATTCATAAAAATAAAAAAAAAAAAAGACTAACAGAGAGAATTTATAAGCATCGAAACAGTTTGTTCAGAGTTATTGTAACAATTTTGTATATAATTTGTATATATATGTAATAATAATAATATGAAAAAATTAACATGTATAATATTGAAGTATCAATAGATTAGAACATGAGCCTGAAGTTTCCAATGTTCATTTGAAAGATAATATAAATTAATTTATGGTGCACATATTTTTTCCGGCAAGTTTTTCCAAAAATTAAATTACAATTATCAATTTGTAATAATTTAGATAAAAAATTTTTGCACTTACAATTACTGAACAAGTTTTGCGAAATAACTATCTTGGTATAATTACGTTCAAAGGAACCTTTAAAATTTCAGGTACATATTGGAAGATTGAAATATTTCTTTCTAGATAAGTCTTGACACATTTACATATATATATACATATAGAAAGCGCCTTCTAATATTTTAATTGTTTTTAATAACGCGATAGTACCTTTGTGGAATACATAAAGTGTCGTTTTGTTAATCAGAGAAGAATTGTCTAGCACCCTTATGATTTTTTTAGTGGTTTGCTTTACAGTTTCGAAATTTTTTTTGTGACAGAAGTTATCCCATACACGTACTATTTTACAGTGATTATTGTTAAAAAGTCAGAGTATAATTAGTCAAAGTATCGATATAAATTCATAAAGTTTTACTAACAAGAATAAATAGTTGTTGTTTGATACCACTGCGATTTTCAATAGTTTTGAAACGCTATTACATATATAATATATAAGATTTTACAAAAACAATTGTGAGCCAAATTTGCATCACAAATATGCAGGTAGAAATTAAAACAAAATATTCTTCAAAACTTAGGGTATATTTTATATATTCTAATTTGTAATATACACGAACATACATACGTTCATACATTTAATAGCTGTTGGAAATAGAATAAAATTTAATACTCCAAAGTCCACGTCCAAACATGTTACATGTAAATCATCGTCCGTTTAATTACTTCATCGTACTCGAAAGTTCTTGCAAAAGTGCGATTAATTGAAATTCGTATTAAAACGAAAACAAAGCATCCTGAGACATGACAATGCCAAAATAAGACAAATATATCTTAAAGTATTTATTTATTACTTATTCGAGAGAACCAAACTTTCCCATGTTAGATTTTTTGATACATACATTTCTAATAGCGAACTTGTCATAAAATACGTTGTTTGTACTTCAAATTTCTAGTTCTAGCATACATGCTTCTTGAATTTAAATATGATAGAATCTTTGAAACGTCATTTTTGTACAGATTCTTAACCGTTCACATTTTCTATCAAATTAAAACGTAATACTTATATTTATGTATATCCATTGAGTCCATTATTTTCATTAATTTTATCGAACTTGAAATACCCAAGTAAATTAAGAAAAATAATACATTTTCGCGGAGATTCGCATGTAGTTTTTTCGTTCCGTTGCAAATTTTTAAAATGCAACTATGGCCTCAAGTCATAGCGATCAAGTGTAACAGTTTATAAACACACGGGTCTATCGATACGCCATGTTTAGCAAAGATTGACGTTCAGTGGCTTGGGTGGTTTGACCTGATACCAAAAAAAAAAAAATTAAAGTAAGTAAAATAAACGATTAACTGTTAGTAACATAGGATAAGATTGTACTAATTGAGTGATTTGCATAAAGTCATTTGTCGATCACGATGTACGTACCTTGCCTTTATGATCTCCAACAGGCTTTTGCCTCGCTCTTGTATTCCGGTCGTATTTTTTATCATCGGAGTAAATTTAAATTGCAAGAGTGATTATCATGGGTCATAAACCTGCACGTCACAGATCATAGAGTAAAAAATATATATTCTATTATTACCATGTATAATAATGTTTCTTTTCAAATGATATGAATAATTATTACCACATTTAGCCAAAGGTTTTTACAGTTTATCTAACGAGTATGCAATTCATTATTTACTTATTTGTCAGATTTGTAACAATTCGAATCTGTAATTTTCATTAATTCTATTGCTACTATTCAATTAGTATGAACAAATTAAAAAGCGCTAATATTTTGGACTGAACGATGAAGAAATAATTCTTAAGAGTATAAAGCGGAAACGAGAGTTGATAAAATATAGAACGATTAGAAAAAAAAGTTTTATAAAACTATTTTTTTTTATTGGCTTTCTATTCTTGAGACAGAAAAAATAAAAAAAAAAAAATTTATTCACAAAATATACAGTCGTAAATAGTATACATCGATAGAAACACAGGCATTTGTGTGCGCGTGTGTAAATATTGTGTGCGTATACATATATGTGTATATATATGCATAAACATATACATGCGCGTATGAGTAAACATAAATATATATGTATATGTGTATCGTACGCATGCCGTTGTATTTTATTTTATCTATAATATAACGAGACTTCTTGATGTAAAGTGTGATGAAATAAATTATTGAATAAATGTGTTTCTCTTGTTATTTACATAATTTACCAAAATTAAATGTTAAAATTATAAAAGCTTGAGCGTACAACAAGCTTAAATGCGTCGATGTAATTTCATAACATATCCCTTTCACTCACATGTACTTATTTATTTATTTTTCCATCCGATAAAAACTTGTGCCAAGCAACAATAATTACAGGATTATACATAAATATTTTGTAAAAACTGATGGGAAATGAATAATTATTTAACAATTTTTCTTCTTTTTATCCATTTTCACTGACATTTTAGATTGTTAGAATTCAGGTGTGAAACTGTGTTTTCTTAAATAGATAGAGCTGATTCTATATTGATGTTGGTATATTATCCTTTGTTCATATCTGTAGCAGAACACTGATTATAATACAAATTTGAATGTTGAGAACATTAACATTATGAATAATCTATGAAGGAAATCACAACAAGTTACCAAATGTACAGCCTTAAAATAAATACAGAGACTGAATCACCGAGTACGAATTCTCGTTCGTTGCGGTAATGAAATATTTTAAGATATCGATATTGAAGAAATTATAACTGGAATGATGAACTTGTTACACATTATAGAAAAGAAATGCAGCTTTAGTGCTGTGAGTTCCTTCAAGGTTTTAGTCGTTTGAGGAACTACCTGAAGAGAAGAAAAAGAATGGTAAATAATAAAAAAAAAAAAAAAACATTGTGCTAGTAAAATTCAATAAACTTATCATTAAATTGTACAATATCTTATCGAAAATATTTTGTATTGATGGAATTATATAGTAAGCTGATAAAAATCTGCTATAATATGTAACAAAATATGTTCATTGAGCTCGTTGCTGTGAACTAATATTAATTATATTTTATACCTCATCATAAGCAGCATTATTAGGTATAGTCATTATTAATAAATATTATGAAACTTGACGTATAAATTATTATAACAATTACTTCTTTGTTCTTACTTTGTATAAATCTATAAACGAGAGACTCATGAGTTTAATATATTATTACTTTTTCTCAATTAATTATCATTACTAATTATTACTCAATACATATATATCATATGTATACGTATATATTACTATTTTGGAAGTATACTCTCTTCTTAATGTTCTAGGTAGGTTTATGGTGACTAGAAAAATCTCTACATACATACATACATACATTTATGTATATATATATATATATACACACACACACATACACGTATTGTGTTGCTTTTTTGTTTGTTTGTTTTTTTTTTGGCAAAAAATCCAATATAAATTTACGAAATAACAAATGACATTCTCCGGAATACTATTGCAAGTTTAAAATTCATTTAACGCGCAAAATGAAATGATACTAGTTGTTTTAATCATACTTTCCTTTTTCCATATCATTCTTCAATGTGAATTAAAGAAACAATATAGCGGAGAGATAAGAGATGCAGTAACATATTAAAATGAAACTATTTATTGCGCGTAGAAAACTTTACCAAGTAGTAAAAGTTTTAAAGATTTTCATTGCTAAATTTTTGACATCTGTATAACATCTCCCAGTCTTGTGTCATGTAATAGCGTGTTGAACACTTGCCAGAGATACATAAATAATAAATTTAGCATAGTGAAATAAGGCAGTGAAACCATTCATTCCACATTTCAATCAGATTAGATTCTCAATTTCATCTAGTTGTAATTTTATCAATCTTTAGTTGAACCTCGAATTCAGAATCTGGTGAAATAAGAAATTCTGAAGTTCCTGCAGGTATCATGAGCGGGGAAGCTAGAATAACATTTCAAACTTCTCATATATATCAAATATTATTATAATTAAAAAGTTTCAAATTTCATACGTTCATTCTGAAATTAAGTATTCTTATTTGGTTCAGAATGTATTATAATGCAACAGAGTTACGTTAAAATACTTTTACAAGTGCAAGTTTGCTTATTGTTGATTTACTATTTGAATAAGATTAATTTGCAAAGAATTTTTCGAGTTGGTATCTGGTGAGTTAGTCTGTTAAAATATTTGAAGAAATTAGATGAAATATGTGACGCCGGTTACATGATAATGTGGAGGCATATTCAAAACCGTACAACATGCATGCATTCAATAATGTATAAAGTCATTCTAGTTAATTTAACATTATTATAATATTATAAGAGAATTCATACCTTGCGAGTTGATAGACAATATAGGAATAGAATATACTTGACACTGGTAACATTTCTCTTCCTGATATTACGTCTTGACATATGTACTGGTTTGCTAATTTGCATAATCATTGCTAAGGTACTAGTATTCATGACTTGAATCATTCGTCATTGATATCTATCTCCCACTTTGCTACTTTGTTACTATTCAAGCGATTCACATCCAAATAAGACGTACTCTTCCCGTGATAACCAGAATGGATTCCCTTCCACATATTCTGGTGGCGTTTTGTCTGCAAGTCAAATAAGCGGATCGTTTATCGATGCAAGAATAAATAGGTACAAAAGGTAAGAAGTAAAAATATTTTGGTTCTGAGATGAACGAAAAAATTACGGCAAAGTGCTTTCCGTATTAAATAGTTAAATACAATTAAATCTTGCTGAATATTTTTCAGCTCCACATTAAAGCTGTATGACGATGTTAATTGTTCAGCATTACAATTCACAACGCAATCCATGTATCGAGATTTCTATATTGAATAACTAACCTTGTAATTTCAAATATTTAAAATGAAGATACAAATTGCTTGGACCTTTTTTCAGAATCCACCCAATGCTTTTCTCACAATGCTTTATAACGATATTCAATTCCCTGTATCTACGCCATACGTGAAAATAGCGAGAGACTTTTTGCACTCTTTTCTTATCTCATCCTCAACTCCTGATACAATCTAAAATTCTGATCGATGACAGTAGAAAAATATGGTGTTTACCAAACAAGGTGACAACATACCAGGATGTACGGCCAAAGGTACGTAAGTTGATCCCATAGCCACATTCCAGCTGTGAGTTCCTGGGCAGCTTCTGACCTCCAAAATTGGACTGTGCTCCGGAAGTAATTCGCGCAAATCTTTAGATAGCCTGAGGTCAAATCCCGCCAAATCAGTGTTACCTCCGGTCAACAGAATATGGGATAGACAATCCTGGGTCAGTTCTTCCGAAAGGCCCATAGTCACTTCCTTGATCACTTCGGGGAGCCCAAGGCTAACGTACATCATCTCAGGTGCGATGTAAAGCTCAGAACCCAGCGATACTCTCTGCCAAAATCAATTTCTTGTTCTATCAATCTATACATTGGAGAATAATAAGAAATATTTGACTAATCGCTACAGAAAGTTTATAAACTTCTTTCCGATCGTTAAAGAATTTGATGATGATAAATCGTCGAAATTAAAATTCACCCCAAAAAGCGTGGGTGGATCGCAATGCCCATCAACCAAGCATATCAATTTTCAATGAAAACTTATTTATTTTAATAACAATCGATGGAATGCAAAAGATTTTCATCACATATTTCATAGTGTTCAATTACCTTCTCGACAAATTATTACATGAACAACTCTTATCGATTCATGACAAATTTCAGTAAATTGCGTGTTAATTAAGGATATATTTAACATTCATCAAGAATAGTTGTTACTTGCTCTAATCAATCGACACACCTGCATAAATAATTTTGATATCATTTACTTTTTACTTACCCAAAACTGTTTGTAATCTGCATAACTATCAACCCTAAGATTGATGTGTTCTCTTCTGGTTGGCCCTCTTTTCCGTTCTTCATTTTCAATGTTGTAGCTCAATCTGCATCTCTCCTTGACAGCCATAGTGTCCAAATAAGATACAGGAATCTGATGGTATTCTTTTGGCTGCCAATGCATCGCTTGTTTCAAATGATGGGCTACGTGATATCCACCGACAGGCAATAGACGCCACCGATCAGGCATCACCCTTCCTCCGATGACAACAGCAACTGTTGTACTCAGAGCACCGCTATCTACTACAACGCAAGTCTCCACATCGAGCATTGCGCAAGCAGCCAAGGGTTTTGGAACTAAACATACCCTGAAACGATTGTGAGAGAATTGAAATTGTTAAAATTCAACTCAACAAGTAAATCTTCTCTCTGCAGCAGTGAAGATTATACTTCAAATATCTAAGAACCGGCTACATAATTATTTCCATGTGATTCAATTTTTATAAATTCAGCGAATAAAATTACCTAGCAACTTTGACCTCTTGAAATAAGTAATGAAGTAGCTGTTTTCTGAGTAATGGATGCATGGCGAGTGGTTCGCAGAACATAAGTACAGCGTTTGGCTTTCTCAGTGTCGCCGTTAAACCCATCTGGTGAAACAAGTGATCGACGAAAGTCTTTAGCACCGAAAAAGTTCCATCGCTTAAGAGGGCTTCCGCCGGACTAACAACATCAACGTTAGGAATTCCGAGAACCTCAATGGTGTCTGCACAATATCCATTCAATAATTTTTGATAAATAGGATTTGTACTAGAGTATTTTTGTACATCATTCTGGTGCGATGCGAGGCGTTTTTTCTCGCGATACAATTTAACCGGATTGCAAAATACGCAAAACGGTCCACTGGGTCGTGGAATTTTTGCCGTTGCTAGCTCGGATAGCCTCACCAGTTTCAGTTTTTTGGCAATTGATTTTGCATCAGTTTTTAACCTGCTGCTACTGCTCGCTATGCTTGGTGCCTGTGTTTGCATCGCTGCGTTGGCCGTGTTGCATTTCGGTATGCCAAACATAGAGAAATGCCGTCTTAGACCGAAATGAGGCGTTATGACCCACGTGTATTTGTTCCCGATCTCGATGACCACCTTTGAACTCGAACCTTCGACGCAGTTCCTTTGACACGTGTAACCACTGCAGTGGTAGCACTTAGGGAATGGAACGCTCTCTCCCAGCGTCACTACCATGTGAAGTCGGTAGCACATCGCCTTAAAACTAACGCTTAGTAACTGGAGACATTTCATGTCAGGAAATTTGAATTGTACTTTGGATATGAGCTGCAGCCATTTGATTTTCCTGAAATAAAAAAAGTTTTTATGTACCGAAGCGTGCATGGTTTACTTAATCCATGATTCACGGGTGCGGCTGAAGTTGGTTGGGTTTAATTTTGACAATACAATTACCCTGGGCGAGGGTATAAGATTTCAACTTCAAATTTTAATCAAATGATCTTGGCTGCTGACAATTACAGAAATTTATGAATTGTATATTCTATTTTAAATATCAAAAGCAGATATTTCTTCCAGTATCAATGAATGACGCTCTCAACAAATCTTCAAACCAATAACATTCAAAATAGTTTAGAAAAAAATCAAATATCTTAGTATAGTTGAAGTATGAAGAATTCAAATAAATTGAAAAAAAAAAATTTCACCATTAGATATAATGCAGTTCAGAATGGGTTAAGGGGATGCCTTGTTGATTTCAACGTTGACATATATATCTCTAAAAATCAAAGTTCACGTATCCCAAATGCTGATAAGGACTTAACAGCCTCATTCGTGCTGATTAAGACAAGACAACCAGTTATAAATTTGTAAATAGCTGGGTTTTCGTGTTTTGAATTTTGGTTGAGTAATTGCGGGTCACGTTGACGGTAATATTTCGAAAAAATTTGGCTCGACAGGCTTGATTTCTTTCAGCTGTACATGCTACACCATCATTTTATGATCTTTTTGCCCAGAAACTTTGTGGGATGTACAACATAGTCCTGTAATACTACCTTTATAAGTGTATGTGTGAAGGGTTGAAAAATGATTAAATAATTAGCTTGTCATTCCTAACTATAAGGCCTTGGCTCGGTTAAGTACGAAGGGCGTTTAAGCAACATAACCTCGAAACTTACCACAAGTAATCGGTGTCCGATGTTTTCCTGAGGTATTTACAGGTGCTCCCGAAGGCAATAATGTCAGGCACATCACAGTATAAAAGAATTTTGATCCATATTTCCTCGGGGAAGACAGCTGGATCCATGATTATATTTCGAAAATAATGAAATATAAAAGATAAGTTTGACAGGTATGCCGACCCGTAGAAAATATTCGAGACACTCCCTTTAGCTGATAATGCGCTAGTCAAGTTCAAGGCTATAGTTGAAGCTTTGCTTCGCGCGTTTAGACTTGTCTTTAGCGTTTTTAGCTGGCTACACTGAGTGCGATATCTTCAGTTTTCAACTAATAGCAAAGGCGTAATCCTAGGGGAAACACACTCAGTGCAGCCAACTGAAAACGCTATTTGAGTGCGTTTGAAATATGTAGTGACGAACCACGTGATCAACTCACGGGACGTTTATAGGACAGCGTTTTGCTGCCGCTACAGACACATTTTCACGGGTAGGTTTTCGCTTTAGAGCATAGGTATACTACTACTGGTGGTAGCATCGCGCAAAGCATCGCCTTTACAAAAACTGTGGCGGAGGAGTGAGATAGAGTACTCGTGCTATGAGCAGCCTGTCTCTCTCGCTCTTCAAGCTGCTTGCCCGATACGTTTTCTCTCAGCCAATAAAATGCAGAGTGAGAGAGACGGAGTACCCATGGTGGTAATTCAGGGCTATACGTCTCGCTCTCTCATCACTACGACGACAGTTTTAGCCAAGTTGACGGTTGGGTAGCTTACCACTGATCTCTATGGTAGCTACATTCAGTAGTACTTAGAAGAGTACATGGCATAAGAGTGTTTGTGATGGGACGTAGATTATGCGGGAGGATGGATATTTTTGCGTTTTGACAATTTTATCTTTTTAAATTCTGCAGGTGTATGGAATTTCATTGACAATTGGTAGGAAAGAAAATTACCGATGGCCGATTTATTCGATATAGCAAATTTAATTACGACGGTGGGTGTAGACGCGGTTAAAATTAAATCGGAGCCAGGGTTACCCGAAAAATCGTCAAATGAAATTTTGACCGAACTTTTTAGTACGTTTGACGCCGATGAAGGAATAATTTCACCTGGAAGCGGCGATAACGAGATTGCCAAAGATATCAGTGTAAAGAGCGAAAAATCGGATAAGCTTAAGAAGAAAAAGAGCAAGAAGAAGCACAAGCATAAGGATAAAAAACACAAGAAGAAAACTAAGAAACATTCGTCCGATAGCGACAGCGAGGCTGAAGATGGTGAGGAGACATATTGATTTAGGATCAACAATTCCACATTAGTTCAACGAATCTTAAGTTCCCAGTCTCTTTTATTTTTGCTCTTATTTTGCTCTTATTTTTCAGGCTCGAAGAAGCGAAAAAAACATAAAAAGAAATCTAAACGCAAGCGAGATACTTCGTCGAGTCGAACTTCCGAATCGGATGAGCAGAAACGAAAAGTACAAAAGATTGATAGTGATGGCTTTAAGAAGAACTCCAAAATAAGTGAAAACTACTTGAATGATGAATTTGATGCAACTACTAATGGTAATGCGAATAAGAACGATTCAAAGCTTGCAGAAAATTCTTTGATCAAAACAGAGCCAGGATTAGCAATGCCTGAGCATTCAGTGCATCAACAACATGAGGCACTTTTGGAACCATCAAGTCCCCGGCAACCTTTCGTAGCAAGTAAAACTAACAAGGATAACTTGGAGGACATAGTCATGCCAAGATTACTTGGTGTGTATTAAAATCACTTTTAACAATTTAATTCACAGTATTAACTTGCAGATAGCAAACATACTTTTACGTAGATAATAAAATTAAAATAATTCATTCATCCGTAAGTTTCATACTGTTAGATATACTTAATGTTATACAAGGATTTCCTATATTAGGATTCAGCAACAAGGATTATTCTATTGGAATCTTATTACAAACGTTTTTATCCTCAATTTTAGACATATGATTTTCAAAACCAAATTATTTTATTTTATACCAATTGAATCATCAACATTCCTCGAATAGCAAGTAATAGACTATAAAAGTTACTTTTTGCTAATTGAAAGCTCTGATGGCAAAGAGGGATAAGTCCTATATCTGTGGGAAAGGCAGAGTATATTAGGGAATCACTGAAAAATGATTATTATATCGATTTCATTACCGTCCTATTAGTCATTTGTTTGTTAGTTATCGATTTTCGTTTTAAGCATCTAGAATTTTTCACAATCTTTTGTAAGAGATCACCTATTAAACAATACTTTTCTTTTAATACAGAAAATCCGAAGCAGGGAGCAGCAGGAAAAATTCTTATCAAGGATCTGAAGCATAGCGTGGTTTACAGTGAAGTCGTGAAAGAAGTTGAGAACAAGGCAAGAGAAAAGGCTGCTCGCATGGAAGATGGCGAACTGTCTGACAGCAGTGGCAACGATAGAACTCCAACGCTGAGTCCAAGTCCCTCATCATGCGATAATCATGGAACGCCATCCTTGAGTCCAGAATCAAATAGATCAATTGTGAGAACGCCAAGTCCAATGCTAAGGCTGCAGCAAGTGGGTGTAACACTAAGAAATGATCTGCGGATGATTTTAAAGGAGAAGGAAAAGAAGCGTCGGGAGGAAATAAAGTCCAAGTTGAGAAACGGCAAACAGGAAAGAGAAGACAAGACACGTAGAGATTCCAACGACAAAGGTCACGAAGAAAAACATCACCGCAAAAGCGGGTCTCGTGAGAGAAAAAGATCCAAGTCAAAAAGCCATTCCAGATCTCAGCGCAGCAGGAGTAAAGGCAAGGAAAGATCTAGGGAAAAAAGCAGAGACAGACGAGATAGGGAGAGAAGCAGAGATAGGTGGGATCACGAATGGAACAGGGATAGACGGAAAATCAGCAAAGACGGAGACAAGGATAGGTACAGAAGCAGGAGTCGGGATAGAAGCAGAGACAGGCGCAATAATCGTGGAAGAACGCGGAGCCGAGAAAGAAAGTTAGTCGTGCGTTTTTTCTGCCTGAAATTCTCGAGTTAAATATTGTAGCGTTTAGCTAAAAGTGATGTCTCGTTAAGTCTACCTCTCAATTGATTCTCTTATTGTACAAAATTTGCAGAGAAAGAATAGAAATTGACAAAAAAAAGCTGCTCGAAATCGCTAGAAAGAATGCTATAAGTATGATTCAGCAGGGAACACTTCCACTTGCTCAACAAGACAAAGTGATTGCCGCTATTCAAGCTGGAGGAAAGTCGGTCGACGAACTCACAGGTGATTATCTTCGAAAGCGTATTAATCCTTAGAAAAAATCTGCCATCGGAGTATCCTAATTTTGTCTATTGTTTTCTCAGATTTTTGCAAATCCCTATCAAAATCCGAAGCCTTGGGTGAACTGTCCAGCATATCTTCAGACGACGATGGCAGTAATTCTGAAAAAGGCTTTCATCATCCTTTCCTTGTCAAAGATAGGCCCAATTCAATAATCATGAATATTCGGGTGAGTTGGCAGCGTGTGAAAGAATGCCAATTTCAATAGCTTCTGAATAACAATCGAAATCAAAATACTAAACTTTCCCACTTAAAATTCGGGTTTAATTATCGCAAGGTCTTGCCATCGAAATACGATTGAACAAGGCTTTAGAACGAAGTTTTATGCTATTTCAGGATGCAAAACAGTTACCAACAAAAACATTCCAAGAAAAAGCGGCAGAGTCGTCGACCCAGTTACGATTACAATTTCCAGTTTCTAGTGGACAACATCACAGAAAAACTGGTGAGTGAATGTGTAACTTACTGTTGACAGATATTCACAGTTGCTGAATGAACATTCGTCTATGTAAATAAAAATCTAAGAACCTTCATGTTCTCTTGTAAAAAACGTTAAGAAAATTATTCAGTCTACTTTAAAGGTTGGATATATGCGGCATGAGCGCACTGATATTTTTTCCCATTATTTGTACACAGAGAACGAGTGGGTACCAGTTAACCCAAAGAAGCCCGAACCAAAGAAGCCAACTGCTCCAGTGACAGCTCCACCTGAGCCGCTTGCAATAATGCCAGCGCCAACACAATCGCCAGCACCTGTACCTGCTCCTGCGCCTATACCTACACCTGCCCCCACACCTGCACCACAATCGCCTGTATTTTCACAGCCTTCCCTATTGAAGGTATGTGAGGCAATAAAAGAAATTTGAAGTTGTGCGGTGAATCATGAGATCATTACATCGTTTATGTTTCAGAATGTTGATATAGGCTGCATCGTATCTCAGAGATTAGCCGCGATGAGAAAACTCAGAGAAAATCCAAACGACGTCCAAGCATTGAATGAAATGTACAGAGCTCAAAATGGGGTAAATAATTTCCACTGACAGCGATAATCAAATAAGACAATGCAACAAAACACGTTAGACGTAATTTGAAAATACTAATTCGAATAATTTCTGTTCAGATGAAAAGTTGGGCTGAGAGTAAACAGATGCCAGGTCAGTTCACGGGTAGCACTGGAGTCAAAGTGCTATCAGCCTCTGAACTATCTGCTGGCTATCAAGCATGGGCCCGTAAGGTAACACGATCGATTATCTTTGTCTTCTTCACTTGTCCCGGTATTTTAAGTTCCAGCTCTTTATTCAATATTTGTCTCGAAGGCTATGGCGAATTCGATTTACTACACTAAGTACAGCTTCCCTAGTTTATCAGACTTTTAACAGGTATAAATACTGGGAAAAATTTACAAAGTGCACCGAATCGAATTCAAAATGAAAAATCACTATGCAATTTACTTGCATATTTTAATATCAACTTTTCGCTTTCGTTTTTTAAAGTACACAAAATATTCTTTCGTTTTCTGAGGAAAAAAAATGTTGATACGTATTTAGAATTTATTTTGATGACTCAAACTTCTCTAAGTAACATGTTTTCTTTAATTTTTTACATGACGATAGCGTCTATCATAATTGCACATTCTGTGTATAACATTGGACGTACTAGTTTTTGTTTCTTTTTAAAAACAAACTTTTATCAAGTAACTTTTAAAATTTTATTATTGGGACAATTCTAAAAAAAAAAAACTTATGTAATAAATTTATTTGTTTGATTTGTTACATTAGCCATCGTTTTGGCTTATTATTTGATAGTATTGTTTGGTCTAAGTTATTGCAATTGCCTATAGCAAGTTTTCAGGTACAGTCTCAGTCCAGACCATCCATAAAGAATGACTTTGGTCTAACCGAGACTGTGTTGCAGGCACAGACCACTTCTTACGCAGAGGTGGACTCTGTGTCTGCACGGACACAAGAGCATTGTTGCCATAAACGAAATGATGATTACTGCATAGTTGAGAAAACAAAATATAACGATCACTTGTCATCAGTACAGATTCATTCGTTGATGCTATTCATTTACTGTTCACTTTGCCACGTTTTCATCTCTCTGACATCAACGAGTGAACTTTGTTGCATAATTATACAACTGGCAACTTGCTCCTGTGAGGTCAATGCTAATTAATCTTCAGCTGCTCATCTTTGTGTTTCATAAATAGAAAAGAAAATATTGTGACTTTAATTTATTTGAAATAAAGAGTTGACGAGCTGAGACTAGTTAGCACTGGTCTGTATCCACCTGAGGGTTTGTTACAGGCACATAGCTACATTGGAGAAGAAACGACCTTCGCAGCGCAGTGCTCATTGATCTTTGTTTGGTAAGTATTATCAAAAAGAAAAAAAATTTTGCTGGAAAGTTTATATTTCTTTTGAATATTTTTTAAATTGGTGTTTCCTTGAATAATGTCTCTCTTTGATTAAAAGATGATAGTAGTCAACTAGGAATCATATACATACTCGAAATGATCTTCAATTTACCTTGACAGATGAGTGAGAAAGGTTACATTTCTTCATTACTTTATACTCAAGTATCACACAACCGCTCTCTAGATGAATTTCTCCTGAGATGAATTGAGACTTGCTTCAGTTCCTGTTAGTAAAAAACGAATAGGTAATTCCTCCTGCATTATTTACAACGAAATTACACTAATTACTTAGGATCAATTGCTAACTGCACAACCTGTCTCTGGTGGAATGGGAATGGCGCTACTGCAAAAAATGGGATGGAGACCTGGTGAGGGTTTAGGCAAAAATAAGGAAGGCACTTTAGTGCCATTACAGTTGGAAGTAAAGCTTGACAAACGAGGTCTTGTCTCCGATCAGGATATTGGTAGTCGAGTTGGAAAAACAGCAAAGCCAGTTGTGCCAACGATCAAGACTCTTGAAGGTAAATCGGCTTCAAAAATAGACAGATCGAAATCACTATATCTAAATTGAGAGAAAAATCTTAGTTTCGTGGAATATTATTCAGGTGAACTATTTATTTTTCATTCATGAATGAATAACCTGTCCATGTTTGGGAATTTCAAATCCTATTGACGCTACACGTGACGCTGTAGGTTTCTATCACCTTTGTTCGTTTATTATTGACTACTGATCAGGGATAAATATTAAATACTTAATGTAATAATACTCCAAAAAGTCTTTTTTCCAGTGTAGATTTTTTTAAAAGTAATTATACAGCTGTGCCCTATTCTATTCAATGCATGTATGTTTAATCAATCTAAACTTTCAGGAAAACATCCAGTTTCGTTGTTGGGTGAATATTGTTCGAAACGAAAGTTTGGGGCACCGGTATATGAGCTGTGTTTTGAGTGTGGACCAGACCATAAGAAGAATTTTCTATTCAAGGTAAAGAGTTCTGTTTCTGACAGGAAGTAAGTACTTCCTGGTTTACAACGTGTAGTAGAGAATTTAACTCTCAGATAACATGTTATTGTGAATGCAGGTGAAAGTAAATGGGATAGAATACAAACCGAGTGTCGCCAGCCCGAACAAGAAGCAAGCTAAAGCAGAAGCTGCTCAAATATGTCTGCAAACTTTAGGACTGCTTGCAGCATAAATCTTGTAAATATATGAAAATAGATATAATAATGAATAAAATAAGTTTATTTAAAATTGTTGTAGCAAATCCTTTGCACATCCTTTGCAATCAATTCCTTTTCCACGAAATCTAACAATTACGTCGTTGACTGAGGACTTCGTGTGTTTCGAAGTTGTTTTTCAAATTTCCAATTATTACGTGTAATGGTTCGTGCGTTGAATGAGGAGTTGAATCTATTTGTATTCTAGAATACTTTGGCGACGTTTCGCGTCTTGAAATATTCAACCGAAGTACCGCCATGTATTATACAACACAATTTGAATATGGCGGTATTTGAAAAATAATCGATTAAACTCGATTCCTCAGGACAAAATAATCGATTATTTTTGATCATTCAATTCTTAAACGGCGGGAACAGCGAGGACGTCACATGACGTGATTTGTCGCCGTTTTACCGCTCCTTAAATAATCAACCAATTATTGTTAAAAAGAGTCATTGACATTTATCCATCTCTTGTTAACGGATTATTCGTAAAAAAGGGATCGAGATGGCTGTTCAACCAAATCAACAGTTCAACATGGGTTAGTAAACAACAAACATAACCACACTAATTGAAAAGGCACCATTTACTTCACACTATATAATCATTATTTTCACTTTTAGACAATGCGACGCAACAGAGCTTTGTCAGATTCTTTAAAAATCTTCCTGAAGTAAGTATTCATCATCTTACCTTGGCTCAATTTACGGTCCAAAATTAATTCCAACCTAACCACAAGAAAACTAAATCGCACTTCGGATAAACAAAATCACAGTCTGAATGTATTTCAAGATCTGCATTGGATACCCTCCGTTCAATAATAAAAAAGTGAAGCATATTATTTGTCGTCTACTCTATTCTACTTTCAGTTTTCAAAAAAATTATTGCAGATCTATTTCTAGTGCAACTCCACAGTTTTCTCGCTAAAAAAAATATTTGTAGAGGGTATAATCATATACGTCAAATATCATTGTTAATATTGAGAATAGAGTAAATACTAACGATCGTATCTGCTAAATGAATAAGCAATGCGATGAATTGACCATAGAAAAATTAAAGAAAGAGAATCAACCTCACTATGATAAATTTCTATCTCCTTGTGGCTAATTCATTTTTACTTCAGACTGGATAAATACTGCAAACTTTTTCTCGAAGCATTTGTTTACTTTAAGTTGCACTTCGATTGCCATATTTCCTACAGAATATTGTCTACTTCGTAACAATATTTGTTTAGAATGAGTGAGTTATGTCAGAAAATGTTTATTAAACGTTCATAATTCCAAACTTAATTTATTCATTCATTTATAAAAATTTTATAATAAAATTGAACCTTCTAGAAACATTTTAGCCAGATTCCAAATATGTCTGTTATATTGAGAAAAGAAAAAATGTAACAATTCAACTACATAGAGTTTTCGCAATTTCTTCTTATCAATTCCTGTCGAATTAAATTCTGACCACTTCGAAGCAAGATGAGATAAGTGCTCATAATTATCATTAGGTCAATACCCTTACTCTATGCTTGATGTCAGTTGATCAGATTGCTCCTTTATGTTTACAATATTTATTAAACAGAAAAAAAGTTCTCCTTATCGCATATCACTACGAATTCATTATTACTTTTTGCTTAGTTATAATTTGAGGGAATAAAGAAACAGTAGCTTAATTGTATGAAAAAATTTGTTAACTCCGTTAAACGTAAATGACAATGCATTACAATTTCTCGCATATTCATAAAATGTCATGAAATTCTTAATACTAAGTAAATGTAACGTTAATTCTTTCTACTAACGATATTTCATATCATTACTGTATTATTGATGAATAATTTTTTGCCAGACTATCGCAATAATCAATTAATGCAAACATACATACACAAGCTTTGAAAACATATCAGTATTCCATTTTTTTTTTTACCATTGGTTACCTGACACTGTATACTCATTTTTGTAATAGTTAACTTTATAAAAAAAATTTACCTTCTAGTAAGAATACCTACGAAGCATCGAACGGCTTGAAAGCAAAATACAATGCAAAAGAAAAAAGTGTAATTAGAACTGTTTGTAATAACTGATGGCACACAAGATTCTTTGGTCTCACCTTTGTTAAAACATTTTACATTTATATTACTGGCAAATAGCTATGATATTACGTCTGAATTAGTTATGACTGTACAATTATAGTTGGTCGAAATGAAAGAATGTTGATAGTCAATAGAACTACAGTCATCCAATAGCACTAGTTAACCAAAGATACTCGCTGCGCGTTCTCTGGCTTTGTCTATTGTGTTACTAACTCTGTTTCTAAATCTGCGCCATAATGAGGGAGCAGCAGTTGTTGTTGGCGGAGGGACAGTTGTGGATGTAGAAATTGGAGGCTCAGTGGTTGTTGGAATTGAGACCTCGGTGGTCATAGTAGTGGGCTCTGTGGATGTACTTGTGGGCTCTGTGGATGTAGTTGTGGGCTCTGTGGATGTAGTTGGAGCGGCGGTATTGGTAAAAATTTTTGGAACTGCGTAAGACCAAATAATTTCGAAAGGCTCCTTGTCGCCATAGACAGGTGGTAATGTTGCACTTGGATTTGGTTTAACAGTATTAAATAAATCTGGTTCATGATCACTGTTGTATGGTCCATTTGCTCCGTATGCTTCTAGAATTCTGGTTCCAATCTGAGGAATCGGTTGTACACTTTTTGGATTGACATTTGAATCGTCTGAATTCTGTTTGTCAAGTTGACTTACATGGGTGTATCTTAGAGTCGGCTCTTGGCTGGTCGTTACCTCGTTTGGAACATGCTCTACTTGCGAATCCTGCCCATGTTCTCCTTGGTTAACTTGAGGTTTATGTTGAATGCCATAATACCTATTCCTCCGACGGCCCCCAGTTTTAGTCGGCTGAACTCGATGTGACTGTTCACTACTGTATAATTCTGTATTGGAAATTGTTTCATGACTGGGTTGATCTCCTCTGTTTGATGGGGAAGTCACAATGATTTCTGGTGCACCATTTTGTATATTAGCCGTTGATGGCTGTTCCTGTTCTGTGGAGAATTCTTGTATGTGGATTGTTCTGTGTTTTGGACGTTTTGGTTTTGGTTTTGGTGCAGGCTGTATTCCCACTTGCGCTGGGTAGTCCAATACTTGATCTTGTCCGAATTGATTTAAATTTCCATTGTAAATTCCTGAGTTACTTGTTGCTTGTTGGTTCAGATCTTCGGCCTGTTGACCTCCAACTTGAAAACGATCGAGCCCCCAATTAGTCTGCTGTCCAAAGTCTGAATTTCCACCAGTAATTTGCTGTGAGAGGTCTTCCGTTTCTTGAGTGAGACCCTGTGTTCTTTGGTTCAGGTCTTCGGCTTGTTGATCTCCAACTTGAAAACGATCGAGCCCCCAATTAGTCTGCTGTCCAAAGTCTGAATTTCCACCAGTAATTTGCTGTGAGAGGTCTTCCGTTTCTTGAGTGAGACCCTGTGTTCTTTGGTTCAGATCTTCGGCCTGTGGATCTCCAACTTGAAAACGATCGAGCCCCCAATTATTCTGCTGTCCAAAGTCTGAATTTCCACCAGTAATTTGCTGTGAGAGGTCTTCCGTTTCTTGAGTGAGACCCTGTGTTCTTTGGTTCAGGTCTTCGGCTTGTTGATCTCCAACTTGAAAACGATCGAGCCCCCAATTAGTCTGCTGTCCAAAGTCTGAATTTCCACCAGTAATTTGCTGTGAGAGGTCTTCCGTTTCTTGAGTGAGACCCTGTGTTCTTTGGTTCAGGTCTTCGGCCTGTTGATCTCCAACTTGAAAACGATCAAGCCCCCAATTAGTCTGCTGTCCAAAGTCTGAATTTCCACCAGTAATTTGCCGTGAGAGGTCTTCCGTTTCTTGAGTGAGACCCTGTGTTCTTTGGTTCAGATCTTCGGCCTGTGGATCTCCAACTTGAAAACGATCGAGCCCCCAATTATTCTGCTGTCCAAAGTCTGAATTTCCACCAGTAATTTGCTGTGAGAGGTCTTCCGTTTCTTGAGTGAGACCCTGTGTTCTTTGGTTCAGATCTTCGGCCTGTTGATCTCCAACTTGAAAATGATCGAGCCCCCAATTAGTCTGCTGTCCAAAGTCTGAATTTCCACCAGTAATTTGCTGTGAGAGGTCTTCCGTTTCTTGAGTGAGACCCTGTGTTCTTTGGTTCAGATCTTCGGCCTGTTGATCTCCAACTTGAAAATGATCGAGCCCCCAATTAGTCTGCTGTCCAAAGTCTGAATTTCCACCAGTAATTTGCTGTGAGAGGTCTTCCGTTTCTTGAGCGAGACCCTGTGTTCTTTGGTTCAGATCTTCGGCCTGTTGATCTCCAACTTGAAAATGATCGAGCCCCCAATTAGTCTGCTGTCCAAAGTCTGAATTTCCACCAGTAATTTGCTGTGAGAGGTCTTCCGTTTCTTGAGTGAGACCCTGTGTTCTTTGGTTCAGATCTTCGGCCTGTTGATCTCCAACTTGAAAATGATCGAGCCCCCAATTAGTCTGCTGTCCAAAGTCTGAATTTCCACCAGTAATTTGCTGTGAGAGGTCTTCCGTTTCTTGAGTGAGATCCTGCGATTGTTGATTAAAGTCCTCCGTCTGCTGGGTAAGGTCCTGTGTTTGCTGGGTAAGGTCCTCTGTTTCTTGGTTAAGATCTTGTGTTTGTTGGGTGAGATCTTCCTCTTGTGAAGAGATCTTCTCTATCTGTTGACGTCTATTGTCTTCTTTTTCATGATCGAAAAATAATTCATGCACATCTTTAAAATTTGATACATGCGGCACATAGTTTGGCTCCCCTACATCTATGGAGTGACCAGATTCTGGTTGAAGACTTTGTGTCACATCTACGGTTTGTTGGGTAAGATCCTCAGCTTGCTGGCCAAGGTTTCCTGATTCTGCAATAAATCCTTCCGTTTGTTGAGGAAGATCTTCTATCTGTTGCGTCAGATCTTGCGATTGTTGAATATATCCTTGTGTTTGTTGAGGGAGTTCTTCCGTTTGCTGTGTGAAATCCTGTGATTGTTGCGTAAAGTCCTCCGTCTGTTGGGTAAAGTCTTGTGTTTGCTGGGTAAGATCCTCTGTTTGTTGAGTAAGATCCTGTGTTTGCTGGGCAAGATCCTCTGTTTGCTGGGTAAGGTCTCCCGATTGCTCAATAACACCCTGCGATTGTTGACTAAAGTCCTCCGTCTGTTGGGTAAAGTCTTGTGTTTGCCGGGTAAGATCCTGTGTTTGCTGGGTAAGATCCTCCGTTTGTTGGGTAAGATCCTGTGTTTGCTGGGTAAGGTCTCCCGATTGCTCAATAACACCCTGTGATTGTTGACTAAAGTCCTCCGTCTGTTGGGTCAGATCCTGTGTTTGCTGGGTAAGATCCTCCGTTTGTTGGGTAAGATCCTGTGTTTGCTGAGTAAGGTCTCCCGATTGCTCAATAACACCCTGTGATTGTTGACTAAAATCCTCCGTCTGTTGGGTAAGATCCTGTGTTTGCTGGGTAAGGTCTCCCGATTGCTCAATAACACCCTGTGATTGTTGACTAAAGTCCTCCGTCTGTTGGGTCAGATCCTGTGTTTGCTGGGTAAGATCCTCCGTTTGTTGGGTAAGATCCTGTGTTTGCTGAGTAAGGTATCCCGATTGCTCAATAACACCCTGTGATTGTTGACTAAAATCCTCCGTCTGTTGGGTAAGATCTTGTGTTTGCTGGGTTAAATCCTCTGTTTGTTGAGTGAGATCCTGTGTTTGCTGGGTAAGATCCTGTGTTTGCTGGGTAAGGTCTCCTGATTGCTCAATAACACCCTGTGATTGTTGACTAAAATCCTCCGTCTGTTGGGTAAGATCTTGTGTTTGCTGAGTTAAATCCTCTGTTTGCTGAGTAAGATCCTGTGTTTGCTGGGTAAGATCCTCCGTTTGCTGGGTAAGATCCTCCGTTTGCTGGGTAAGATCCTGTGTTTGTTGGGTAAGATCTTCTATTTGTTGGGTAAGATCTTCTGTTTGCTGGGTAAGATCTTCCGTGTGCTGGTTGATATGTTGGGTTTGTTGATCAAAATCTTCAGTATTCCGTCTATATTGTGTATGATATTGGGATTGCTCATACGAGGTATGTCCACTTGCAGTATCTACACAATCAGGTCCGTGTGCCAGTCGCCCTAAATCAATACCCTGTGTACTCAGTCTTCCAGATTGAATTCTGTAATTCCTGTGATAATTATTACCGACGGTTTTATCCTGGCTCACACCATGCGTCTGTTGTGTTTCTCTATTACTATCAGCTTGGAGGTATCGTCTGTCAATATTCGGATACTGGGACGAAGACGAAGAGGTAGTTTGAAATTGATCATAATGCTGAATGCGGCCTGGTCCTGTTCCTGCGTTATGTGATGAAGAATGATGAATTTGCTGCTCACGATTCAAATTACCAGTGGACACTTGATCTTGGTTCCAACTTTGAGACCCGTGATTGCGTATATACTCTTCCCGCTCAGACTGAGAAAGATAATGACGCTGAGTTTGCCGAGTATTTGATTCTGGGTAAATCGGTCTTTGTACTCCCCCAGCACCATGTCCATTGGTATTGTCGTAGCTGCCGGTCATGTGGCCATAAGTTTGACCCCTTTGGTTTCCACTTTCTATTTGCCTATTAATACTGCTCCCAGTCTGATATACACGTTGACTTTCGCTGTCATAAGCACCGTGCCGTATTTGTTGAGAATTTAATCCCAAGTTATCATAGTTCTGTGACCCGTAGTTACCTGTCGTTGACACATGTCTGAAGTTTGTACGGTCTACAGTCGGACTTGACTGTCCGTAATTTATAGAAGTCTGCTGCGCGTAATCGCTATTTGAGAAATGTTGACCAGTTTGATGAACCTCTCGTCCCATAGAATCAATCTGTTTTTGCAGTTGCTGTACTTCTCTTTCAAAGGTTGTAGCTCCATCAGTCCCTGAAATCAAATTTGGAATCCCGCCATCCGAGCTGTAAGTCGAGGTATAATTTTTCCTGTAGAAACGAATTTTTTGCGGTCCTGTAACAACTTGTCCTCGTTCTTCGTATACCCTGCCGTTACCTCCGTCAGTTTTATAAGTGTTAGCTGTGGTCCAATTTCCTGGCCTCAGTGATTCCTGTTCAGACAATCCTTGCTGCGTCGATCGACTGTTGAATCCGGATGTATTTTCGCCAAACTGACTGCTCGTTACGCGACGCTGTTGACTTCCTAGTCTTTCATCCTGGCTGTTGAATTGATTTGCCGAATGTAAAGAACCCTGCGAAGCGTATGAATTTTCACGGATTGCAGATTGATCGTAAGCAGAGTTCTGTTCCTGGCCAAAACTGCCCTGGTTTGCCGATTGACTGCCGTATCGAATGTTGTCAGAATCAAATCCAGATAAAGACGGTACTTCAAAACCACCTGGGTTTCCGCTGCTGTAGCTCGAGGTGAAATTTTTTTTGTAATATCTCACTCGGACTGGGCCTTGAACTTGTTGACCTTGCTCTTCGTACACCCTACCATGACCGTCAGCTGTTCGATACTGCTTCACGTCCCTCCAGTTTCCAGGCCTGGTATTATCAAAGGCTAACTGATTGTGGGGTCCACCGAGTTCACCCTCTACTTGTTGTGTCAAATCTTCCAAATTTGCTGACCTCTGCGATAAGTTGTTGCTATTTACCCAACCACTCTGCGTCTGGTAGCCACCGGTAGTATCTGATGTCACACATCTGATACACCCGTTCGGTGCTGAGAACGATTCTACGAACAGCGATATTACGAAAACAGCCACCGCTGCTGGCGCCATGCTTGAGCTTTGACCCCTGGAAATAAAAGAATTTTATTCTTATTCAAATTATGATGACAACGTAATTTATATATTGAATAAATTAAAATCGTTTCAGATTAGATATATCATTCTATAGACCGTCGTTTAACGTTATAAAAGATTTATTGACAGTCTAATGAGAATTCTTGTTTGTAATTATTTTTACAGTATATACTTTTGGCTTTTATTTACGTTATAAAAAGAATTTTGTTGATAACTTATTATTTGCTCCTTTTAATTTTATATCTGTACCGATTGAATACAAATTTCTCCTTGCAACTTTGTTTTGCAATATAACGTAACAAGAGTTTTAACCATTTTTAACAAAGAAGAATTAAATGTGTTTAAACGTATAAAAAGGAGTGAAATTCCCGCGAACAATTGCGTCGTTTCCGAGTTTTAAATTACAATAAAATGAATCACATTTCACTATTTGAATATTAAGTACCCTTGGTCAATGCGGTATTGCGTATCGAATACTTAAAATAATGAAACCATATTATGTAAAGATGTAAAGCAATCCATATTTCAAATTAAACATTAGATTTTTCATCAAATATACAGAATCAGTAAAATAAAGTCACGCATTATCAGAATTGAAAATGTAAATGATCATTAATAAAATGCAGAAAAAATAAGACATTACTCATATAGTACAGTTTTGGATTGACGCAATGTTAATTACCTTATCACGAAAGCTCAAACTGCCACTTTCTTAGTGCGCTTTTATAATTATATCGAGGATGTTAACACTTAAACAATTCACAGATTATTGGCTGTAGCAGTCACCAGCTATTCCCTATATGAGGATCTCCCCCTCTTCGAATCTTGGACTCTTGAAAGTTCTTCTGCCGTCATTCACAGACATCTCTTCTCATTATCCGCTTGTTTACTTAGCATAATCATTTTTTATCAGTATTCTAATGTCAGTCACTATTAAAGATATTACTGGTACGTTTAATTCGCGGGAAATTATTTGTTCATAAATTCATAGAAAGCTGGATCTTCTGGGAAATCTAAAGCATCCAAACAACTTTGTATAATTAGCACATTTATTTTATTTTTTTGCTTTGTGCAGATTACGGCGACCGGTCCATATCTCAAATAATGAATAACTTGCATTTTTCATTGCCACGAATCAGTTCTATATAATTATTAGTCATACCATTATTCTTCTATGAATGTCTCAATTATGATTATTATTTTACTCGTCCCGGTGAGATCCAAGGTAAAGTGCAAGGCTTGGCTTGTCCATCCAGTCATCCAGTCATGGTTTGACCGTGACATAAGCTCTCAGAAGGCAGTTTATGTATTTCTTCAATTCATTAGCTCATCGCACAACCACGAAATGATTGTATACAGTAATGGTAACTGATATATTGCTAATTTTG
The DNA here is from genome assembly GCF_021901455.1 of Neodiprion lecontei. Classification (NCBI taxonomy): domain Eukaryota; kingdom Metazoa; phylum Arthropoda; class Insecta; order Hymenoptera; family Diprionidae; genus Neodiprion; species Neodiprion lecontei. The sequence goes on along the minus strand of NC_060266.1, from coordinate 19,452,600 downwards.
ATGAATAAACCATTCCAAGATTCTATTTTTTCTATTTGCATTCCTCGTTTTCTGAGTAGCAGCAGTAATTATCAAAGTTCATAGCATCCTTTTATAGGTCTGTAGTAAGTTGATGTATCACTTCTTATTTATAATCGTTACTGATTTTTATCACCCTTTTTATCGACCATGTAATTGATATTTCAACATTCATATTTTACATTACTGTTGGTTTATTTTCAGTTCCATGTTCTTTTTTACCAATTCATTATTCAATTGTTGTTACTGTATTAAATATTCTAACCCCAAGTTATTTTATTATTCACTATTTAATAGAATATACAAATATTTATTTCTAATAGTTCTATTTTGTTAAATTTGACTGAAAATCATCTCCCAGTCATAAAAGTAATTAACAGATCACCCTGCAATCAAACGTTTAACAATACTCATATTGCAGAGGAATGATGAATTTTTATCTAGCTGTCTAAAAAAAAACGAAAATTCATGTCGAGAATAAATAATATTGTTTATTTCGTTGGTGAGATTTTTACAAAAATATGACTTTTACTGGATTTCTTTGATGATAGACAAACGTTTGTTCGTCGATGTCGAGATTTCCGTAAATTTGTTTTTCAGTGTAACATGCCGTAGTAATGATATGCCCTATCACCCTATGACCTGCTGATAAATCCCGGTATAACGCCATCCGTGTCAAGGTCCACTTTCCCAGAAGCAAGCCAATAATTTATCATAAAATTATTCAGCAAATGTTACATTTTCAATCGGAATATTTATTCCTTTTACGTGTTATCGAATGCTGTCAAGGTTGAAGAATTCTTTGTTAATTAATGTGCTATATAAAGTATGTCTATACAGCCTTATTTTTCTATCGAGCAACGGTTAATGACTAGCCAAAAGTTTTTGATATTAAACTGTTATATTGTACCAAAGATGTAGAATAATATACTGATTGATTTCTTGTTTCTTCTTTCAGAAACCATCTAGTACGATACGATTTTTCAACAGGACAGAATACTACACGCTACATGGAAGCGATGCCTTGTTCGCGGCTAAGGAGATCTACAAAAGTACAGCTGGCTGCAAGATGCTCGGTGCTGGTGAGAAAAAACTTTATTACATTTAATTTTACCGTATTCAATCAACGGTAAGAAATTATTTTTACCGTGATTTATATATCCACTGTTAATCAACCAAATTCATCCCTCCAGAGCCATACAAAACGGAAGGATTGATCCTAAGCAAGTCCAACTTTGAAAATTTTGTTCGTGATTTGTTGCTGGTCAAACAGTACAGAGTGGAAGTGTTTGTTAATCAAGGATCAGGAAAGAATCAGGATTGGATTCTAGAATACAAAGGATCTCCGGGAAATTTAGTTCAATTTGAGGATATTCTGTTCAGCAATAATGATGTCGCAGTCAGTACCTCGGTTATGGCTGTGAAACTTGGTGGTGAGGCAAAAAACAGGGTAAGAATATAACAGTCGACGATAAATTTGAACAGCAAAGTTACTTGCCATTGCATCTATGCTTCATGTTATACACACAATTGTAATGGATTCTTGGATAAAATTTAATCTCGTAATTACAGATAGTCGGAGTGAGTTGCGTAGATTCAGTTGAGCGTTTAATTTCTGTTTGCGAATTTGCCGACGACGATTTGTTCTCAAACCTAGAAGCGCTTGTGATTTCCCTTGGACCAAAAGAATGCTTAATAATTCAAGGGGATGGCAGTCAAGAGTTTCAAACTTTGAAACAGGTGATGAATTTACTTTTGCTCGTCTAATAATATATAGGTAATAATGTTCTGATTACTTAACGCGACTCTCTGATAATGTCTGTAGTTAATGGAACGAAGTAACATCATGGTCACGCTAAGAAAGAAGAGTGATTTTTCAACGGATTCAATTGTTCAAGACATGAACACGCTTCTGAACTTCAGGAAAGGCCAGCAAAGAAATGCCCAGACACTTGTGGAAATGAATTTAAAAGTGGCTATGGCGGGAACATCAGCGATTATCAAATATCTTGAGGTGACTATCAGCTCTCATGAAATCAGCTCAATCTCATCAGCTGTATATGAAATTACAATATATCAAATATATGAATGAAAAAATTTCTTAGGTGGACTTCGTTATAATTTCTTAGCTATTCTTTGCCTGAAAATTTTCACAGTGTTAGTCTCTTCTATGAAACCATCCTTACAATCAAATCAACATTAGAAATATTTATGTTTTCTAGAAAAATATTAGAAACTAACAAATCTCGTCATTTCTAGTTGACATCGGACGAAGGAAATTTCAATCAGTTCAAGGTAAAACAATTGGAACAGTCTAGATTCGTCAGATTAGATGCAGCAGCAGTGAGAGCGCTGAGCATCGAACCACGCGGCGATCTTCCTTCTGGGACAAGTACAGGCGCTCCGAATAGCATACTGAATCTCTTGGATCGATGCAGAACCCCACAAGGACACAGATTGATATCTCAGTGGATTAGACAACCGCTGCGAGACATTGCGTTGATCAAAGAACGACATGACATTGTTGAAACTTTGGTAAAAGACAACGAATTGAGGTCCTCTCTGATGGAAGATCATCTGAGACGCGTACCCGATCTTCAGCAGCTTGCAAAAAAGTTAGCCAAAAAGAAAGTCACTCTACAGGATTGTTGCAGGTGAAAAAAAAAAATTAACATTTTTTATTTCAAACAAAAATGGGCATAACTTCTATTAAGGAAGTATGTACGAGTAGACAGCTAAAAAATGAGTGAATTTTAGAAATCCATATCTCGATAACCAATTATTCAATTCGATTGCCGTTTGTTTTACTTAAAAGTACGTAAATCGAGCTTCATTTATGTCTTTCCTTATTGGAATCAATTATTAGGAAGTATATTGTTTATTGACGAAACATGTCACCGAACGGAACAGTTGACGTTATTGCCAGTAACAATGCTTCTTATTACTTCTTATTACACTATTTATTTATTGATTGAATTTAATAAATGAAATATGTTAATGAAAATACTTAACGAAACTGATTAGTTTCCCAAAAATTACCCAGTTTTCTTCAGTATACTTCTATACACCCCATCTTAGAAGTCGTTTTTATTTTTAATCTCTTACGTAGTATTTTGCAGTATCATGTAATCGTAAAATTATAGATCTATTTGGTTTTCAGAATTTACTTTTGTGTCTCGCACTTGCCAGTACTCACTGAGCAATTGTGTAATGCAAAATATGGCGCGGCGATGAAGGCAATGATAGTAGATCCACTCAGAGAGCTTATTTCTGATATGGATAAGTATCAACAAATGATAGAACAAACTATTGATTTGGAAGCTGCAGAGAAGGGTGATTACATGGTGAAACCAGAATTTAATAACGATTTGCAAGGTATGAACGACTTATATAAAGCAATTTTTTAAATTTCCAGCATATGTTTAAAATTAATTTTACTCGTCGATAAATTGACAAACAAGAAAGACCTTACATATCTCTGAGCAGCCACCATGCTCGAAAGTGAAATGTGTGCTTTACACAAGAATCAGACAACTGTCGTTTATCCATATTTTTGCAATTGACAGAGTTTGCATTATTGCAGAGCTTAAGCTGAAAATGAATGATTTGGAGGAAGAAATACAAGGCCTGATCAACAAAGTTGCCACAGACTTGTCTCTTGAAGCTGGAAAAGTTCTCAAACTGGAATCGAATCAACAGTTTGGATATTATTTTCGAATAACGTTGAAAGAAGAAAAGTCTATCAGGAACAAGAAAGGCTACACAACTATAGATTCAAACAAAAGCGGCGTGAGGTTTACAAACCAGAAACTGACGTCTCTTAATGAAGACTTCATAAGCGTCAGGGATCAGTATTTGGAAGAACAAAAATCTGTCATTTCAGAAATCATCAACATCGCAGGTTTACGTAAAATTAATTCTCAACTGCACATATAAAAAAATGGCATATTTCTAACATGTGCTTAATAATCTGCTAATTTCTATATGAAAGGAAATATTGTTATAACTTCTTTCTGTTTCTTTTTTACAGCTGGATACACTGGACCAGTTCATTCCATCGGTTCTGTGACAGCTCAGCTCGACGTACTTACAGCTTTTGCATTAGCTTCAGCTAACGCTCCGAGAGCTTATGTTAGACCAGAAATGTGTTCCAGTGATGTTGGCGAGTTAAATCTCATTCAGGCAAGACATCCTTGCCTAGAACTTCAGGAAGGGGTGGATTTCATCGCAAACGATGTCAGCTTCAAAAGAGGTAACTGTAGTCAATTGAAGGGAAAAGAACTGTGTCAGTTTCAGTTGTACGTTTTTTATTTGATCAGAATAAATTTTCAAATTATACAACCAAATTTATGAATACTGTATTTTGATGATGATAAGAACTCTGTTTACAGACGAATGCACCTTTCACATAATAACTGGGCCAAATATGGGCGGAAAAAGTACGTACATTCGAACAACAGGAGTTGTCGCTCTGCTAGCTCACATTGGCTGTTTTGTGCCTTGTGATAGTGCAAAAATTTCAATACTTGATTGTATTTTGGCGAGAGTCGGAGCCGATGATTCTCAAACTAAAGGACTTTCTACCTTCATGACTGAGATGATTGAAACAGCGGCTATTTTAAGGGTATTCAAGGATCCTAGTTCTCCTTTTAGTATTCGCTCAACTAAGACTTTCTTCTAACACTGTGATTGCTTGTTTTAGACTGCAACGTCTAATTCTCTTGTCATAATCGACGAACTTGGTAGAGGAACTTCCACGTATGAGGGTTGCGGAATAGCTTGGTCTATAGCCGAGTGAGTGTTTCACGTTTGAATTGTGATTTCATTGGTAGAGTTTTCAGAATTATGTAAATTATTCGCAAATAAGACATCTGTACATGTTCCTGAATTACCAGCCTTTCTCTGTTACCCAATTCCCAAAGGACAAGTAAATTTATTATAGATGTATACCTAATATCTTCTCTTTTTTATCTCCACAGTCATTTGGCCACAGAACTCAAACCTTACTGTCTCTTCGCTACTCATTTCCATGAAATAACGAGGCTAGCAGAAGATGTACCAACAGTAAAGAATCTCCAAGTAACTGCAGTTGTCGGAGACAACAAGCTCACTTTACTGTATCGCGTTAAACCAGGTGTTTGCGACCAAAGTTTCGGAATACACGTTGCTAAAATGGCAAACTTTCCAGACCATGTTGTGGAGGTGATAATCACGTTCACATAAACAGCATGTTATAAGATTGAAATTATATTAACATAATTATAAGTAACATTGACAAGGAATGTATCTGAATTCTGGAAAATTCATATTCTCGTTACAGGCCGCTGAAAAAAAACTGATTGAATTGGAAGATTGTCAAAAAATAACTTTTGAAGGCTCGGATGATCCAGCAGCTAGAAGAAAAATTATAAAAGTAAATCTATCAAACGCATAGCTGAAAATAACATAAATAGTTCACAGTATAAAATCTAAGTTTAGCAACACTTTTAATTCACAGTGATATGGGAATATTTTTAATTTGTTGTGCAATTTTTTTTTAGGCTGGAGACGAGCTGATCGCAATTTTTGCAGCCAAATGCAAAGCACTCGATCCATCATTAACGAAGCCAGAAATTGAAAACAAAATTCAGTTATACAAAGAAGAGATTCTTTCTCACAACAATCCTTATATAAATGCACTGTTGTCGAGTCCGTGAAACGATTGACATTTCGGGCGCTCGGTAAGGAATACAAATAAAAAAGCAAGAGACGAGAAGACCAGTAAGGTAAAAAACTAGTACCTACTATTTCAACGTATAGTTTAGCTTTTTTCACGTAATGCAACCTCGATATTTATTTATTTTTTTTAAATTTTACTACTGATTCTTTCTTTACAATTTTGTAGAAAATATCGAGGAAAAATGTTGTTTTCCACTTGGCTGTCATAATATTATTATTATTATTATTAATATTAGATCACTGTTCCTGTACTTAATATTTTTGTATTTTGAAATAAAATATACAAGCTGTAGAAACCTGTACGTTACAAATTTATTATTAGTTTGTTCGACGGGAATTAATACCTATCATTGAGGCAATTATATACATGATATGTTAATATAAACTCGTACGCTTTGTAAACTGTTCGTTTAAAATCAGTTGCCTTTTAAAGCTTGCCGAGCTGTAACACCCGCGTCACGAGTATGAGTAATCGCAATTACTTCTTCCAAGAAGACTTCGATTTGCAGTTGTCAGGAGCGATGTTATTAACAACGAATGCAGGAAGATAAATAAAACGCCTGTACAGTTATGAATTTGACCTAATGAAAGAATGCACATCTATCTTATGTAGTATGTACAATATATCCGTCAATATTGCATCCATTCACGTGATTATTCGAGCTGAAACGAAATCATCCGTCTTGTTAATCAGGGATAGCAGTAATGGACAATTGTTTTGAAAGTTTGTGTTAAATTGAAAGAGATTTTGATGAGAAAATAATTGCAAAACAATCCCAACAGTGGGCTGTAGAAAATGACCTGCGTCAGTTAGCGTGAATGAATTCCTTGTACTGGGTGAGATCACGGGTTAAGTTTCTCCGTGAGTAGCCTACGCCCTTCGTGGGAAAGGAATGCAGCCAAGGGCCGACCAAACCAGTTTATTATGATGCTGCTGCGTTAGTGTGCTGCATACTGGTTTGGTCGGCTACGTTTTTCAGCCCTGAAGGAAAAAATGATCATTGGAATGCCAGAGGTCTGTGGAGTACTTGAAACATTCTTCATTTACCGCACAACAATATCTTCTATGTATTCGTGGATTTTTACCTGGCTTAGAAACCTTAGAATAGCACCCAGAAACAATTTAGCAAGAATTTCCACTAAAGTTCTGTTTTTTTCTCCGTGAGAACATGGACGAGCAATAATAGTTATACCAACCTTCCTTATCAAAGTGCGCAAGCTAACATTGCCTTGTATTAATTATCAATAGGGAGAGAAAATATTAAATTGTTTGAGAAATTAAATCTTACATTTCGGTGCCAGTCAGATAGTATATAAACTTTATAATTTTCAACTAAAAATCAGTGGAGCATAAGCATTGAGGTAGCTTAATAAACACGACTGTGGTCAGTGGTTATTATTATTATTATTTACCAAAACCGGTGTTGTTATCAAAGAAGTATGAAAATCAAGAAAATTCTATTTCGGTATTTATTTAAATGTATACGAATACAAGATTATACTTAGTGTAGTCATATAGTATAGATATACATTTTTGATAATTACACAGTTGAAGGTAATTCACTAAATATAATATGTCGCGAATAATTTCTGATTTCGATAATCCTAAATTTATATTTATAGTACATGAAATTAATAATACTGTTTTTCTACGACAGGTTATATGCGTTTATTTATTCATGAAAAAAAAAAGTATTCGCGCAATTTGTTATTCTATTAAAACCAAAATATTATTACCCGGCATACCATCTTGTGCACTTATGAGATTGTATAATTCGTTAATTACTGATAGTTGAAAAAGCTATTAAAAAAGGTCCTTATTAAATTTGGGACTTCTAAGTGTTTATATTCTAAGTATGGTTATCGAGCCATTGACGAACTTTCTTTGCTTGTTATACTTAATAGCTAAAATTATTCACAGTTTCAGTTTTACGAGTTACTATGTTTCATAGCGACTGTGATATTTTTTAAATATAATTTGTTAATACTACCTAGTTTGAAGTGCTTTCAGTGGGCGTTTTATTTAGATATTAAAGTGTATTAAAATACCGTTTGTGTGATACTATATTCCTTTTTCGGTGTCCCTTGGAACATGGATCCAACTCCCGCGAATAAAAGCCTTAAATTATTGAAGCAGCAAAAAAAAAAAAAAAAATAAATAAAAAAATCATCAATTAAATAATTGCTTAAATGCTTAATTATTAAGGTAGATCAAAAGTTAATAATTTATTTACTGTACAGTTGGTTCAACGTGTACAGTTTGATCTTGTTTATTTTGCACTAAGTGCTTACTAGAATGATACCGCAAATGCCAGTTGGTAATATACAGGTGAGTGTGAATGCTTTTGAAAATTTAATTCTCTCTCCTATGTTTTTGTATCACTACGTTAAATAAAAAAAAAAAATTCTAAACCAAAATAATATTCCGGGTGGTAAGTAATTACCAATCACAATTTCTCATGAGATCATTGTGCTTTGAATATGTACATAGTCAAGAGTCAAGTTGCTATTTTTCCCCATTTAAAGTGAAAACACATTTTTTTGAAAAAAATAAATAAAATAAACATAATGTTGTTCATGTTACTTTGTCCAATTGCCTTTGTTTTCCGAATCACATATAATTGCTACAGAAATCTCATTACCGAAATAGTGTTATGTGCAGTATGAATATAAGCCATGAACATTACATCAAGGATCGGTTAGTATAAAGGTATAGCGAGAATGATATTGTTACTGATTTTGTTAACATGTTAGTGTTTTCACAAGCAGTCGTAATTTTTCGCCGGAGGCACAATTACATATTTGATACGAAATGTATCTCAATCACAAACAATGTACCGAATATGCTGAAGATTACGAATTTTTTCTTCTTTTTCTTCAGATACAAAATATATAAACTTCATCAAATTTTCAGAGAAAAAGAAAAACGAATTCGGGACACAGAGAAAAAAAAATATTGTTTTGAACGGAATAAAAAAAACTAAAAGAAAAGAAACATAAAAGATGACGCGTCTAATGTTTTAAAGCAAGACTGATCAATCCGAACTTCCAGCTCTCAGGATCTTGATTGACAATAAGAACAGCTGGCAACTAAAGAAAATAAATCACAAAATGTCTTTGAACTTTGATGAACTGTGCCTTCACTTCATTGATATGCCAAGAGTCATGTCTTGGCGAAAGGTATAGTAATGCTAGACATTATTCTGGCATTTTGTTGAATTTATAGTTTATTTTATGATGAAAAGCTATGAAATGTAAGCCCGCACAGTCATTGTGAAAGGTTTCCGGCATACTGCACAAGTTGTCAAACTTGGCGCGCACTTGACACAGGCTACCATGTGCCCACAAGGTAAAAATACAACTCCCAGTTCTTCCGTGTAGCAAATTTTGCAAAGCCTTCCGTCATCCGCTCTCTTTTCATCGTTCTCCAGGTTGTGATGCATAGAACCCTCGCTTTTATGTGGTCCCAACTCTAATGAACCACTTTTACTACAACTTTCTCCAGATTCGCCAGTCTCAGCAATTGGACAATGTTCTTCAGGCTCAGCTTCTATAGGCCTCTCCACCTTCTTTATGCAGTTTGGTAGAGTCAAGTTCTGCGCTTCCTGGAAGCAGAATGAATTACTTGATAAACAATAGGCTTTCAAGTTTGCGTCCGGCTATCATTTTCTTTTGAAAAAAGTATTCAAGAACTCACATGAGATAAATAAGTCTAAAATATTTAGACCCACTACAATGAATATTCTCTTCTGTGCACTTTGTGAAAGGAAACGTACATTCTTACTGAACTCCAACTTTAACAGGCACTTTGTATTTCAAACTTTTAACTTCTACAAACACCCTGGATATTAGTTTTTCCCGCTCCAACGATGCTTTCACAATCTTACAAAGTGGTGCAATGTAAGTGAAATGTTTTATAACAGTGAAAAGAAAATTACAAAATCACGAAATGGCAAATAGTGATACACGCTTTTTCTCCAAAAGTGATTGATTTAATGACCCTCGGCATAAAAATATTTTTTATTTGACAGCAGAAGGTGCAAGTTATAATATTCACCTCGGCTGAAGGCTGTTCCCTGGTGAGACCTTTGACTTGGTCAATGAAGGCTTGTCCTTTTACCATGAATAGATAAAAGCACTTGGAAAACCAGTGGGCGTGTTGTTCCCATGCATTGTCAGTTGGCTCCCAATCTTTAAGACCGCCACCACAGTAGTAGCAGAGTGTCTGATCTCCTTTGCCAGTGTAGAAAAATCCTGCATCAGCCAATTCCTCTTTCGTCTGTCTCATAGATTTTGGCCAAAAGTTGAAGGTCCTTAGCCTTGCGTCGCGGCTGACATATTGTGGATGTTTGGGCTCCTTGGGCATACCGATCCCCCAGCTCCCAAGGGTTGCAGTGCTTACGGTATGCTGAAGGTTCGGTGGGGATGAGCTGAGGTTGGGTCCAAGTTCCGACTCAACATTGAATCCATAGGGGCCACAGACGTCTGTGGTTCGAGGAGCAGAAAAAATGTTTGCACCGTCAGTGCCGTAAGGTACATTACCGCACGGTAATCTCCTGACAAATCTGCATCTTTCGGACCATCTCTGGTGTTCGAATTGAGGATCGTCACCCTCGACCCACTTGCAAATTTCAATTTTACATTCGAAACACCTTACTTTATCACCTTCGTTGAGATAGTAAAACCCGGCCTCCGCCAATCTCTTCGGATCCATGAACCTGACCGGCCAATTTGCGAAGCTTCTTCTACGCGCAGATTCAAACCGGAAATCATTACGATCGTCTGTTTCATCGGGAGGTTCACAACGTAACGGCGGCAGGGGTGGTTGACAGCAACGCCGCGAGTCTCTGAACCCGGGCGTGTTCATCGCCGAGTACCCACCATAACGAGACTGACAGCAATCAGTCATTTGAAGGCAGTTAAATGTGCAAAGAATGTGTTGAAGACAATCTTTGTGGTGCTTACCTGAATCTGAAGACAAACAAGAAGAAAACTAATATTATTATTATTGCTCAAGCGGTGCATTCGCATCTCTGTCTACTCGAATCCCCACCTTTCTCTGTGTATTACTCATTGTGTGCTTATGTCATTCCTCTTTTGATTCTAGTATATCATCTTTGTTTGTTCTAACAACGTTTTGGACTTGCAGTAATTGGTGTTAAGTAGGAGAAAAAAAAAAATATTCAATTGAAATTTTAACGGATTGAAAATGAGCAAAAAAGACTCTTGCTTGCTTTCAGTCTGAGTTTTAGAAGTCCGAATCTGCATCAACGGTTTTTCTTTGTCGTTAAATTAGCACAGGCCGACACAGTCCGTATCATCGCTTTTGAATAAATCGCCGCAGCTGCTTCTTTCTACAATAAAGCGAACCCCAGGAATCAAAAACGTACTTTGTGTGACCTTTCTTTAGTTTCCGGTACTTGGATAAAAATTAAACGACAATAACATGTATGCATGTACAAAACATACGTCCGCATCCGGGGCAAAAATGATGTACGACTAATTTTTACGCAAAGAGGCGCTGGAAGGGATCGTAATAGTGGTAAAGAAGGGTTGAGGAGGGGATCGGGGGGGTGGGGATGGGGGAAGAGCTTGAATGGGCGGACACGGCCAACTTTTACCTTTGTCAATACACTTACCGCGATCTCGCAATTATAAGGTGTTGTAAGAAAAGATATAATAATGATAATAACAATAAAAATAAAAAGAAAATAAAAAGTAAATAGGTTGTCTAGCGGCGAGGGAAAGAAACAATAAACTTACGGTAATTTTGAAATTTGTTATTGTTCCAGAGACGTCATCGGGCACGATAAATACGTACGTAGAATGATCGATGACCGAGGTGAATTTACAATGAATTTATCAATGTTTTAAAACCGCAGAACGCGCGAGGACTCGGGTACTTCCATGTCGGGTATGCGGCTATGACGATCGCGCTTCGCGCAGGCCTTACAAAGCGGAGAGAGAGCGGGATCGAGTGGTACGGTTGTGTGAAACTACCGCCTGAATTTGCCTGGCGTCTCGTTCTCGTACTCTAGGTTGTGCAGCGGTCGTGAGGCGCCTGGGCGAGCGTACGGCGCGTAGCGGCGGGCTTGTACGTATATAGGCGCACACACGCGCGAAGCCTAACAAGACAGAAAGTTTTCGATCCGGCAACGTTGCCAAACTCTCGAGTTCGTCCGTGGGTAGTCAGGATGCGTCCTATCAACCATATCAAGACCTTTTCTCTCTCACCTCTCTCTCTCTCTCTCTATTTATACAACAATTTTTATCGCATACTCTGTAGATGTTTTACTCACCGTTGTTAGTAAAAACGTTACATATTTTGCAGAAGAACCGGACAAGTAATAAAATTTCCGACAAAATCACTCGATTTATCATAGATTTTTACCGTATAGTATGTGACCTATACGCCTGTGTTATCCGCTGTATTCCGTTCTCAATTCGTAGAACTACTACAAACGTATACCTACTATGTATGGATATAATAGTTGTTGGGAATATACTTATATGGGGTTTTTAACCCAGCATTGTGGTATTTTGCTAATGTTCAGCAAATACGGCTTATTTTTTTCTCTGTCTTTTTTTTTCTTTTCTTTTCATTACGGAATCCCACGCAGAACGGAATCAAGTTTACGCGCATTTGTTGATCCGTATATAGCGATTACCTCGACTCTAGATATAAATAATGTTGGATAAAATGAGTTCGGAGAAAAAAAGGTGACCTTTACAGTCACGGTGCCGATTAAATTTGACACTGTCCTTCCAACTACGCTGGTGTTTTACATCTCGGTTAAATAAAATATACGATTAATGTTCAGTGATTATGAAAGACTCGACTTTTTCTTGTTTCGAAATATCTACGAGAACGTTGGTAATAGAGAAAAAATATGGAAAATATACATTTATATATTTTATTTCCTTATTTATAATTTTTGTGGTATATCTGGTGAGTCGGAGTTGAGGAAAACCGATTTCACTTCTACGTTTAACAGCATGATACAATTTCCAGGATAATTATTTCGAAAAATTACAACGACGATAATTTCAGTCGGTTGCGAAGCAGATTACAGAGTTCTTGAGCTCTGTAGTCACAAACCTATCCCGACGTATCATTCCCCTACCAACAGGATGTGAAAGCGTTGTGTGTGTAGAAAATGTTATATCTCCACATACCACGGCCCGGGATTTCTTTCTGTGAGACGAGATCATGCCGAGGATGAATGTTGCATGCATGTAAGGCATACGGTAGGTATGTATTTACAAGGGTATATAGACGACCGATTGATGCACGCTGACGTTCATTAGTTACCGGTAGTACATGAAACGATATAACAACAATCAGGAAATGATTGCAAAGGAATGAAAAGAAACGATATGGCAGAATGCATGATTTCATTACGCATATCACCAACCGGCAGAATTTCGATGACGTGGGCGATTATTCAGAATCTCGTGAAGCCTCGACAATGTGTGCAACCAACGGTATAGCTGTGTTTGTGTGTGCGTGTACAGCTGCCTGCCTTGTCTATAACAATAATGATATGAGCCAGGCTAAGTTATTTACATTCACCGCGACGTGACGTCGAGTCACACGCTCTCATACACGAGGTACAAACGCACGAACGGAGTCGAGCGTAGGTACAAAGGCCCCATTGACGGGTGCTGGGAAGCCCAACGGAAAGGGTCTCAGTTCGAGGAAAAAAAAAGAGGAATTCCTTTCCCCCTCCCTTCCTGCCCGCCCTCGAGCTTCATTGAATTTTGAAATGGCGGGTGCATGTTCGAGCGTCGAAAAATCGTTAACTAACGAATGGATAGCAGATAGCGTAACCACTATCGCGAAAGATTGAGAACGAAACTACACCATCTGTCGTTTCGACGTAATTTCTGATTTCGTTCGATATTTCGACGGGTGATTTTGTATGCGGACAAAGCGATTATCGACGTATCGACGATAAGGTGTGAAGTGTCATCGATATAAGCTGTAGACTGTTCTCAAGAAAATAATATTTTTGGTTTGATTATCTTGACGTTTCTGCGAATCTATCGGTCACGGCTCGAAGTTTGTTTAATTGACTGGAGATTATATATATACCGAGTCTTTTGGTATTTAACACAAAGGCTGTTCAAACTGGTAATTTTAACATCGTGGAACGCGATAAGTTTTTTTTTGCCGAGTATAGCGAATATTTGTATGACACACCCAGCTGGCGGCGCGTTATGATCACTCAACTTCCGGCGGATATAATAATTTTATAACCGCGATTTTAAAATAGTATTATAGGCCATGCAAGCTTACCGTGAGGCGAACACGAGCAACGAACGCGATCGTTTCACTATGCTGCAGTTCAACGAGTCACTGAGGAAATCGTGGACTTGTAACACAGCACGAACATTCACGCGGGAAGGTTTTTGAGTAAATATTTCCGTGTGCTCGATCGCTTTTAGTTCTGTTTTACCGACGTCGACTGGGATCGATAAGACGGACCGCAAAGTTCTCGTATCGGTTATAAGTCGGAGCATGCGATCGTTCGACCCTTCTGGACCAGCACAAATAGCCCTAAAAATCGATTTTCTCCTGTGCTCAATTTCTGCGAGTATCGACTGTTCTACTTTGAATCATTCGAATAATACGACATTGAAATATGATCGGTTGTATTTTCCATGTACTATTTCACACAAGCCCAATATAAGGCGTGTTTATTTGACGCTATTCTTAGTATTATCATTTCATTCGAAAAATCACAGTCTTATTTAAACTACTTTGCATGTGATAATTAGTAGGTACAAGACCTTGCGCATTAACAGATGAACCAGGTCTGCGGCTGTAGGACTTAGATAATGAAAATGAATGCGAATGAGTAATACGATTAGCGAAAATATCAGCTTTATTTACGAAGATATGTGGTCAGATATTGTACATCCGGTAAATTCCTCGTTATTCGTTCGTCATTGTATGCATAGAAAATATATAATATATTTCGGGGTCATTCACTCACAATCAGCTGTATAATCTTGCACAAATTCCAATATTCGTTATCGCACTGCGGTAGCATTTTTATCTACAATATTATGTACTGGAAAAAATCCGCAGTAAAATGATGACTTACCTATCTGCAATTCTTTGTGAATTTTGAACATTATATTTTTACAAATCAAATTATATTTTACATTTCTCAAAACAGTTGATCCACTGTTTATTTGTCTTCCTTAATGTTTCTTGCAATAAACCGTTTTCAAAAAAATATCGGAAAAAACAAATGACATGCGTCCGTGCACTCCGTGCCTGGCTCTACGATTATACAATCACACTTAATATCAACTACGTCAGCAACACATAGATAGATATATGTAAGCTACAGAAGGATTAATTATTCGCTTTGTATAATAGACGCAATATAATCGTAATAGATGAAAAATCATTTATAAATGACGTGGAAACGATCCAAGGGGCATCAGGTGTCTTTTATGCAATATATTGAAGGATATTATTATATTTTCGCGAGTAAAGCGATTAAAGGCGGAAATTGCGAAAATAAATATAAATGAACGAAGCGGCAATATATTGCGTATCACAATTTCTTAGAATCGACCGTCATCAGCTCATTTCAAGCGATGTCTTTATATTCATTGTCCTTGGGCCCCTCCCGTCTTTTTTGGCGCTCGAATTATACTTCGAGGTATGTCGATGTATTCATCATTCAAAAATGACGCCGTGTAAGAATATCGCGTAATTTCCGTCCCCACAACGGCCGTCAGTGCGGTTATCAAATGAAGAAAAAACAGATCATCTTGTCTTGTTAATAATCATATTTTCCTGAGCTTTATATATTAAATTAAAAATATGGTATGCTCGACAGCGATAGGAACGGATGTGGAAGGCGCCACACCCTGATACTTAACCGAGATATGAACACGTGAACAGTGGTTGCGTCTCAAAATATCCGTTAATATTGTGAGCATGAAAGTTCTCACGTACGCCCTGCTTTTTATGTAATCCTGTTGTAATCACCTCGTTATCAATTTACAATTTTAATAATAAAGCGCACCTATCGCCCGGCGCTAATCTCTGGATCACCTAACTACGCGCCTGCCTTTAATCAACGCCGCGTGCACACTGAAAGCATGTATTTTTTGGATATACCTAAATGTCTAAACTTTGGTCGATTTTCTCATCGGTCCTACGAGATTCTTCAATTTTTAATCATTATTTCATATTTTCGGAGCTAATTATCACACAATTATGATAGATTTTAGGCTATCGATCAAAAAGTTGACACCTTACCACGTGAGTCGCGGGAGAATTGATGTTGGTCGTTACGGCAGAATTTGAAATTCGAACAATTTTAAACCACGATCCGCTAAACAGCAGCACGAGAAACAAAGATCCGCTGCAAATATAAATAATAATGCTTATTATCTCAGTAAATTTTTTAATCAATTTCCCTCAATTTTCCTGCTTTATAGTTTAGCTACCGTTGAACTTTTAGTGAAATTGAAATGGAATCACTAATAAATTTTTGCAGTAGGCTGGACATCAAGAGCTTTCAAGTATAAAAAATATTAAGAATAAAATCGTTCTGAAGATTGGATTTGAGAGTTTGACAAAAAAAAAAATAAATACATAAATAAATCTAGCCGAATACGAAAAACTTTTATTTTTTTATTTAACAGTACAACACGTTCATAATATGTAAAATAAAAATATTTCTAGTGCATTGACGTAATTTTTGTACGAAATGTAAAGCGAAGTTCCTTCATCACATCTCTTTCCCATTTTTTTCAATCTATGCGCATATAATATATACAAAGTATATTAATTGAGATTGAAGAATCGTTGTACTTACTGATGCGATCCAGAAAAAAGTCGAATTCACAAAAAAGGAAATTAAAAGGTTGTAAACATATAATTAATTCTAAACACTTGTGTACCCAGTGACTGAATGACAGTACAACAAGAGCGCCGTATTTATGTGGTACACTGCCTGATAACCACACAATACAACGTCTGGTATTTGCGGTGTGTGTGTGAATCATATTCACGAAGAATTATTTGAAATTTTATTCCGAATCAACAATGGTCTTAATCTTATAATTGCTTATTTTCGTATTCTTAGCACCATTGGCAGCATAATTGTAATAGCATTGTGGTATAACAGTTCAATTTTGCTAAAAAAAAATGATTGATTAATAAATTATTCATATAACGAAATTGATCTTTCAGTTTCGAGACTTTTGCAATATCAGCGTATTTCTGTGAATGTCCTGTACTTTTTCCTCTAAGGCATATTGTAGGAAAATTTCAAACAATCGCGGAATGTTGCTAACGACTCTATCTTGAAAAACACCTTATCTTATATTTAATGTCAGCATACACTGTAATGATAAGCTATCACCGATCGTTCGGCAGTAACCTTATGAACAACAAATTCAAGGAGAGTTGTTTTTCCAGATAGAGATAAATTCTGAGAATGGAATTGTTCGTCTGGAAAATGCTGGGAATGATAATTTCGGAATGAATCGTTGATAAATAATGTTCATAGTTTATTTAGCCCATATAGCTCGATTTAACATTTAATAGTATAATTATATCTGTATAGTATTTTATTCAACAAAATAAATTAGTATGTAAAGATCTCGGAAAAAAATAAATAGTGCAATCTCAGTTGATTATATTATGATAAAGTAGTATATATCAACATGTCTTCTTACAACTATGGAACAGCTTTTGATATTTCTTAGTATACATTTTAGACGATTTAGGTTGAACAATTGCATGATCAGTGTTCAAAATGTTCGTGTAAATTAGCTACCTTCTATAACTTTGTTAACATCAACGTCAAATGGTTGCTTGCAAATATTTCAATTTGTCGAGAATAATATTGGAAACTATGATTTACCGACGACTACGATCTATAAGTACTTACGTTTCAGTAAATAAAAATTATGATGATCACCATCATACAGATATGATCCGAAGTATAGAAAATAATTTGCAAAAAAAAAAAAAAACATTCATTTTTCTATAATAAATTCACATTTTTTTACTTTGGTTATTTTGGTTGGTGCTATGAAAAAATTGGCTCAAAAACAGCAATAATAAGAAGTAAAATATACAATTTCGTTAGGTGTTTGGTATATCACCAATAATATCATGGAAATTATGCTAAAAATGTCCGGACTGTGGCTCGAATTTCTTGACGACACATTGGACAATGTTTCAAAGACGGGGCACAATGAACACACGTTGACAAATGTCCACACGGTAGAAAAACTACTGCCACCTCTTTGTCCATACAGATTTTACACAATCGAGCTTCTTTTAGTCTTCTATTCTCTTCCTCCAGGGAAACTGAAGAGTAAAAACAGCAGATCAGTTGGAAGATAATTTCGAAGGTTTCGTGAAGATAATAGAAATTATAACTGGAAAAAAAATTTACTAAGCACGCTTCAATGCATTACCTGTACAACTTTCGCTAGATCCACGTTTTTTGATTTCCACAGAACTCTCGTTTCCATCCACCGTTCCCGTGGATTTGGAACTCATGACTTTATCTTCACCCCGATCAACACCTTGTGGCATATTTTCTTGCACTCTATGCTCTCCACTGAATTGCTCCGCGTTGCTATCCGAATCATTCAATGTTCTTGATGCTATGACTTGGTTTAATAGATTAGTCAATTCTGCTGATGGCGACTCTGGAGTATGATTGTCAGACCTGAAGACGAACATGAAATGTTTCAATTTAACCAATATCTGATGGAATGTCTCTTTTATGACAGAATATAATTTGTCAACTCACCTGCCGCCATCTTCTCTGAACTGCACATGAAGCGCATCTTCGATAAGCTGATCGGCGTTCGTGAATGGGATACCTGTTTGTTCAATTCTTTGTCTAAGTGCTGCTTTGACTCTTCCAACGTGTAAGCCAATTTCCAGTGCTGCCTACAATATTTAGGATAAATAAAATTTAGTTACAGTAATTTACGGTTGTTGTGGTCTAATCAATTAAAGATTCGTCCTAACACACAAGACAAGTGCTTTATGGAGAATCTAAGAGATTATGTGCTGAAAAGTCAAATGGTATATTCATGGTTTTTCCCTGGATTGTACCTAATGTCCTGCCGGAATTGATAGCAGGCTGCTATAAATCTGTTGACGATTTTAATACTCCTGCCACTTCGTTATACGATTAATCTATTTACATACGGTTTGGTTTTTACTTTATTTAAAGTTTATTAGGAGGAAATATAGGAATTGCGGTACTTTATACAATTTCATGCAATTACCAATGCAGGAGCTGTGTTGAGTAACTCTTCAATCTCAGCTTCGGTGACGCTGCGTATGTTTGGCGGGGTAACCGTTGATAGCGAGGGTGGATGAGTTTCTCTTACGTCACCGGATCCATTGTCTGCCACTTCAGCAAATATCTGCGAAGATTCAAAAAATACGTTATACATATCACGAAAGGTTGCAACACAAATCAGAAAGCCCAGCAGCATGGCGATGGAAAATTTCTCGAAAATTTAAATTGTGCGAGTAAATGGCTAAAAACTTGGGTGAATTTTGGGAATTTATATCTGAAGAACCAGTCATTTAATTCGAGAGTTTGTTTTATTCTAAAGTACACAGATCGAGCTTCATTTAGATCTTTTTTTTTTTGTTGGAATCAATTGATAGGAAGCATTGTTATTGGCAGTAAAGTCGACTATTTCACTCGGTAACATGTTTTGCAGTAAGCACGATGTCTCAAAAACAGTTTAATCAAATTTACTTCAAATTTGAAGATAAGATTTTTGAAAAATTGAACCTCTTTTCTATGACCCTACTTTTTATTAAATTATCACACATTCATTGTTAAGTACATAAAAAAATCGAAGTTCTACCTCAAGTGTCACCATTTTCATCTAAATAAAATACAAAAATTCGGAATGAGGCAAAGAGCAAAAAAACTATCCATGAATACTGTTTCCAAATTTAAAGTAAATTGTTTAAGCCCTTTTTGGGATATCGTGGGCAAGCCAAAACGTGTCACTGAGTGAAATGATTGATGTTATAGTCAATAATAACAATGTTTCAACAAACAACAAATAAAATTTAACCAATAACTATCAATTTATTATAATAAATATGAGAATATGTAAATGACGCTTGATGTACATACATACTTGTAAATGAAATAAACCTCCATAGGATTGAATAATTGATTGTAGATATAAATTCTCTAAATACATCCAATTTTTCAATTGTCTATTCGTATATACCCCTTTAAGAATTGATTTCTCAATTTGGCTAGTTTGACAATTACATATTATGGTACTGACACCAAAAGATATCCAAGAATCTACATTAAATCTTTGTACACTCATACAAGCATGTGCGCAGTTTAAATATCAAACTTTTTAGAAATTTCTTGATACTTGTCTGCAAATTGGAAATCCCTTAAATTTCTACACTTTTTGGATTGCTGGACGCTCTGCTAACGAACTGCTATTGGTCATTTGAAGATAATGTATAACATGATTGTAGCGCACCGAAGGATCTAGAGGCGGTCGATTGTCTATACAATGTTTGATGAATTCTTGTCCTCTAACTAGAGCGACGAATCCACATTTTGGAAACCATTTGGCATGCTCGGTCCATGCGTCATCTGTTGCTTCCCAATTACGCAATCCTCCATCACAGTAGAAACACCTGACTTGGTCCTCAACCCCTATTATACATATTGAATGTGAAGATTTGCAGATCAAAATGATCAATGTCCCAAACTTTTCGTTCAAACAGTTGCAAGAATTCGTTGAGATTGATTTTTGATATCTTGACAACCATTATCGTCTTTGAATAATTTGTTAAAAAACTTACCGACGTAGTAGAAACCTGCATCAGCCAACATTTCGGGGGTTTGTCTCAGGCTTTCAGGCCATCCTTGATATGTTCGTAATCTACCTTCATAGGTGGCATGTTTGGGTTGTCGAGGCGCGGTGTGCGCTTGAATTCCAAGCTCCGTTAAGTCTGACTCTGTCCCTGAAGTCAATTTCACATTACCCAACTCCACGTTCTCTGTAGATACTACTAATCAAAGAAAAGAGTTCAGTAAATAATCTTGTCTAGAAATAGCGTTGGAATCAAATCTCAAGATTTTCTCTGGTTTAACTTTTTACACCATTTTATTGGCAGATATTTTTGACTCTATTTCTTGTTAGTTTACACTTTATTTCATATTTGATGCACAAGTCTTTCTTGCAATATTATCGAAGAAAATTTACAGTTCTATTCGCTTTAAATTTATTCTTATCAAATTACCTGCACCCATTTTACTGTTTGTTTGTAAAATAATCGCCAAACTTAATGCCTATACTATACGTTCATGACATTGCCAGAACAGTTATTATTAACTTTTGTATTGCAAAACTAGATTGAATAATAAATAGATGGTGGTCCCAGTGTCACCCCACTTAGTTAAGTGCAAAATATTATCAATTTAGGCAACTGTGTTGTAAATGTAATGATATTGTTGAGCACTTTCTTAAAAGGGGCGCTAACCCAGAATAATACGTGACCAAAATATTTTTTCATTAATAATTCCTGAGTTACAGATTCTGAAGTGTTGAAAGAAAAACATGTTATTAGCCAGCCCCTAGCATAAAATTGAAAAAACAAAATGGCGAGGCTTTATTTTGTTAAATCAAAGAATCAGAGAATCATTCATATTTTCGTTTGACTGTTCCATATTAAATCATCCGTCTGAATTATGATTTTTGTTGTGAAATGCAGTTTTTTTTAGGGTCATTGAACTGTTTATCGAGCTACATATGTGTGATTTTTTTGAGGACATCAATTGTGTCTGAACAACAGTTTTGCAAGTTTTTAATTTTGACATGAAGTATTTTTTTTAAATTTGAAATTATTCTCGACCTTTTTTCTTGCAAGTATATTTTGCGATTGGAAAATATTGAATTTGAATGTTTTTGATACAATCATCATAATAGAAAGGAAATTTTTGAGAATGCGGAAATGAAAGTCTCTCAAATTAATCAGATATTGTTATTAAAACTAGTAGTATATGTAGAAAAAAGTCTCATGGTTAGTTAAACTGAGCTGAAATACTCTGTACGTGTTTCATATGTTTTCTGATTCACTTTGTGGTAAAATTGATGAAAAAGTGTCACCGATACTACTTGCGTTTAGCAGATCTCTGCAATATTCTGGATATTTCATTGTTTTAAGTTTTCGACCATTCATACAACGCTGTTGCAAATGTAAATATTACCAAAAAAAAATCTAGTCCAAGTTATCATTTGATTGAAAATGCAAGGACAAGTAATCAAACACGAGGAAAATAATCGGCTACAAGCCCTGCAGACATAATTGATTGGAAAAAAAAGAGGTGGTTTTTCTACCCTGCTGATAAAGTTAGAAACCCCGGCAAATCAATAAGAATGATTTACATTCATTATTTTCTCTATGTAGGTAGAAATCACAGGTTGGGAAGTGAATTCTGTGCTCTCTGTCAGGTTCGTCGCCAGGTTCCCACTTCATGATAATACCACGGCAAAATGCACACTCCACCTAGAAAAAAAAAAGGATATCAATAAACTATACACTCATATCAGTCATATTTCAATTATGATAATCCAAAAATAAAAGAAACAAGCAAACCATTGAATGTTCTAGCATTTTCCTACCATGTCGGCTTCTTGAAGGTAATAAAATCCTGCTTTGGCAAGGCTTTCTGGTGACACGATCGTTGGCACAGGCCAATTGGCGAACGATCTCAGTCTCTGAGCCTCGGTTCTGTACTCTGCTCTCGGTTCCTGGCTTCTTCTTATGGCTGCAGACACGGCTGGTATTGGGTTACGGTTGTTCGACTGCTGCCGAGAGACTGACGACGACGACGATGACGAGGAGGGGGATAGAGGATTTGGCGACGAGACTAATGGCACGTTGCAAGTGCTAGATGGATTCAGAACAAAGGGACAATTTGGATCGAGCTGACGGTGGCGAGCCATCACCTGGTCCCCATAATTCCATTCGGTTATTTTGCCACCACATAAAAAACATTGAACCTCAAGGCTCCGACCCGTATAGTAAAATCCGGCCCTGGCAATGCGGTTGCAGTCGACCGCCGCGTTCGACGGCCAGTCCGAAAACGTTCTTAACCTGTTTTCCTCGACGTTCATTTTTAGGTGGATGATATTGAACGCGTTGATGATATTGCGTATCACGATTGGCAGCGAGTAAGCAATTTTTATCAAAACACCGAACGTCTACCGGGTCCCTGAAGTTCTTTTGTGAAACATGATGTTTGACATTTCTGCTTAGACGGTTCTCCGTTGCAGCTGTGTTTGTGTGTGCGTGTGTGCAGATGTGTTATCACATAGGTATGCCTTGTGCTCTTCACTCGATTCGACGTAACCTAACCTAGATCCGACGAATATACAAGCTTCTCCGTCTTTTGAATGTACAGCATTGGTATTGGACAAACGGGTTCAACCTTCTATGAAATTTTTCTTATAAAATTAAAAATTGAAATTACACCGTTGAATAAACGCGTCGTTAAAGAATATTTTAATTTCTCTGTTTAACCTTCGAGATTAGAACGCATTTTTAAATTCCTACCCTGCGGTCATAATGGTCGCGGCTCACACAATGGGTGGAAATTTTTTTCCATGCTATCCGTGCTGCATTACATCTTCTGATAGAAATCATGTGTAGCATGATTCGTCGTACGGTGTTGACGAGAATGAACGAGAAATTACTGTAGCGCTAATTGCTAGGAAAGAGAAGAAAAGAAATTATAAACTTTATGTAACCCGTCGAGCTAAATTGATGAAATGTGATCGATTTTTTACATCCTATTTGGATCAAAGTTGGTCTTTAGTAACGAGCCGCTGTTTGTGGGATTCGAATATACTTGCGAATAAACAATAAAATTGAATATTTGCGAGGCCAAATTAATATTCCTAACTTGATTTATTTGTTTTATAAAATACGTAATCATGTTCGCTATCTTATGTTTCCACCGAGGGTTCAAATCTGGTCCGACTCGGATTGGGATTGGGTGAAATGAGAGCTAACTACGTTGAATTCACATGAACCTGAACCCATACCCAATTGAACTCAGGGTGCGTTCCGATTTGTTATTAGCTCCTAGTGCTGTCAGGTGCTGTCAACAATTTTTGTCTCTTTTGCGCTGCCGGGTTCGTGATTAGCTCTGCCTCTCAGCTAGGGAGTTTTTTGCGTTGCCAGTTAAGTTTGGAACGTACCCTAATAAGGGTGCTGTCGCATGGCAACGACGGATCGACAGATCGGGATGACAACGGATCGCAATGAATAAAATTTCATAGATTCCGAATTTCGTTGACAGCATTCCGTCATGTTTTGACGGAATCAACATTTTGTCGAACTTCGTGAAAACTCTGCCGCTGCCGACAGATTTTCACGGGCAACTTTTCGCTATCGCGCTGCTTGCTGCAGCGGTATTTTGCTCCCCGTGAACATTGGGTCTAGTTCGGTCATGGGGCCTCTCTAGAAACTTACTTGAAGTCAATCTATGTGAATATACAGTTCGTGACTCGAAGTTAATCAGTGCAGCTGAGTGCGACCAGTGTTGATAGTTCATGATAGCTCGAGTAGTTTTGGATGATTTGGACCACTTGGACTTTGGAAATCTGTACACACCACACGAAATTGGTTTGATTTCGTAACAGTACATATACCTATATGTGTTAATTTTTTTTTATTTTTCGTTGGTACGTGAAAAATAAGTATGTTATCGTTTTTTCGTAAATTGTCGTTATCGGACAAAGTTAAGGAAGGCATACTGCCGTACGGAGTTATGGCCACCCCAGAAGATCTTTTGAAAGCTAAAAACCAGAGCAGTTTGTTATTGAAAGATGAAAATGAGCTGAGGGAAACTATTTATGGTTTGTGATTTTGCTCAAATCATCGAATAATATATAAGTTGTAACCTTGAATTATAATTATAAAACATTTCCCTAAGTTCTGCGTAATCTGTGATCAAATCTCTCTTCTAACCTCTAATCTACTATTGCCATTTATCCGTTGTTTTATTAAAATTTTTTCAACGTTATTCTTTTATTATTGATTTCGTTTTTTAATTCATGTTAAATGTTTCTAGATTTGCTCCGAACAATAAAAGACCCCGAAAAACCCCAAACCCTTGAAGAACTGGATGTTGTGTATGAGGATTGCGTCTACATAAATAAACCGACAACAAAAGGTGTCTCAGTGATTCGAATTGAGTTTAACCCAACAGTACCACACTGTTCCTTAGCTACGCTCATCGGTCTCTGTATCCGTGTTAAATTAGAACGTCACTTAATCGCTTCGTTCAAACTGGATATCTATATCAAGGAAGGGGCTCATGCAACAGAAGATGAAAGTAATGCTCTCTGTTTACTCAATCTATGTTTTAAAACAGTTTTTTCTAAGTTTTCAGATGAAAACTAGTGTGTATTAGAATTTTCTTTAATTTTTGCTGACACGAATTTGGATAACTTTCAGGAAAACCTTTATTTTTTCTTCGATTTTTTTGTTTTCATTGAAAATTAAAGGTGTTAAAGAAACTGAGACATTCAATTTATTATAAAAATGCAGAAAAATTGGAAGAAAATTAGGAAGCTCTTTAAATTTCTTTGAGTAAAATGTCGCTTTTGTCAGAGTAGCGCGGTTTTCATCACAAAAAAGTGACATTTCACTCCCCAAAATTTAGAGAGTAGATGTTGATGGCTGTCCATTAATAAACAGATAACGATATGGTTATTTTTTAATGGAAGTGCGTAATTTCTTTTTCATATGTAGTAACTACTTGGTGATGTGATTTTAGTTAACAAACAAATAAACGACAAAGAACGAATCGCCGCTGCAATGGAAAACCCTAACTTGAGAGATCTTGTTGAGAAGTGTATTCAAGAGGAAGAATGACCTGATTAGTAAGTTATTAATATATTGGGAAAAATTGATTCACATTTATCCATAAAATTTTTGTACATATGTATACACATATTTTGAAAAGCAAATCCGCATTTCAACTTTTTTTAAAATATCAAGTTACTGTTTTGTAGTATAAAAATTATTAGGTTGTATCTTGAGAAATGAACAAGTAGTTTATGGCAAGAAATTATATCCATAAAGAACTCGAACTCTTGAGCAGCACAAATTTTTCTCAAACAATCTGTAATACAATCTTGTCAATCCGGCTCTTTGATTAATCCTGTAACATACATTTACTTCGTATAGGTCGATCTGACCTGTAATGAGAAAAGAATTAAATCGTATCAAGTAATTTTACACCGAAGAATTGCCAACTTTAAATAACATACTTTCGTTAAGTCTGATTCCTAGTTTATATTATAGTAATACTTACAGTTATCCAGTAATCTTGTAAATTGTATTTCACTGTTATGAATATTTTTGTCTAGAATTATATCGATTTTACATACCTGACTGGCTTTGCATTTGGAATGTCTTCCGCATATATGCTGGGATGATTGTTGGGGATCTTTTGGTGTGTTTGAAAATTCGATGTTCATCTCACAAAAATAGTTAATTCCTTCGATTGGTGAGACAACTATTTCTTCATTCAAATCTTTCCAGGTAACTAGAATCAAATATGAAAATATTCAATCTTTGTTAGGTAAAATAGGTTCGAAGAGAAATCGTGTTCAAAGCTTATCTATGCTTCTTACCACAACCATCGTGCATATCAGTGTGGCACCATTTTTCATACATTTGATCAATTTCTTTTGCGCACTCGTTATCCTTAAAATCAATTGCATCTAAATTTCTGCCTTTTTTTAATCTTTCTGCTGCAAGTGGATTTCCCTCTTTTTTTACAGCACTTCTCACCTGAATCATACAATAAAATTACTAAATGTCTTGTTAAGTTCCGGTAATCTTTTTATTTCCAATTAAAAGTCAATCACACAGAGACCTGAGTTGATAGCACAAATTTGGAGACAATCAAATATAACATTCGGAACAAACTATGTTGCGACATTTATATTTTTATTCTGAATACCACATCAATCTTACATGCTCGAAGTTGTCGCTACATTTGATATCTTTGGCAATTAAAACAACATGTCGCTCCAAAGTGTAGATCCAATCACTGATCATTCGGGAAACAAATTTCTTCACCTCAAACAAGTTTGTGGTATCTGTCACCTTTTTTACCATGAGTAACTGTTTGGCCAGTACTTTTTGGGGATTTCGTAATCCATGATTCTTCAAATATTTTAAGACCGATTTTCTAGACGCGTGAATAAGTTCAATTTAAATAATTTCAATGCTCATTTCACATCCATGACAGCTGGAGCTTTTAGTAAGTTTTGCATATGTATCACCTGATTATTCGACGTGATGTAATTATGAAAATTGTACAAAGAAACCCGATGATGTCAATGTTGTTTACTGGTATGACATTCAGTAAATTTAATATTACTGAAAACGAAGATGGGCTGTTCACAAACCTGGCCAGAAGCACCATCAAAGTATCTTTGATCTGTGGAAAATATGTAGTAATTGTATACAATTAAACAGCATTTAGAATATTTTAGTACTACCTTGTTATCATGAAGAGTTGAAATGGAACCGTAATTATTTTTAATTGTCTGTTTAATGCTTTCCAGTTGTAAAACTATTTCTTTTATTCCCAATCTAGCAAGATCATCTATATTCGAGAATTCTTCTCGTACTGTCTAAAACATATTGACATATGTTATTACTCACAGTACGCAAAAATAATTTGAATTGAATTAACGATTCCATTTATATATTCGAACCTCGCGACAATTTTCTTTATTTTTTTTCTTCTTTGAAGGCAATGCCTTTTTGAATTTCGTCCTCTTATGTACAATCAGATGTTTCTTTTTGACACCTATCATAGAATCCGAGAACGATCAAACATTTCAATTGATAAGGAGTGACCGGAAGGATAACTAATAATAATAAATATTAGAAATTCTCAAATTACCGCAAATATTTTCACATGTTGAAAGTATGGATTCTGGGCTTGTTGCAATAACTTTACCACATTCAAAAGTAATTGCAGAAATTTCTGTACGTGTTGAGTTGAAACTACTGAACATCTTGTAAAAATCATCTATGTGTGGTTCGTTCGTTATCTTCTGCGACAAGATCATTTCAAGTTTTTCTTGATCTTCATTAACTATTTTCTCTATAGTCAATGGGATTCCGGAACCTACAATATTTGCGACAAATAATCTAAATGAACTAAACATGACAAATTCGTTGAGAAATAAAAATGCCTCTGGAGTAATTTCATCTGGTCAAATGATAATATATGTCTTTCAAAAACAACGAGTAATAAATTACTGCTTCAAAAAAATTATACCCATAGCAAAGGTATCCCTAATTTCTTACCACGTGGTTTATTCTTTCTTTTCAATGTCTTTTTCACGCACGTCTTTTTCTTGTCAACATGATCATGATACGCTGAAAACAGATAAGCAAAGAGGAAGGTTGCAAACCTTTTCTCTCAAGAAAAATATGATACAACAATACATAAATGATGCATTATTCTTCAACTCACCTCTTCGTGTTCTACAACGTTTCATCTTTGAATTATATCTGTATTGAGACACAGATTGTGCTGCTTTTACAAACGGATTTTGATCTACAGCTTGCATAAGAACAAGTGTTATCATTACTCCCAAAAAGTTACAAACACACACATTTATTGGTGAATATTATTGTTGTAATTTGCATATTATACTCACGAACAGAAACTCTGAGTACTGTTGTTTCTGAATCAATATCATTAACATTTGTTAGATTTATGAGTTGTGACGGTGTCATTTCAACGTTTGAGTCTAAACGCGACGAATTTGTTTCATGCAGCTGGTCCAACTAACGATTAAGGAATAAAAACATCAGGACCGAGACTGACTGTTTTCTGATAATCAAAAGTTTTTTCTACATTCAATTAAATAATTACCAGAAACTCCGGAGGATATTCATATTTTAGCAAAGGTTGCGGCTCTGGTACTGGCGGAGGCGGTTCAACATCTTCAATGTCAAATAATTTGTAGATTACTGAATTTGGAAGGAAGCCAAACAATCGCAAATGCGGATGCTGTACTTCATCAGGTACAGCTCCTGGATATTCCGGGAATTTTTCAATACTGTAACCTGATTTCCATCGAAAAATATATAAAAAATACTAATGGTATTATGCGCATCGATATGACGATCTACATCAAAAGTACGTCTAACGGTATTTAATAGCTATTGAGTAACTTCTGTATTTTGATCTCGATCCTTACCATAAAACATTTTGAATATTCCAGGTTTGTTGTAATATCTTTTCACAGTTTTGTACTTTTCAACCATAGCCCAAACATCATATGGCGGTACTTCTGTGCTTGTTTTATTCGATCTTCCCAATATATCATCGAGATATTTTTCCCAGGCTTCTTGATTCATGAGCGACTTTCCTGTCACTAATTTCACCGCCTTTATTTCACCTTTCTCTATACTAATTACATCTGAAATTCAAATTAAGCTAATAATCTCACATCATTTGACATGTAAATCGCCATCATATGAACAAGGTTTCCTCATACCCTGATCTCTACGTCGTAGCTGAGCACACATTTGTCCCTGGATCATTAATTCCAAGCGAGGTGCGTCACCGTCACTGATGTCCAATGACCCAAGGGGTGCGCTGCTAACAGGATGTAACAAAAATTCTCGATCTACGATACTTTCATAGACTCTGTAGTCTTTGTTCTCAGGTATCATCTCTTCTTCATTTTCTTCAGGTATTCCGTTCATCAGTATTCGAGCTCTGTATTTTGGGGACAGATCTGCCCAATGAAATATACTTCAGTAACGATTCATAAATGGTTTGAAAACGAACTAGAATATAAACTCTTGATATCTGTGTTTTGTTTTTTCTAGTACAGAGTAATGCATTCTTACAATGACAATACGAAATTCTGTACAAGTGTCTCCCAGCGCCAAAGACGATATCTCCTCGCTGAGAGGAGAAAGCAATGCTGTTAGCACATGTATTTATTTCTAATACCTGAAAATTGAACAACCATCTCACATTGATGTTACATACACATTCAATTACTCATGCTTGAATTTTGGACTCTTACTTTAATAGGTATATTCTGGTGGTCCCAGAGACGTATCGTGTTGTCCATAGATGACGTTGCACAGATTTGGAGGGACTCTGAAGCTGCTATGTCGACTATCAAATCTGTATGATCTTTCGTCGAATGATGATCTACTCGAACTAACAGATAATTTAATGTAAAGTCATTTGTGCAGTTTGAACAATGACAATCAGGTACCTGATTCCACCATGTCGTACATGAATAATTGATGCATTGGAGTCAGAGGACTGCTACTGGCCATGCAAATTACTGATCTGTAAAAATATTACACATACATGTGTGTAATTTTCAGAACTTTTTATATAAAAAGAATAATTTTTTTCTGGCCTCTAATCAGAGGTTTTTTGTCAAATTTAAAGTACAAGCAGTCAAGGCACGACTCACCCCATGCTAACAACGTGCGTTATCGGAACTGTATAATAAACCGAGTGTGCCAAGGCTAATGGAACTTCCAAGTCAGGAAATACTCGCCAAACTTTAACACTTTTGTCCGCTCCCACAGATACAACAAGCCGTGATATGGTCGATGACCATATTTTTGCTACTGGTCCATTGTGAGCCTACGATATGAAAATATAATTATCAAAACGAATACCACGGAATTATTTTCCAATATTTAATTTTGAAATATTCACCACGAATGTGCCTTCGTGTTTCCCACTTGGCTCATCGACATTTAAAATAGTCCCATTCTGTGTTCCCACGAAAATTAGGGTATATTTTGGGTAAATCACTCTTGGATCTAGAGACAATCGGTAAGAAATTTAGTGTCGTTTATACTGAGCCTGTTACTCTACCTGATGCGATAAATTACTTTGTGGTTGGCAATCGTATCCTCGAATTTCTTCGTAATATTCATATGCCGTGATACATGTTATAACATCTCTATCTGACACCCAAACATGTCTGCATAAAAGATACATTATTATCTGAATCAATGTTGAGAATTGTAATGCAAAGTGATATTTACTTGAATTCCATTGGATTCATTTGTGTATTGCTGACAAGAACCTCGCCAGTTTTTAATATGATTGTATATAATCTTTCTGTAATCAAAGGACACTATATTTTCAACGGTCGTCAAGTGTTTCTAATGTATGTGGAGTGATTATTAGCCACCTCTATTTCCACTGTATGTCATTGATACCAGATTCAAAGTCTTTGGTAATATTTGCAGATTAATTTGCTTCCCAGTCTGAGAGCTTAAAATGCGAATAGTATTATCTGCACTTCTCACAATCACCCTTGTCGAATACATCGGATTCATAGTCGTTATTATTTCTGTAGCAGACTCTCTATAGGTGAAATGCGATATGACGTTCGTAGTATTGTCTATGAAAAATTATTGATCGAGTCATAACGAACGCAAGTCTTACGACAGAGCAGCGTAGAATGTGTATAACTGATGCATGTTGAAGCAGCTCAATTTTTGCCCTAGGGTTGCTATGGCCGCAGCTGATTTGTTAATTGCGATGCCTTGTATTTCGCCGATGTCAGAAAACGATTCCATCTGTGCTGATATTCCAATAATTGTGATGTAGAGATTTGAAGAGTTGCAGAAAATTTCGAAAGGAAGAGTTAAGAGCGGCTCAAAAAGTGGGTGACTTTTGGGAATTTATATCGCAACAACCAATTCCACTTGATTATTCAAAAATTACATGCTAATGAAGCTCAATATACATAATTTCAATAATACGCTGCTCAATCAAATTGAATAATTGGTTGAAATGGCATAAATTTCCGAAATTCACCCACTTTTTCCGTGATCTGTACATATGTATACAAATATACACCCTCTTAAAGAAACTAGAAAATGTATGTCTTTTATACAGTACAGTTTACGAGACCTTTCCTCTTAGATTGCAGCTCCATATTTGGAGCACGTTGTCTTCGCCACATGTAATGAATCCACATATTGAGGGATGAACGACTATCTTTTGAACGTATCCCTTATGACCACCAGGACAGCTCATTATGCAATGCAATTCAAGGTCCCAACCCATGACTAAACGGTTAAGAGACTTAATACATAAGGTCTGAAATATTTTAGAAATTTGGATAGTGGAATGGTACCATTTCCTTGCTCGTCTCCCGTTATAATCCACTGGCTTGTGTCGTGGAAGAGCAGTGCTGTTATGGCAGCTTCTGTAGCGGCAGGATTGCGGGCCAGAAACATTACTGGAACGATGTCTTCCTTTTCTTTCAAAGGTTCCAATGGCAGTACGTAAATAGTGGTCATGTATGAGCCAGCCAGTCTGGTCATTGCTACTTGTCATAAAGTTCCTTAAAATATTGTCATTACAAGATGTATCATAGATACATATCTATAGCAGTTAGTCTCAACATTCAGTGTTACTGGGATCGACTACCTTTACCCGAACTCAAGTGAGTCTGGTATTGTCGAGTAACATTGTCTATCGCTTCCAATTATATCGCGATACATATATTCAGATATGTTTCAGATATATTATTTTGTCAATGTCGACGAATGTTGCTATAGATACTTAACGCACATGTACTCGCTGGAATCAACGACATGCATTCCAATTTCCAAAGTGCTCCATACTCGCTGTCTATGTAAGCCATTGTCTTCCAAGGATTCATAGTTGACTCTTTGTTCGCTAGTGGGAATCTCTGGAAGGTAATATGTCCATTTTGTTAGAATTAAGGTTTCCTAAAGTAGGTCATCAGAATCCATTCGTTATTTCAATTATTTCTGCGTTATCAATGAAAAGTTATCCTTAAATTCGAAAAATAAAATTGCGTATCTAAATGTGGTTTTAGCTTATACATATTTATTACAAATGGTCTCACATACAATGAATAGTAAGTTAGCATATTTGTTGATCTGCGTGGAAGAAATTGCAGTTCAGTACTGGCTGTTAATTTTTTTTACCAGTAAAATTATAATATCTCGCATAATTTGTTTCAGTCTATATGATTGCTAAAAGATGAATTTGGGTTTTTAATTATAATACACTGTGAAAGAAATTTTTTTGTATGTATGGTAGTTAGGTGTAACTCAATCATAATAAATTGATCATAAAATGCAAGACTAGCAGATGGTGAAATTGACAGTAAGACAAATGTGATGTGAAAATTTTGTGTCTATAGGAGTTCCAATTTTAAAGTGAAAAATTTCATTTATAACCATTTTAAAAAATTACAGTTTTTGCTAAATTTTATACCGTAACTTTGTTGGGTCCTGCTACAACGATTTCGTTTGTCATAGGCTCGTAAAATATGTCGGTTATTCGAAATTCGTTACGAATGACTTGGTAGAGCATGCAGAACGAAGTCATGAGCCAGATCATATCGTCGTTTGGTACATATCCAATTAGTACCTTAGCTTTTTGACACCACAATAGTTTAGTAAACAACATCGTACCGCTGAGTGGGTACGAGGGTTGAATAAGTTTAGCTTGCACTGAAAATCTCAGCATATTTGATGGTGGATCGATGACTAAATATTCCTAATAAATTATTGCAAACAAACGGTTAATTGAAGTGGACAACAGTATGCGTGTAAATTAATTTTTTCATATTAACATTTATAATAAGCAGCATTAATATTTATCAACCTACTTGGGTTTCCTCGCAGTAACAAATTTCCGTAAAATTCCCGAACATCGTTGTCGACGAGACCAATTTCATACCGTGAAACAAGTTATCGTCACGTTTACCATCAATCGTATTTTCGTCAAGGCGACTTTTCAACCGCTCTCGCATCTTCGTTACTTTCTTTCTCCATTCCATTTCCCTTTCTTCCCCATCCAAATATGACTTGGACATATTTGCTGTGTGGCCTAGAAGCGACATACTTTGCATCCACGGTATATGGTATCTTTTACCATAATACCATGGTCATAATACGCTCATGTTGTACAATTGTGTCGGTCTATTTATCGCATACAAAGATTCCCTCGCTCAAACAATCGATTGCTGAAGTGCGATTCTCGAAAATCGAAGGTCGAAGCCCTCGGGCTGATTTTAAAAGCGCGCGTTGGAACGACAACCAATCGTTGCATTGTACTGATTTGGCGCCACAGCCGTTGAGTGAAGATAGAGAGTAGAGACTGCTATCCTCATGAACTTTGCTTCGGGTACAGGTACGGTAAGGGAAGCTGAAGGGCTAGAGGGAAATTGCAGTATTCGGCTATGCTGACTCGATTTAGCATAATTGGAATCCCATAAGATGGGTCCACTGGGAGCTAATATCGGAACGCACCGCACTTTATACATCTTCAGCGGATGGACATAGAAATTTGAGGCTAAGTCGCTTTCCGGCCGCTAGAGGGCCCCACTTTCACATTTTTTTTCTGGTCAGACTTGCCGGGGCGCTTGCCGCTCAGTTTGTATACAGCGAGGAGTTGGAGCAGACGTCTTCGTTGGTCAACTGCTCCGTTTTCGGGTTGTAACTGAGTATCTGATTTATTGTCATCTACCCATATTTTGGTATGTTCATTGTTCTCTTGACTTCAAATTGTATTACTGCTGTTCTACTGTCTCTAGAGCAGGCGCTCATTTCGACAATACAAAACCAGGTTAAAAGTCCCTTCTCAATACGTGATATATTTATTTTTTTATGACCTATTCTTCCTTCTGATCCGGCAAATACAAAGTTGTAGGTTTTTAAAAACAGCCGGTATAGTCGAAATCGGGCCCACTCTTGTTGCTGATCAACCGGTTGGTGTTCCGTCTTCTTCTTGTCTCTTACTTCCCGCGCAAGTTTTCAGCCAATCATAATCGCTGTATGGCAAGAAAGTGCCCTGACAATGATCTACTAGAAATTAGGAAATGTCCCTATGACATCAGAATCTCATTGTCGGTATCATTTTGTTGCCACATATCCTTAGTTTTCAATTTTTCGAACGTAAATCGTAAATTTGTAGCTTTCAAATTACTATTGTTACACAAATTGATAATTCGCAATCAATAATATAATTTTTCAATCAATCGTACGTGAAAAAATATTGCCAAATACCAGCTACTAAGCCTAGTTATATTAGTTTAATTTTTTCCACCCGCACTGTAAAGTGACGGTTCACATATCGAACAAAACACAAGTTGCCTGTAAGGAAGTGGCGTTCGGAAAATAATTGTGAAAACAGAACCTAATAATGGGTGTATTCCGAAATATACTCGCAATACTGCAAGTACTGGCAACCGCGTCCTGAAATCGCGCGACAGCTTACTGGGACGTGAGGCAGTTGCAGTACTTGAGAGATGGCCGCGTCCTCGGTGTAGCGTTCCGATTTTACTGGGACTGACAACTCGAAGTAAAAACGGAACGCAGTTCGCAGTGGACTGCGTGACGTCACGGTCGGCAGTACTGGAAGTATATTTCGGAATACACCCCATGAAGGTAGCTATAAAACACATAATAGAAGAGGCCAACAGAAAAAAGAGGAAGATCACGCGATTACTATCTGTGAGATACTATTTCCACAAGTGTCATCACCACAGTCACTGGATTAATGTGAATATTAAATAACTTTATTGTCTCATAATAATACAAGTGAATTATCAGTTGTGTACGATAAGTGTCGGAATAATGACAAAAAACGTTCGATAAGCCGTGACTGCATGTTAAGCGGCAGAAAGACGGCACTAGGGTGAGGAAAAGAGTTCAAGTGTACAGAGGAAGGAAAGATTAGGCGCAGGCAATTTACGGAGCGTTGACTATTTTTGCAACGGCGAATCAATACATTCTCTGTGTGCGTGCTTATTCCATGTAAATATATCTATAAAAATAGACGTCGGATCATCGCCACGAGTATTAATACGGGGAACGGGTGCGATGTTCAGTCAGTTTTGAGGTTAACAATCGCGCAGTCGTCGTCGTTAGCGATGATACGATTTTATTTCTGATTGCCGTCCGTGCCTCTGGCGAAACAAAGGAAGAAACTTTGCCAAAGTTCGGCGGACACGCGTACGTCTTCGGAAATTAATCCAGCACCGAAAGCCATGGAGGAATCTTCTGAAATTTGCCAGTCGCTTATGAATCGTGTTTATTACGCGGCTCGCGATGGCATGGCAATATCTCTATACGATATTCTCAGCGAGCGGGGGGACCACCTGGACCAGCTTCTTAATCAGGTGAGAATAATGTACACATGAAAAAGAAGGTGCATTTCTTAATCCATAATGTTCATTTCTCTAATTAACCATCATTTAAAGTTGTATTACAGAAAAATCCGTACAGCGTAACAATGATTCTCTGATCTTTACCTCTGCTACTTAGGTGCATTAACTCAGGCCTGATTCAAGGGGTGAATTTCAGTGCCTAAAACTAGGCAACCCAAATCTCGTTAGGTTTGCAGTTTATAAATAAATAAAAGACAAAGAAGAAGGCTAAATTGGCGCCGGTATCCCTAAAGAATTTTACCTCTTCTTTGTTTCTCGAATGAAAACAAATGTCATATATGCAAGCTGTGTTAATGTTTCTATTTATTGCACATAAACTTGTGCGAACTTGTAGATGGTGTTATTGCTTCGTCATTGCGATATGATATTAAAAAAGATCACAATATCGCCAAATAAAGAACTAATTATATTATCATAAATGTATCTTACATAAATTTCATTGCTTTTCATCATAGTACTGAGGTTTCCAAAACTACTGCATGCTTCCCTTTAAATGATTAGTTTTAGTTTTGCAATATGATTCTGGTCGAAAGATAACAAATGAAATCCAGCTCGATGTCTTGTATCGCAAAATACAACATTCAGTATTCAAGGACAGACACATTCGTTCACTTATTGAAAATCCTCCATGCAGTGTACTCTACATGACTTCAGAAATTACTTGTGGCAAATTTTCAGGAGTACTGTTTATCTGCTTACGGCTGTATTTTTTTTTATTTTAATTTAGCGCGCTTTTAAATTTCTGCTTAGATATCTCTCCTTCACTTCTTCGTGATTTGAAACAAAAAAAATTTCGAGGGTGACCTACTGGTTATTTTTAATTGTGGATAAGAATACTTAATCTAGTCTATTCAAATTCATTGCTCCATATAAGTTGTCAAGATTCAACAGTACCTGGTTTCAATTACGGAATGTATGCAGTTGAGTCGAATAAATTGAATAACTCTATTTTATTCATATGTTTGTCCCAGTCTAACACATTTCATAATATGCTAAGTAAAATTCATTTCTGTTTGATGAAATCTAATTTTGATTTGTAGGCTTAAAATAACACGAATGAGAAATGTATAAATACTACCACGTCTGAAGGTTTCTACCAATATTTTCACAAACGTTGGTGGAAGTTTATAAAAGATATAAATGTTCCCTGGGAAAAACAAGTTAAATACCTTTCACAAATTCAGAGATTCGTTAAAGAATATGTTCAAAAAATGGTTCTATATTTGAATTAAGTTTTCGGAGAAGAGGGAAATGTTTTTCATCAATGTTACAGTGGAACCAGTCTTGGAGAAACTTAAATCAATAAAACTTTCGCAGTCAACTTATTATACGATTATTTATAAACTTTGGTAAATGAAGAAGATAAATGGAGTTTGTCAATCATATGAATTACAATTGTTCTCTGAGAACCGATGGATTTTTTATATTACCAAAACAAAAAGAAATGCTCTATATTGATTCGGTTGAAATAAGATACTGTGCAATTAAATGAATAACAATTAATTGAAAAATTAAATACTTGGAGCTTTCATCTCATATTATTGTTTAACAGAGAAATATCAAGAATCGACTAATTTCCATAGCGTGCAATCTCTAATTAGTTGAACTTTGATCAGATTTGTTATTTAATGTTGCAATAGCCAAGCAAACAAGCCCTATGCAATTATTTATATTTGGTAAATCCGAGTCCCCTCAACCAGCGAGTTTAAAAGATTGAATAATTCATTATTGCAGACAGTGATAGAAGATGACGGCCAGCACTGCACTCCATTGATAGTTGCGGCACGATATGGTCACAGTAGGGTCGTCAAAATGCTGGTCGATAAATTTAAGCCAGACTTGGAGCAGGAGGGTACTGTTAAATTTGACGCATATGTTATACAAGGAGCGAGCGCTCTTTGGTGCGCTGCAGGTGCGAATCAATTATCATTCATTGTTATCCCTTTTTTTTCACCCGTAGTATTCATTAATACATATTTCCAATGTTCATTCTCATGTGAGAAGCTCCAATCTTCGATTAATAAATATTGCTCATTATAACTGTGTAACTCTGTATTGTACGTTAGGGGCTGGGCATCTGAATGTAGTTAAAACTCTTGTCAAGGCTGGAGCGAATGTTAATCATCCGACGAGAACAAATTCTACACCCTTGAGAGCCGCATGTTTCGACGGAAGGCTCGACATCGTTCAGTATCTGACTGAGCATCATGCCGATATACACATTGCCAATAAGTACAACAACACGTGTTTAATGATTGCTGCGTACAAGGGACACCTCGAAGTCGTTAGTACCATGAGAATTTTACTATGAAACTTTTAATCTTTAAAAAAGATAATTAACCAATCCAAATTAGCTATTACTTACTCAATTGATATCCTTTTACATAATTTAGGTGAGTTATCTGCTTGATATCGGTGCCAATCCCAATGACAAAGCACTGTGCGGAGCAACGGCATTACATTTTGCCGCTGAATGCGGGCATTTTCGTATAGTATCAGAATTGCTAAGGTATGATGCTAAGATGACAAAAAACGTCAGCGGTATGACACCATTGATAGCAGCTGCCGAAAGAACAAGAACTGAAGTAGTGGAATATTTAGTTGAGAGAAATGAAGTTAGCAAGGCTGAGAAGATTGAAGCTTATGAATTGCTTGGTGCTTCTTACGCTAATGATAAAGACAATTATTGTGTTAGCAAAGCGTTCAAATACCTGTACGAAGCGATGAAATTAAGGTACCTACATTGAATATAACTTATTAACTATAATTTATTTATTTCCTGCTTGCATGTGCAATAATTGTTTAATAAAACGTAACAGTTTTTGATTACCAACTATCTTCAATGATGTTTTTTTTTTTGCTTGTTGAAGACAGAAGAAGAGAATCATAATATCCACAAGCAGTATAAATATTTTTCATATTCGGTTATTGAAAACTACATTTGAATTTGATGCTTTAGATACAGTGATCCTGAGAATATAATGCACAAACCAGTATGTGCACCGATATCGGCGTATGAAAATTGGAGGGAGTCTGTTACTCTGGAACAGTTGTTAAATATAGAAAATAATCACAATGCTATCCACATGGAGTCGCTTGCAATTAGGGAAAGAATATTAGGTAAGCATTGGGTTTAATGTAAAGAAGAAAATAATTCCAAAAGAAATGAAGGGTTGAAAGGAAACAGTTTTTACATAGTAAGTTTCAAGTAACTTGAAGCTTTAACTTGATAATTACTTTGAATAATACCTTATTAGATATTCAATATTTTTACGTAGTTTTTTGTTTTTCTTTTAAGATATTCTCTCAATTATTGATGCGATTTGGGTTTTCTCGATAAATTACTCATTAGGAAATGATACAAAATAATTTCCCATACTTTGTTTAGGAACTGATAATCCGGAGGTACCGCACCCAATAATATTCAGAGGGGCCGTTTTTGCTGATAACGCAAGGTTTGATAGGTGTATCGATCTTTGGCTC
This sequence comes from Neodiprion lecontei, assembly GCF_021901455.1. Taxonomy (NCBI): domain Eukaryota; kingdom Metazoa; phylum Arthropoda; class Insecta; order Hymenoptera; family Diprionidae; genus Neodiprion; species Neodiprion lecontei. Next base: position 19,413,063 of record NC_060266.1, on the reverse strand, counting down.
CATGCGTTGAAGCTGCGGCAACTAAATAATATTTCGGTTGTTAGAGACTTGCTTCGTTTTGCTCAGGTATTTTATATATCCTGCGTAATAGTTACATTGTGTGATATCAAACAAAAAAACAAAAGAGAAGACAGTATGACGTATAACAGAATTCAACAGTTTCTTGAGCTCAAAGTACTTAATATTATAAATGTTCATTTTTTAGGTATTTTCACAAATGATCCATGTCGGAATTGACCTGCAATTCACACAAGTTATCAATGTCTTAGAAGCTAGTGTGATAGAACTAAAAAGAAATAAAGACCAAATAGGAAATCTAGACTCCAAGGATGATTTTGAGCAAATTATTGTAAGTCATAACGGATTCCGTCAAGCGAACTTACAGTCCTAGTGAATTTTTTCCCATCATATTTCTCTACGCAACATAAAGAAAAAAAATTGTATTCTGAAAAACCGTTCGTAAAACTGAAAGAAAAAAAATGTTCATAAAAAATTTGGCAGCAAATTTTATGCAGTTTTCAAAAAAAATCTTTAGAGAATTGGAGGAAAATTATTCACCCTGGAACGTTTTGAAGAGAAAAATTTGAGCAAGCTTTGAACATTTTTCAATATTGCTATTTCTAGGAGGAAATGGAATCCAATATTACAACAGCGCTTTACATTTTGACTATTCTAATGAAATTAATAAAGCTGAATGAGAAGGGAAGTGAAGAGGAAAAAGTTAGCCGAGCTCATCGGCTGGTACATAATTTATGCGCACTTGGCGTATCTCTCAGAGATGGACAAACTCTGCTTCATCTTGCTGTGAACGCAGATACACCCGTGGACGATTTTCATACTAACAATGTTTGCAAGTATGTAGATTCCTTGTAATGAATTGTTTTTCAAAATATCATTTCTTAAATAAGTACCAATTGCTTACGGTATCGTAATTTCTTTCAAAGATTTCCTTGCGCTGCTACTGCCAAATTTCTTATCCAATGCGGGGCTGATGTTAACGCGATGGATATAAACAGGAATACACCTCTACATGTGATAGTTAGTTATCAAAAACCTATCAGGTAAGACCAACTGGGGGTATACGATTCTCTCGTCTTTTTTTTATGCAAAACTCTACTTTTATTAGATAGCCAATCTGCTTTTATAACAATGTTTGTAAAATATGATTGGATTGGTTCTTGCAGTGACTTTTTAACGCTTCATTCGATAATAATTGATCTCACTGAGGCTGGAGCACACATGGATACAGTTAACATTGAAGGAAAAACTCCATATGATGCTGCAACAACTGGTGAGTCATTCTCTCGCTCGATAATAGCCATGCATTCACGCTATGAAAACGGTGACAAAGAGGCTCAATCACACTTGAAAAAGATGACACTGTTTTTTTTTTTCAATACAACTACAAAGTTATCACAATAGCATCAATATTTTTGTTACGATTCATTTTATTGTACTAGCTTTTATTTATTCGTTATAGCATCTTGTTCTTACAACTTGATGCGGTGAAAAAGCATTAACTAAATAGCTTTCGATAGTATAAGTAATTCAAAAAGAGTATCTGGTGACAAGTTTCTTGAAAAAATAATATTGAATAATGTTACGTGAAGAAAAAGTATCCCAAGCCATTATCGGCATCTACCTTAATTTTCATTTCAGTTTTTATGAATTTTCGCTGTAATTTTTATAATATTTTATAATTACTTACACATCTTTAATATCCATTTGAAGAAGAAATACTATTAAGATTCTCATACACTACCAATTATTTCCGGTTTTCCATGTTACAGGTGTTGCTGAGATAATACTTCGAAAGCAAACTAAACTTTCATTAAAATGTATGGCGGCTAAAGCAGTAAAGACATACAACTTGTCCTACTGTGGTAGCGTGCCACGTTCGCTCGAAAGTTTTATAGAGCTGCACGGACCCGGACTTAATCAAGGGTAACTACTACGTGACTATTGATTCCAAGACAAGAATCATCACCGTTGTCACTTCATGTTGTAGGAAATTTTTAAATCCCAAATTCGGTTTTCATGCTATTTTTGACAAGATTTTCAAACTGAATTACTATTGTTAGACACGAATCTGAGAATTTAATCAACCACACAAATATGGTGCGTCAAAGAGTGAACTTATTTTTGCTACAAAATATCCAACATTCAATATTTGAATTCCTTTTCTATACACGATAAACTCTGAAAATGCTACAGCTAGGCGCTAGATAATATGAATTTCCCTTGTAATATCACGGTTTTTGGAGCTCAATTTGAATTTTTCTCTGAGTGAACATAGTACACCACTTCCACTACTTGAATAAGTGGATTCTGTATTGATTTTCTAAGCGTTAGGCACTTGATCAATGGTTTGGCATCCATGTAAAAAATTTTTTAAGATCTCGCAACAGAATAAGAAGCTAATCATTCTGACGTACCAACTAATGAGCTGTACAATTGATGCCTTTTGAATATTATAATATTAGTGAACAGAAAAGAGTGTAAGAACGAATGATTCAAATGAAAGTTTTTATTTCTATTTTTTATCTCGACTTTTTTGTTTTAGTCTGTTGTAATTGTTATAGACACTTCTAAAGTGATCTGTGGTGCAGTAATGAAAGTACCTGCGGTTACTGAATTAGGTTTTTTTTCAATACTCTTTTCGCTTACTTCTTACGAACTAGTCACATTTTTAACTTTATATTATATAGATTATATTATATTGTATAGATAGAATTTAAATAACATCTATCTTATTTTAGTGATATATCTCTGATAAGCATAAGTAACAATAATCTTGACTTCTGTAGTTTTTTTTTTCCTTCACATTACAATTTGCTTCGAACTATTAAGCTATGTATAATGCAAAATATTTTGTATTCGATTCCCGTGTCGCAGATGTAAATCGATATAAAATGGATTCGACTCGAATAATGATTATGATATTTGAAATTAGCTTGTCTAAATTGTCAATTCAACAGATTTGATTGTTATTTATTATAATTAATTCGATTACCTAAGATAACATCTTGCCAATTAGTGAACGAGGTTTGTTCGATTTTATATTAAATTCACATTATTTTACTAAATTAGATGATCAGATTATATTCGAGGTCATGCATATCGCTCTGTCAGCTATAGATGAGAAATTTGAACTTCATCTCAATTACGGTAATTGAAAGATTGATTAGCAAATCACCTGCGCTTACTGATATCTTTTTACTATGGCAAATTTGACTGTAAAAATTATAATTTTGTATAAGATATAAATTATTTCTATAACATATATAATTTTTATACTGTTTGAATTCGTTCTGCAAATTTACCGGTGGCTTGACTTGATTATTATAAACTTCTAGAAAATTAAATGAAACTTGCATACTCTGTGAAACAGTTGATGTGCAATACCAGCTGGATATCTCTAAATATAAAAAGGAACGAACGGGTATCATTTTTTTTTATACACATTTTATTGTTATCACAATATCTAAAATAACAATATTCGCTCAGTGTTCCCAAATTTTTTCTTGAATACTCTGTACATGCGGAGTAAGATATTATGTTAAGGACGTTTATTAAACTACCCAGATAACAACGTGTGTGTAAATTTCGCATCAAAAAAATAAAACTACAATGGTTGAAAAGTGTTGCTAGCAATATTAGAAAAAGGTGTGTCCTCAATTGCTATCAAAATCAGATCAACCTATTCTGAGCAAAATTTGTCAACACAACTGCTAAATGCAAGCTAGCTTTGCTATACAATAAAATAATACAAAAATGATTTGCTGTAAATCTGCTGCGCAAAACTTATGATGCTAAATTATCAGTGTACAGGCAACAATTATTGCGGCAAATAGGATAGACATTTTGCACAGACAAACATTGTTACCTGGATACTTAATAAATATTTGACGAACTTTTTAAAATGGCTGTAAATTTTTATAGAACTTACACAGCACTACAGAATAATGACACGCTCATAATTTTGTCATAAATTTGATCCACTGAAGTGAAATATGTTTATATTTATGGTAAACGAAAATAAGATACAAAACAAAAGAAGATTTTATAATAATATAGTCTATTTTATTATTCTTATTTACATGCAGGTTTATTATTCAAATTGTATACCACCAAACTAACAAGGGCAGGGCGCGACCTTGAGATCACCGATTTCAAATTCCTTTTCATATAATAAAGTACTTCGCACTCTGTAGTCAAAGGTGTCCAGCAGAAAACGCAATTTTCAAGCTGGAATACTTGGAAAAGTCACGGAACTTCAGATTCCAAAAAGGGTATGAATCCCGATTTATTCAAATATTTATTGATTATTGACATAGTACAATTTAAACAAATAAGCTAATTGTCGTCTGCCGTAGTTTCGATTCGATGCGTGTTTGCATATTGGAATATTTCATGATTTTTTGTTTTTTCGTACTTTATTGGAAGCAACAGTTGATAAAACTTTGTAAAAAAAGAAATGTTGACTATCTTTTCAAGCAAAGTTGACCGGTTTAGATGTAACATTTTGTACGAAAGTTTCAGACTTAGATTCAAATCTTGCTGACTATTTTCACATATTATATTCTATCACTATAGTCGGATATTCAGTTTATTTTATGTATAATTGTATAGACCGTATAAGTTCCGAACAAACGTCTCTCGAAGGGAAAAAAAGAAAGAAAAATAATATTATTTTACGTATGTATAAAGTATTACTATATCATTATATACAATATATTAAATCGAACTAAAGTGGTAGCGATTAGAAACAATCCGAACTACTTTTTTATATAGGAAAGAAAAGAAACATGAAATAATCTTTCCTCAAAAAGTCGTATTATAATAATGGCCTGTAAAAATTATTGTAATTCTTTCAAGCATATACCGAAATTAATTTCGTACAAAAATAGGTATTAAAAACTAATGTCTTAAGAACCAGCATGTTTTCTGTTTTTAGGACGGATGTGTGGAAGGTGAGCTGTTGATTATTTCCTATTTTACCAGTGACGTCGTCTACTGCATGTAAATTCTTAGAAAAAATGCTGAAGAGTTAGATAGAGACTGGAATTTAAAGAATAAAAACAACAGTTATAGTAATGTAAGTAAAGAGAAGCATAAATCGACTTAGAGATAACTGGAATACAATTCATTGATTTCATTTCATTTCACACACTGGTTTATGAACTAGAATAAATGCAGTAATTTCGCAATTTTTGCATCGCTACTAGTCTATCTAAATATGTATGCACGAATTTTATCATCAATTTGTGTATAATTTACCATACTTTGAACCCTCTTGCAGAACATGTCTACATACTTCCAGTCTAAAAATATCAAAAATAATATGTCGAATGTAATAGATTAATTCGTTTTACATGGCATATTGAAATTATTTTAGTGTCACAGAATTTTTTAGTTTCACTTAGACCAGACTATTGAAGGTAAGCTGAGGCATCTATTCCACGTACACGAGGAAGATAAATAATAGGTAATAACAATAGGTATCGCATTACAGTTTAGATTGACAACAGCAGCTCAATTATTATTTCTATATGCTTTACGGGGGCAATACTTAAACTCTTGTTCTGGGAATCATCATTTTCGCCCCTCGCTCGGTTGTTCTGCACGTCGATGAACGGGATAACGAAGTACCAATGTGCTGTCTGCAGATATAATTGGAAGCGCATTGTCACAGTGGTCATTTATCAAATGACTTACGCTATCGAAAACTCGGTCCTTAGTGCGAACCTAAAATTAATTTATCAGAAATTGATCTCGAGAATGTTAAGAGAAAGAAAATGCATTCATCGATAGCATGCGGGTACTCACCACGCCTTCGGGGTCTATAAGTAACAAATGTCTAGGTGTACCGCCGTTCATTCCTGTGAGAACATACTGCCCTGGAGAGCCTTGCGATTCTCTGACTAAAAAATCTCCATCCTAGAAAAAAAAAAACAAGACAAATTTCGTGAAGCGATGCAACAGTAACTTTGAAAATCACAGAACTTTTGCCGTGTGTAATTGGAACCAATATAAGTAATTCCGATCACTAAAAATACTAATTTTTGTTCGGATAACTTGGTACAGCACAAAAGTTTTGTAGTTAGTTTGAAAAAGCAAACGATGTTTTTTTTTCTAATGTAAAGAGAAAAAGCAGCTCGATTATTTTTGTTGAGCCAAAAATTAATGGAAGGTCTGCAACGACTTTAAGGTAGTTGTATTCTGAACTTTAAAATTGAAGAAATTGTTTCGTTTCTGACAATACTGTGTTTGATGTTTGTTTTTTGAATGTAATCATTCGTGAAAGCTGTGGAACATGAGTAAAATTAGACACCTCATGCAGAATTCATTTGATTTTATGGTCAGAATTTTTCACTGCTCTATAATTGAATAGTATTTAAGTCTAAAACCTGAAACCGTACATATCGCGTCTGCTCTCCTGTAAAATCTAATGTATATCACTCATGTCACATTGCTGACAACACATGTTATTCACCATTCACCTAGTTATTGCAATTATAATGCTACAACTACGATAGGAATGAGTTGAAGGTAAATACTGGTTGAGTACTTGCCTTGGTAAGCATAGATTCAGCTTCCGCTCGACTTATGCTACCATGAAACCAAATCTCCCTTTTTAATTGTTGCTTTTGCGACTGCGGGCTCAATTTACTAACTTCAGGAATGGCGGTATTGAACGGTTCTGTGAAAGGAGAGACAGTATTAGTCGTTGCTGGTCCATCACATGAAATAAAGCATTTTAAACACGAAATCTGAAATACTAACGCATATCAAAGGCGTCTCTTTGTTCTCTGCGTGTATCACGATTTGCCGCTATAACAGTATCGTTGACATAATTGTGTTCCACAATGATGCTGCTTGATGACATTGCTGATGCAGTGTCAGAGCTCAAGTCTATTAAATTTCCAGTTTCTGGAAGAAGAGAATAGAAAATAGATGTCATGAAAGAGAATGTCGATTGACTTGTTTCAGCGCATGTTGAACAAGAATTTCATTTTCTGTACCTGGCCACTGCTGCAGTTGTCTACTGCGATTACTTGACAGCGTATCCGTGAGTGATGAGCATTGGGAGGTACCAGCCACTCCGTGATTGTGATTAGAATGATGTTTTAGGTTTGGTAATGTTGACGCATTAATTGGTAGAGGAGGAACTGGAGGTGGCCCGATATCTGGGGGTACTTTACCAGGTAGATCGTTGTAGTAGTCTCTATCAGCGTCGCGTGGGTTTGTCAATGCAGTGCTATTTACAATAACAACACATTAGGCGGAGAAATGGTTTATAAAATTGTTTTAGCCTTGATGAAATTGGCGAATAGGAGTTCCCATAATGATTTTAAAAAAATTTGGATGAGTTGCTAGAAAAATACCACTTTAAACGCAATTCCGTAGAAATTGAATGCCCTGAATAAATCACATTATTATTTTGAGGTTTGGGACATAATTTCTAACGATTACTAACGATGGTTTGGTGAGAAATTCTTTGAATCTTAATTCAAACGCTTGACCAATCGTTGCAATTACATCCTGTGCCAGTCCCCCGCCACATTCCAAAACGTAGCAAGCTCGCCAGTCTTTTAAGTTCTTAGCTATGTATGCAACAAAATCCAATGTGTCCTATAAAGATTAGATATATCGTAAATTCGAAATAAAAAATTCCGCCAGTACAATTATTATTCAAGATGTTTCTAAGAGCTACCGTGTCACCGCCAGAAGCAAAAGATATTCTTGGCATATCATGCTTAGCAACTATCGCACCAGTGTCAAGCATAGTTAACGCCAAACTGCAGCTACTTATAATCAGGTTTATGTTTGCTCCTGCATGTTCCATCCGTGGTTTATCGGCAATTGCTTTCAAGACTTTTCGATCGACCTGAAAAACGATAAAAAATCTACTGTTATAACTACTCTTCTTTTGTTTTCCTGCTTATTATCAACTTCTCTTAAAATTTTTCCAAACATACCAAAACGACTAATAAAAACGATATCGTGAAATGCTTGTATTGGAATTGAACTTTGTTTTTAATTGAGTCAATCATGACTTGAAATGTACTTCCGATTTCTTGACATTTTTATAACTTTCTTATGATTAAATAAAACTTTTGACCGATTTTTACATTTTCCAGGCAAGTGACTATACTGAAATAACATAACTAACTTACTCGTCTTTTCTTGTCAGCCGATTTGAGTCCAGCTGCTTCGCAGACTCTGTTTATACATTCTCTGCAAGAGCAATTAACAGGCTAGATTATGAAAGACTCAACTGTAATATAAAATGTAAATTAACATGGTATCATGCCTCACTAACATTGTATTATAATTGTAAGACAATCATTAGTTTTTGTTGGGTCTTTCAATCACGTCTCGTTTTGAGGAAAAAGTGTTAAAATAATTTACAGTTGGGAAATTGGGCATTTTCAGTGACTAGATTGACTAAAACAAAAAGTCACTGTGAATTTGTAAAATTACAGGCTTATCGAGGTTCCTTAGGCATTAAATAAAATTTTTTTACTGCCTATTTTATAGAGTCAATTCTAATTTTTTTAATGTTATGTCCCAAAATATTTCTCCGACATTTGTAAGTTTTTGGAATTTCCTACTTTCGGGAGCATTCTCGTAATTCAGCAGGATTTCTTTCTAATTAAAAGAAGTATTATTTCCTTTGAGAACGTGAAGTTGTGAAAAACATATGTAAATCATCTCTTAAACATATAATAATGTGAAAACAGTAAAGAAAAAGGTGATAATTTGCTTTGCGAAGTAATCTCCTGTGATACTTAACAAGAAATGACTAATCACTAAGAAAGAATTCGGTAGGTGTACAAATTGATTCAGCAAAGCTACATGTTATTAATCATCCTAAAGAATGTCGAATAGCCTGAACTATAGTTATCCAATTTCTGTGTTATAGAAACTGCGTTCAACTTTTCGAATTATTCATGTTACAGGCATGTGGTACAGGAAACAAGCAAAGAGTGACAAAACTAACTTAGCAACGCAGGATCTAGTCTCAAAATCCAGGCTCTTCATCGAAGTGTAGACCTCAAGACATCCGATGTACTGTAAAATTGGAACAAAGTATAATATTGCATGAAAGGAAATTATATGGGAATGAAAGGGAATTGTCAGATAATATCATTTATGAGAAATTCATACCCTGACTGCATATGTTATGCCTTCCTTGGTGACTTGGTTATCCGAATGTAACCAGCCCCTCGCTGGCTTACTTATGAAGCTTCCTCCACCTCCGCTAGACATCGCTGCTATGAAAATTAGACAAGAATAAAAGAAGTAAGAAAACGTATTGTTGATGATAATTTTTTAAACAATATCGAAGTTCTGAATGACATGTTAATAAGTTGTATTTTGTTTCAATGGTAAACGAAACGGAATCGAAGGTAATGCGATTTGTTATTAATTGTTGTTCTTGTGGGTTGTGACAATTGATTGAATGTTGTACCTACGTATTTATTTTAGGCTGAATGGTGCGATGAACGCAGCAAGTGTTCAGTTGAGGATAATTCGGAAACGCATGATAGGGTTAAAATTATTCAGCCTTGATGTCAATCAACTAATCCTTAGGTGACAATCCTTCTACAGAGTAGGACAATTTTACCTAAAATTACGTTGGTGAATCACGTCCTTTGCTCAAGTACAGTGAAACAGTAATAATTACATGATCATTTGACAGCTGACAGAAAGAATGGTTCACGGTCCGTGATTCCTCGTTTCATTCATATGCATGCACTAGGCAGTTAAAAAAGAAATATTAACGCGGATCATTCATGCGCGCCGTTTGAATGGGTCGACTCGGGTCTTTTGCACTCGAATTAATACGCGCATCGGATTCTGGGCCACTTTAACATGATTGATTAAATATTCGTCTATGCAAATGCCGTGTCTACGTATAATCGTGCTGTCGTACCAACCAGCAAAAAACCAACACAGTATCGTCTTGCGCCTGCCGCACCCTACGGAAATCAATTTGAATTATTTCACGTTTGTCCAGTTCTTGTTCGAACGCCGGTCGCGTTTCAAAAAACTTCAAAAAATTCCGAAGGATGTTGACGGTAAAATTTAAAGCTGTTTACCCTTGGCCAGATTTTCGTGATCGGTGCTCAGCAGATAAGTGAGCCTAAGGCCATAAGAAGCTGTGTTAGCGAACTGGTAGCTTCTTTGTCGGCGCAAAAGAGAACTTCCAAGTTATGTGGCGCGTTGACTGAAGCTACTAAAATCCTTTACTTTCATGGGCATTAATGTCTTACATCGAGGTTATGCGCACGGAGGTAGGATCTCAATGCTCGCATGCGTGACTGGCTTAGTTAATCGTCTTTAAGTAACGAAATTCTTCCTCAAAATACTGTAACATCATTTAGAAGATCCAAAGGTTACCACGCGCATAGAAACGTCATGAATTTCCCACCCCATTGATCTCGCGCAAAATGTAGCCGAAGTGATGAACGAGAGATATACATATCCGAGGTATTCATCGCTCTCAATTTGCATTTTGATTGGCTGAGAGGTAACGTATTAGCCAATCAGGTGTAGTGCAAGAGAGACAGTTTATAACCAACATGTACCTCTCTCTCTTTTTCTCACTTCTCCGCTACACTTTCTGTGCACTCGAAGCTACCTCTAGTAGTATACGATCCAAGGATTCAATCCATAAGTCGTCTGTGTATAAGTCTATGGATTCAACGTGTTCTAAATACTTCCTGTACGGCAATAACGCGGCATGATCGGAAATTTGAAGGTTATGAGGATGCTATTCTGTACGAAAATCTGCTAATCGAACACTTGTGTTAGGTGCTACACTCTCATTTTGGGAAGTGATTGTAGAAAGTACACCGTGTGTGACATGTGGCGGGTGGGATAAAGGAAACACAAGCACTGCGAACCGCTCATAAATTCCTATTAGTACAGTTAAACAAACGTTCGTTCGTATTCCCTTGAAATACTACATGTGATAAACACAGCAGAATATTGAAAGATGGCGGGTACAAGTTGCTCCGCTTTTTCTCACGATGGAAAATATTTAGCCAATTGTGGTAGCGACGGTAAATTGAAGATCTGGGAGACAGCCACAAGTAGGTTGAAACAAGAATACATACCAAATTTACATCTGTCATCGCCCTGCAGTGTCCTAGCATGGATCTCCGTTACCCGTCAATCAAACTCCAACTCGGTAAGCCATGTGCGCGTTATATAACTTTGTCTACTTTATTAATTAATTACTCAACCAATTTATTATCAATCCTGTGACACCCATCCCAATTATGCCCATCTTTTTATGTGGTATCAATTCAACCCGATCGTTCACCCCCAGAAATAATACACATATTCACTCCAATAGCCGGCATAGGTTATGTCAAACAATCGAGACGAGGCTGAATCTAGCAGCCCGAATTCGCAGTCAAATGTTCTAATATTCATTCCAATAAGGTAGTGAAGTCAGAAAATAAAAATTTAGTAAAATACCTTGAACCCCTGATATTTTTATATAATTATGAGGATAAAAACTGCATTTTTCTCTTTCCAACAAGTTGAATATGTTTGATTTCTGACTCCTGCTGCTAGCTTCAGCTTCATACAACCGAGCATTCTTGTAACCCTCCAAATTTTTTTTTATGAATTTATGAAACGAATTATGATTATTCTGCGACTAATCTTCGCTCACTTGGACTGTAGATGCTTTAACTATCGCTTATCCATTGCGATCTGCAGCGTCAATTCGATGTGGCCTTTCATAAACTGTAACAGTCTTGTTGTAAGCATTTAAAGATTGTTCAATAGCTGACTAACGAATCTTGTGTAACATGTCTGACATTATGCTAAAGAGCAAAAATAATCGCTCATTATTTTGTTACAAATCTGGCAGTTGAAAAGAACCTTCGTTTTTGAATTTTAGAGTTCGCGTTTCTCAAGAAGCTTTGGTCAAATTACAGAGACTTTATGAAATCTCGAAACTTTGAATATCTGGAACATATCTGAATTTACACTAAATTTTTAGTGTTGTGATTTCAGAATTAAGAGAAGTCATTGGCTGTACTAATCAAAAGTCAATATAATTTACTGTTCATTTGTTCAGAATCAATATTATGTGAAAGAACTCGACATATTTATAGATTACTAAATATTGAAGTTAAATTTATCTTTTAACGAAATCTTTAAAATTTAAAATAACTTTGAAATGAATTCATTCATAAAATATGTGGCATATTTTGTTTTATTACAATGTACTGAATTAAATTAAATCAAATTAAAACAATCCTAAGTCTGCGAAGTAATGATTTTTCTTAAAAATGCATCGTTATATCGAAGTGACAAAGTTTGACTTTATCCCATTTTACCATTTTTCATTTACTTCCAATCTGAGAAAGACGAAATCTGTGCTCTGCAGTATAGGAACATATCTGTTAGGTTTCACCATGGAAGAAGCGAAAGAGAAAATCAGTATCCGAGGAGCCGGAGAGCATTGGAATGGTTGCGATGGGTTCGGTTAATGGGAATGTCATTCTCTATGATGTAGCGGCTGCCTCAGTTAGTAAACAATTGGAGTTGGGCCACACGGGAGTAATAACAGCAATCGACTGGTCAGATTGTAGCGGCTTGTTCACAGCTGCGGAAGACAAGATGATTGTTCACTGGAATATCCAGGACGATTGCGTCAAGGCCAAGTTTAAGTCTGGCAAGGAAAAAGTGACGGCTATCGCTGTTGTTCATGGCGAAAATTCCATCATCTCAGCTGGAAAAACTATCAAGTGGTGGGATTTGTCTAACCAGCGTGTCATTACGAGCTTTACGGGACATGCCAGTTATGTAACTTCCCTAAACCCCATAAAAATGAATGGCAAAAGTATCTACCTTATCAGTGGAGCCAGCGGCGATAGGCAATTGAACATTTGGTCATTGAATAAGGTAAATTTCTCATTGATTTCTAAGAGTTTTCGATTGCTATACAAAATTTGTCACAGATATTGGAATTTAGGTTTTTACTTAGTATGGATTTTGCGCAAGATTGATTTTACTTGTCCAGTAGAACCAGGTTATCGGCTACTTCACCCTTATATTTTATTATTCAAATGCAGGAAAATAGGGACAAGAACTCTGTGGCTATATTAGTGATGCAGGATGAGGCCACTTCGGTAACAACGCACGTTGTCGCAGACTCACAAGTCGAGGTATTGGCAGTGACAAGGTCTGGTAAAGCCCATTTATTCAAGCATCAACCAAATGGGCGAAGTTCCAAGCCTCTTAAACCGACACTTGACGTTGTGGTCAATTCGAGTCGTGGTCAGAGAGAAAGTGTTCAACAGATTCAAATTTTAACTGCTAAATTGACGGTAGACTCGCGGATGCTTTTGGCGTATGGTTCATACCTTAATGTATCCTTCGAAAAAGTTACGCCTGATTTCTCAGAGAAAGTACAATGTCTTATGAGGCTTGGTGCAAAGATATCGAAGGAAAGAAATGAGCTCGCAGTTTCCAAACTTAAACCTACGGAAGTCGATGGAGAGGTCCAATATTTAGCCACAGGTAATATTTTAATTTAGGTGTAAAGAAATAACACTATACATATATTTTACTGCAATATTTTGCCCTTATTGTAATACCCTACTATGATAAATATGAATAAATCGTTCTATTCATTTCTTGAAGATTGCAAATGATTGGAATGTCTGCATTACAGCTCCTTTACTCTTAATTTTTTTTCCTTTTTTAGGAACAGCCACTCCAATAATGAAAAGGAGTCGATCGAATGCTGCAGGTTCACAATTACCAATGGAAGTTAGATTAGAAAATCTCAGTTTAAAAACAGCAGCGAATACACCAGGCGAAGCACCTACAAAAGCTACCAATATGGCGCAACTACTCATGCAAGGTTTACATAGCAAAGACAAAACTATACTTCGCGACGTCTTAATGAGGCGGGATGAAACGTTGATCAAAAACACGGTATCTAGGTTACCAGTCGAGACGATTGCTCCATTGCTCAAGGAACTCACCATCTTGATGCAAGGGAAAGCATACACGTACGTTCAAATTTTATTTGACGTTTTTCTTAATACGACGTTATGCTCACTGCTCGCTGTTTTAGGACCAAAATAGCCATCACCTGGCTGAAAATGTTGGTTCAACAATTTGCGGGGCATTTGTTGGCCTATCCGGACATTGGTGATTTATTGGGACCCATTCTAGGTACTGTGGATGCAAAATTGAGCCTGTTGCCACAATTGTGCAGACTTAAAGGGCGTGTTGCTCTTGTCACTGGACAAATCACACAAGCTGCTGAAAAACGGGAAAGAATCAACGAGGAGAGTCTCCTCGTTTATCAAGAGCCAGGTTTGTTTTGTTGATTATGAAATGCCGGATGAATGGTCATAGTGTGATTGAAAAACATGATCCCTGATACTGCGGTTTGATGCTCTATGTTACCACTCGTAATAACATATTGATTTGAAGAAACCAAATTTTATTGCTTTATATATAAAGCTTTAAATATTTTCCAGCTTATTTTTCTTTCGATTTCAATTTTCTTTACAATTTTGATCAATATTTAAAAATGCGGCGTCATTGTGCAATGAGATGAATGAAAATGGAAGTTGATGTAAAAATCAACGAATATAAAACATAATTAATTTCTGATTTTTTAAATGGATTTTTAAGAAAGATACTTTGACTTCTGAATCTCGATTGAAAGATTGGCGTATTACTTCGAAAAGTTGCATGGTTTTGACTGTGGCATGTTGGATGAAGCGTATATTTTACATCGTATTCGAAATTGATATATCATTCGACGCAAACTGGTTTTGGAACTGTTCTAGGGAAAAGTTAACATTCATTTGAGAATTATGAAATTGTATGATTAACGCGTAAACTTTTTTTTTTTTTGCGAATAATACCGCATTTATTTATTATGTTACACGAGCGGTCAAATTTTGATTTGAATAGATTCTTCAGACGACGACACTGAGGTAGAGGAACTGGCATCTGGAAGTGAATCAGATGATATTTGGGAGGAAGCTTCTGACCAAGAGGCAAACCAAGAAGCTGACGAAGCGAATAATCAACCGGGCGATGATGATGAGGATGACAACGATGAGAGTGACGATGACGAAGGTGACGACAATGACGATATATCAATGTCTAGTTGAACTTGTGAAGAAAACAGAAACAAGTAAAATTGGGGCAAATTTTTTACAAGGAAATGTCTGCTATTTCTTTCGAGTAAACCTTTTGAAATCACTTTGCCCCCTTGAAATGAAAAAGGAGGAACGTGATGTTGATTAACGAATCTTCTTTCTTTTACCAGTAATTGAATGTATGATATAACAAAAGCCCGAAGGAGCTGGATAATTTCACTGTTTCGTAAAAGACTGCGAATTAATTAGGGCTAACTTATGTTGACGTTGTTTTTTTTTTATTTACGTTGATTCAGTGTTCGTTCAGTATAAAACTTGCTGCATTATATTTTTTTAAATGTAAATATAAATTGTAGATCTTTAAACTCGTTTTGTGGAAAGAAACAAATTTACCAAATTTTCTTATTTCCTTTACCGTTTTCACTTTTTACTGACGCTCTTTTTTTTGTAAGTAACAAAGTAATTAAAGTATACAGATATATCCACTTTAAATTTTAAATTGTAGCCTCTTCTGTAGAACTTGTTCAGGCTAATCGTCGGTTTCATTGGCTGTACTTGTGCACCAGGAATTCTAGGAAAATCACACCCAGTGCGAGCCAAGTGCAGCCAGTGAAAGACACTACCAGTGTTGCAGATTCTCATTGAAATACGAAAATTTACTGAATTCAAAGAACCGTTGCTAATTGTAGTATACAGTTTGGGAAAATTAATAAAAGAAAGAAAATTTCATAGGTTTACGTACATATGTGCACATTATATTTTTATATCATCGAACTGTTATCAATTTACGAATGAGAAGCTATATGAGTAAATTTTCGCCTACCCATTATGAAAATATATCCTCTAAATTACGTTAGACACGTAACGATCCGGATTTTATATGGGTTAGGCGAGTCTATTCCGATTAAATAATGTGAATAAACAAGAATCTATCTAATTGAATGTTGTTTCAAAATATCCGAATCTTCAAAAACCTTGTCTACTTGTTATATCTGAATAACATTAATGATTGGTATCACTCGTGCAAAGATAGAAAGTTCGTTTTAATAATCGGTATTTTATTCATTTTGTTCATTACGTTTAATACTCGTTCCATTTTTAAATATAGACTTATTCAACACAAATGTGTAATAGAGTTATCGATACATCTATACCACACCATTAAAACTATACTGTAAGATGACAAATCTTCACTTTTCAAGTTATTGCAGGATACATAAAAATCTATAGGCATATATAAATATCTGACTTCAAATTTTTATGTGAGTTTCATACGGTAATGTAAATATGTTGGTGACCATTGATTTATTTGAAAGAAAGAAATATTTCACTCTAGAGCTTTTTCTCAATTTGTAACATGATTTATATTTTAGAAACATTGAATGAATAAGTGCCAGTAGTTGACTGATTTAAAATCATTGTAATTCTGTTTAGAATATATTGATCAAGAATTATCAGTGGTAAAAAATTATCGTTTGAATAAAATGTAATTGAAATTTTTATCAATGTAAACATTACAGTATTATTCTCGAGGCGCAACATTTAAGTGGTATAACTGTATAGATACAAGAAAATAAATTACGTTGTACATATACGTTTTGATCGTCTCCAAATACATACAATAAATAAAATGATAATGTATCTAGTGAGTACATTATTCGAATAATATTCAGGATATTTTTTTTTTACTTACGTTAAAATATCTAGAATTCAATACTGAGTTTGTGAATATACATATCTAAGAAAACGAATGTTAACGGTATGATATTTGGACTTAGCAGTTCTAACCTTATACATTCTAGTTTTATAATAATTATTAAGACTAACGTAACTAATAGTTTAATATGTGCAGACTGGGTTAGACCTGGTTAGTACATACACAGTGTATGCTGTTTATAGTAGGACACTCTTTTGAGAACTTTTTCTTCTGGCTTACTTATAATGATCATGTCAGTCGTTTGTAAATCAACTTTTAAACCGCTACTTTCAATGTCCTGCAATTTGTTTCTCACGCCCGTATCTGAGGTCATACGTGTTTGTGAATAAACACAAGTTTTTCTTTCCTCTCATCACAAATCGGGACTTGAACTACCCCGGCGAACGTAACGGTTGAAATAATCCGGTCGCCAACACTTGCAACTTCCTGGTACGAGGAACCAGTCGTAGTACAGTCGTACCTGTAAACAAGCAAGTAAAACAACATTTCGTTAACATCACAGGTCAGTGAAAGAACTTGGAAACTATTTTTTTCGATGACGTGACAAACATGGCGTCGAAAATTCAGAGTCGAGAAAATTACTTTCATATGTTGTGGTCTTTTAACTGCTTAAGATTTGAAAATATGAATGTTCACAGCCATGCAGGCGATAGCGAACCGATACAAGACTCTACTTTTAACTCTCGAGAAAAGAACGAGCAGAACGCGAAGGCTGAAGTTGCGAGGTGGGTCGTAGATGCGACCAATATGGCGACCACTTTACAATTGAAATCGCGATATCGAGAAAAATCATGCACTGAACATGAGCATACACAGGTATGTATGTATGATGTACGTACCTGAAAGCATCCCATGTCATCAACGCCATCGCAATGCTGTTGTTGCTGTTGCTGGAACTGAGACCCACTGTTGCTTCTGGCCTCACTTTCGCCCGCGCGTTTCTGCAAGTACTGTTGATAATTTTGGAAATCGTGAACCGGCGGCGGGGATCCAGCAACGGGTTCCCTGGGTCCTGGCAATCTGGCGTTTTGATTTTCCTCCAAGAAGGTGTCAGGGTAGAAGATTTCCGCCACCAACAAGCTAGTCCATCTGGGCGACGACAGACACCCGCCGTCCAAGTAGTGGCATCTGGTTTGCCTATCCGATAAACAACATGAAATTATAAGAATGAATTGCCCCTATAATAATTGTATCCCCATAGAACGTCTCAAGGAAACAACCCGGTGTACCCTATCGATGCTTCGTACTCAAGACCGTGAATTATTCACTCACATGCATCTGGTGATTTCGATCGTCTGGGTGAAGTATCCTTCGTATGGTATTTGCACAACGTAACGCCAAACGCCTTGATAATTCTTGGCGAATACCGGTGTGGCGTACTCGACCTTAGCGGGACAAGGAGTCGGCGGGCCTGAGTATTCGGCTGGTGCTTCCTGCGGCGGTGTTCTCTGACGATATTCCGGTGTCGGAGGATCGTCTCTGCGTTCTGCAGCTGCCGAAGCTAGAGGCTCACCCTGAATCGCCTTGTAGAGCATGCAGACTCTGCATGCATAATATACTTGGTGTTATGACCATTTCCTTTAGGCTACTAAAACCGTTCCTAAACTGTATTTGTTTCCTTACTTTATGTATTAATACTTACACGCCACCGCCACTTTCACAGAATTTTCGCCCAGTCCTCGTCGCATCTTTTTCCGCCGCTACGGGCTCGGTTTCCGATGCTGCCCTCCCAGCCGCGTCTGTATTCGTTGCTGATCTTTTAGTTATGCTACGTTTTTCATCTGTATCGACACTGTGCAGTAACAAAGTGAGAAATGAAAAATTACCAATGCAAATCAATTTCTGGGACAAAAATTGTTAAATAATATGTTGTATGATATAATCATATCGCACTATGAGTCGTTAAAGATACAATCGGATCCGAAATCTGTTTCTATCTTATTAGATTTGTTTTGATATATTTAAATACAATTCGATGTAATCACATTTCGCTAAGCTGTGGGTTTAGTCATTATGTGTAATGTCATACAGGTCAGTGTACGGTCAGATGTGGAATATCACACATAACATTTGCCGTAAATGTAAGAATAGCCGGGTAAAATATGAGATTTGACCTAAATAACATGCAATTTTTCAAAATATGACTAGAATGGCCGTCGTATTTGGACATTGATATTCAAATCTGATTGTACCTGTATGGTCATATTTGGCATTATATTACGGATGTAGAAATATAAACATTGAAAGAAAAACTTACGAATTTTGAGAGAATGGTTCTATCTTTGCCACTTTTGGCAGTGAGTTGTCAGCCTTTAGGATCGGTAGAGCCTTGCTCAAGAACTTCAAGGTGTGATTGCGCAACAGTTCGCTGAAAGAGTTTTTACTTGATCTTAATCGCTGTTTCTTTTTTTGCTACAACTGTAACCCGCGATTATCTGGACTTATTCAACGCTCTCGAATCTACTTGTTACCAGTGAATTGCGCGATGTTATATCGGTTATGTATTACTATGTATGTTTCATACTCTTGTTAATTAAACTGAACGATTAATCTTCACCGATATGATCAATGACCTCTGCTATACAGATTCGTAAATGCAATGAGTAATGGTTATTATACTTTAAATGATTATTTTTTTGTGTCAAGAACTTTGGCATCACTATAACGGATCAAATTTACTCAGTATAACAAACAAGCACATAAATAATAAAAAAGAAAGCTGATGATAAGAACTAAGTTTCTGCAGCTGTGTTTTGTAATAAGGTCTTATCGCTTGGCGAGAAAAACAAAAGAGTGAAAATATATTATGCAGAATATCGACCTATCATAGTAAGTTAATTATTCACGCGATATGTGAGAAAAATTCTTTGCACCGTAGTTATTTGTAATATACAGTTAAGGGTGGTTAATTTTTTTTACTTCTTTTCTTTTGTTCTTACGTGCCATTCGAAAAATTTGTGACGAATACTGAAAAAGATTGTCGTAAAACCTGGAGGAGGTGGAAAAATATTTAATGGTCGATACCAATTATTATAATATTTTTTATTTATTCTTATGTGTACACTTTACGGACTTATATATATATTAGTTTAATTTTTTTAGTATCGTGGTCCGATTAATCGGTCACCAATCAACAGCAAACCGTGCCTAACAATTCCGCAGTTGTCTGTTCTCGTCTTTTATCCGGAAGATTAATCGTCTCGGAGAAATTTGGATAACAGTTTTTGCTACCGAAAGAGGAGTATCATATCACCTTTAATGTCTCTATTTCGTTTCCAGTACTAATTTTTATGAACAATGATTAATTAGTCCACAATACGAAAAAAAAATAACAAACTAATCAAGTCCGTAAGGTGTACACATAAAAATATATAAAAAATATTATAATAATTGGTTGCGACTTGTAAATATTTTCTTACTTCATCCAGGTTTTACGACATCTTTTTTTGTTTAGTATTTGTCGTGAATTTTTTGCTTGGCATTTTAGAGATAAAAAAAAAAAAAATTAAAAAGTAACCACCGAAATCGAAATCAAGCGTTTTAGTGTTTTTCGAATCCAACGAAACAGAACGACAAAAATAATATTAATACTTATAGTTGGAATAATAATGCAATTGATGTTATTGTTTTCTTACAAAGGGTACGAAGAGCCGAGAACGTTTTGCCGCATGGGATTTCGCGGTATATATCCTTTGTTCAGATCCCCGCATATGTTATGGACCGAGACGAATCCCTTGCCCTGTTTTCCGGGGTCTGCAAGATGAAAAATAAAGAAAAATTGAATTTTCTTGTACCCGTTTGAGGCGAAGTATTTGCCACTGTTATTGAACTGGGTGACAGAATCGAGTTTATAAATATAAAACACAGTTAATCGTACCTTGGCATTCTTTATCGCTGTCCATGTAAGGCGGCGGTCTAACTTTTGGTGGTTCGGCATTCGGAGATTCTACAAAAGCGTAATAACCCTCCGGAGGTTCGCTTTCCTGTACCGCATCCTCGTTTTTTGAACGGTCGAAATTTGGCTTAGAAAAATCTTGACCCTCCGCCGAAGCGCATATCAGGACTAGCTGCAATCAATCGTACAATATCTGACCATATAATAAGGGACGTATAGTTTCTTTATTCTCAGGTTCATATATTACGTATTCAATTCATTTTCCGAAATTTCTGAAAATCTTAAACTTTCGGTGACTTCTTAGGTAGACGAAAATTTCGCTCATTTATTCTAGAAAAAATCTCATTACATCATTTACAGAAAAAGTCTTCTCATCTCGTTTGCGAGATATGTACCCTGTACATGATTTCACATGGAAAAACTGATTAATTCCGTGCAATTACGTAAAACGATCGAATATCTGAATATCAAATTAGCTACGGCCACTAAAAGCTAAAAATAATCGATGTGTAGATTAATCGTGTCCAAAAAAATAATCGAACACGATTCGATTGAATTGATAAAAAGTAATCGAATCGATTATTTCGTATTTTTTTCAAATGGTGCATACGGAACCAAAATTTCGTAAATTTCAGTTTGTAGTCTTAATAGCGGAAAAGTGTTTTCGATTTGATTTATAGTTTGACACAAAATATTTTTCAACTTCAAGTAAAAATATTCATTCATCTTTCACTTATTATATAAAATAGGTACTTAGAAAGTAAGACAATGATAATAATCGATACTTTAATCGCACGAATTGATATTGTATTGCATTGTTCATGGGAGTGAAAAACAAAAACCGATCGTGAGAGAAAATAATCGAGTTTGAAAAATCGATTATACTCGATTAATCGTGATAAAATAATCAATTATTTTCGGTCATTCGTACGATTTATTCCTATAAAGCATATGTAAATGCGTGGCACGGAATTCCTGTTAATCCTGATCACGAATTGCGGTTCGGGCGTTCGTGGTACTGAATCATTGACACATGAGTATACCTATATAACGATAAAGTCGACGAATGCCGCGTGCGCAGAGGTATGCGAAGCCTCGTTTCGGTTAAGGGCAAGCCAGCAGTCGGACAGACACAAACATGACCCGTGTGCGGACGTTTGTTAACATACGGATCTATGCCGTTGAGTTGCTTTAGTAACGGTACCTGGTCCACTGACTGCGGCTATACATACCTATATATTAATATTACTGTTTGTATTGGAACGTATTTTAACAGTGGACGCATCGTTGGTTCCCTCGAGGTCGGATAAGGCGAAGCACCGTTGGACGAGTTTGTGAATGTTTTCTCAGAAAATACCTTGCTCCGATTTTATCGCATATTTCATGGCACCGATGAAAATTTGCATTTCAATCGAGGGAGTATTGATGAGGAGACGGTTGAAAATGTGGGTGAATTTCGAGGGATTAATATCTCGATAACCAACCATTCAATTTCATTAGACATTGTTTTATTCAAAATTATGCAGATCAAGCTTTGTTTCAGTGTTAAAAAAAAAAAAAAGAAAATTAGAATCAGTTGATAAGAAGCATTGTTGTTGACAGTGACATGTTTTGCGGTGCTCACTATATCCCAAAAACTATCCAAGAGTAGTCTCCAAATCTGAAGTAAATAGGAAGCAAAACATGTCACCGAGCGCAACAGTTGCGGTTATTGTCAATGATAATGCTGCCTATTAACGGATTCTCATTCAAGGGTAATTGAACACAGCTGGATCTACATGCTTCTGAATACTATAAGCTTCAATTGAATTTAACAATTGATTGTTAAGCTATAAATTTCCAAAATTTATCCAATTTTTCAGCTGTCTACTCTTGAATACAGGATGGTTTCGAGTAAACGTTGCGGTATGTTGGGTTGCTCACAACTGCGGGGAAGAAATATCGGTAAAACAAACCTACCGAGTCATAATCACTTGAGTCAAGTCAAGTCAAATATAAATTACTTCAACTTGACTTCGCAATGCGATCGCTGGATTCTTCAGCATAGGTTATAAACAACGAAACAACGGCTTAGCCGAATTCGCACAACTTGTCAACACTACTTACCGATAACTCGGTAGGTCTGTATTACCGATATTTGTTCTCCCGAGTAGTAGGCAACGCAACGTACTGCGGCGTTTGCCCCGGAAACACCCCGTATTCTCTCTTAATGAAATCACGTGCGTTTCGAATAAACGTGACAATTATCTTTTTTCCACGTCTCATAATCAATTCAAAAATGTTGCATTGAGTAAATTTTAGCTATTCAACGCTGCGTTTTTTTCCTGTCATACTTCGCAACGATTCTTCTGCTGCGAGAACGCAGAGCGTCAGCTGGCATGTGGCGAACAATCGTTGTAACTTTTATTTCATAGATTTTTTTCAGTCTGTGAAATGGACTTTTGACATGTACAGCGTAGTTACGAAAATTTTTACTATATACTTATAATTCTTACAAATAAATAATATCAACTTTCTCGGAAATAATACAGGATAATGCATAATGTACACCGTTCGTCGATTTGATGCGAGCGATTGTTTGGATCAATTACGCGTTTTAAGCATGCAGTTACAAGTTACGCAATGTGATTTTGCAAGTAAAAGAACTTTCACGTAGATATTGGTATATTACATACCTACATTATACATGCCTCTATAAGGCGTATAATAATATTATATTATACCGTAACAACATTATAGTACGGAAATGAATGTCGTGACTTTGAGAGGAAGAAATTTCAACCTACTTACACGTGTATTATAACTTCCTCGCATAACTTATCATCCATCAGTTCTGGGCCGGTTTTGCAGTGTTACGCACGATTGGCTTTGCATGTGTTGTATCATATACCGTACGTGTGACATAGACTGCGTGGATTGACGAGGTGCTTCAACCGGTAGCAGCATACCAGTTACACGAGCATTCAAGTCCATTAATAAAATTTCTAATTTTCTTCACTTTTTATGTGACTACCAAACCAGATACATTAAGGAGAACCGCAATTTGAACAGCTGAGTTTACATCACTTTATATCGCGGTTGCTTTACATGAACGGAAAACTGGAGTTGTCGTTGGTTTGTTGTTCATTTAATTAGATAGCATTAATATGCGGTAAACGTGTCAGGAAGCTGGTCAGTTGCTTGACCACCTCAATTTATTTACCGTTTTTCATTGCGGAAATTTCTTTGCAACTTGGCCTTCTTTTTATCACGTGGAACTTGTTTTTTCGAACTGATTTTAGCGCATCTAAATATCAGAATTAAATTACTTATAATATTACAGTAAATATATAAAAGCTTTTGATGAGTGGGTAAAAATTTTACTGTGCGGATTTGAAACATCACTAATTTTTCCTTGTCACTCTCTATTGATAATTGAACGGTGAATCTAAAATTTGGCTCTATTCTAAAGTATAAAGTGTAGCTAACTCACTTGACGAACACAAAATCAACCAAAACCTTTCAATAATCAGCTTGTTAGATGTCATAAATGAGTACTATAAAGTTTTTCATCTTTGACCAAAAGTCTGGTCATATAATCGTTTTCAAGTTGCGATTGGAAACAAAAAAGAAACACCTGTAGTAATTGAAGGTGATATTTACCGGAGGCTTAAGTCAATAAAAATTAGGAACGCACGATTCTGGCTAAAAAATGAAAATCGGTGAGATGCATCGTATAACTCGCGTACCAGAAAATGTGGTGCAATTGGCTAATGTTTTAGTTGATAGATACTAAATGCTATATTGTCAAGCACCGATGGCGTTTAGACATTTCTGTAACACTTATTAGTTGTCATGTGGGATAGTTTACTGCGTTGTTCAGAATAAGTGTCATGTGAATTGGAACTGATCTGAGAATGAGTGTTAATGTGGATAATAATCTAAATAATCTAAATAATCTAAATAAATGGAAGTACAGAATGCATATTTCTTATTGAAACCATGCATCGGATTCGACCTCAACGTTACCAAGATGCGAAATGGAGTTTTAATATCTTTGCTAGAATTTACTGCAATGGAACAATTCTAACAATGAGTACTGTGGATTTCCGGGGATACGAAAAAAAGAAATTTCAACTCACGATAAAGGTGCGAAAATTCATGATGTCAATCTGGCTGGTATCACCGTGAACCAGAAGTGATACAGATTTGTGGTGTCGGCGTAGAGTAAAGAAGTTGATCCTCGGGTGATTATCAACGTCACTGGAACAAGCGGACTCAGTCTCTTCTTCTGAGGTCTTCAGTCCATCGACTTCGGAAAGACTAAGCTCGTCGAGTCTAGACCGATGGCCCCGTTTACGTCCCCTACCTTTCCTCACTTGCCCTCATCCTCAATCGGTGGACGGGCGTGTTGTCCGAGGAATCTTCCTGCTTGTTGTGGAAGGAGCAGCAGGTTAACGTGCTACATTCTATATATAATACGCCGGCGTTATGTAGCGTTATGCGGCGTGTATAATGGAAAGACTATACGGAGAGCCGGCTAGAGGTGTGATCCACTCAGGTGAAACCACCTCTACCGACTTCCTTTTGGAGGAGGATGCTTGACCTTGACCGATAACCAGGAGTCTCGTGCGTCTTTGATAATGAATCTTGAGCGGAACTGGTCTTGGATCTCAGGTAAGCCATGACACCTTCTCGATGTTCGTCTGACAATGAACCCCAAAGGTATTCGATTCGTGCTGTCTATTATTACAGCTTACCGCGTCATGGCAAAACCATTATAATTTTCATCGATTTTATCGTAGATAAGATTTTGTAGGAATCTCAGTGATATTGGATATCATCTTCATGCACAATGTACAGATATAGATGAGTTGATGTTCGTCACCATGCAGATTATGATGATTTGGACATACATAGTCATACCTATAATTATTGTAATATCGCGACGTCCGGTGGTAATTATATTGTACACATTCATTGTCCGTTATTGAAAGTTTCCATTACTATAGAGAGTACCGAATTCTTTCCTATAAAAAATCGTATATGACCATGACAGATAATCGGGAGTCCTGTGCGTCTTTGATACTGACTCTTAGGTAGAGCTGGTATCCGATTTCAAGTATGAGCAATGAGAACATCTCGATATTCGTTTGAGACTGCAACGGTATTTGATGCGTGGTTCTATAATTACAGCACATCGTGGTATGGCTATTAGAGGTGGCTTGGATACATCATACTTCTCGTGGATTTTGACAGACCAGACTTTGCATCGGGCTTTACAAAATTGGAAATCAATTTCACTGTATCGATCAAGTGCATAATTGTAGAGGTATGTTAATATAACTATAATTTAGCGATATGCGGTGGAAGGTATAGTATACAGTTTCATCGTCTGCAGTTTTTATTCAATCATGTTATTGTATACCAGACGTGATACATTTTTTCAAAATACAATTTTCAAACCGATTTTCGTTTATTAAGTATAAAACGTGATTTGTCGATTCTTCACAGTAAAGTGAATTTCCATGCTTATTTGTATTTTAATGAAATATTTCATGAAATGAGTGTGGAATGTTGAAGTACTCGCTCATTTACTGTATCTGAAAAATTTCAACTTGACTTGACGCCGGATTAGTACTTCTATAAAAATTAGAGTTGAAAAAAAAAGTTTAGTTTACGCTAACGACAAATCTGAGGAGAATTAAAAACGTCAACAATGAAACATTAGCTGATTGCAAGGTTTTAGAAGAATTTAAACTTTGAATCCAAAAATTAACTTCATATTACATAATTTACATGCCAGCATAAAGTACCGTAGGTAATTAGTCGTCATAAACTAAAAATAAGTATTGCACATCGTTTCTCGGTGCTCAAAAGTAAACGAATATGGATGCGTGAGTACACAGCCTGAATATGCATGTAAGAATTATATGATGAGAGTTATGAAGTGAAAATAACACGTCGATGCGATGTGACCAGCAAACCAGAAGAAATCCTCGGAATCCCAGAGTGGCGTGGAAATGATTTTGTTAAATTATCACAGAGTAAATTTATCGCGTAGGTGTTGTGAGTGTGTACCGAAGTTACATGTTTAGCGTCACATGGATTTACCGTTACTCTGATGGTACAGTTAGAAAGCGCCTATACGGGGAATCGAGAAATAAAGTGATATAGTAGAGGCGCGAGCTCACAGAAAGGTCCATCGATTCGGATTGATTATGACCGAAATAAAAAACAAAAAAAAAAACAAAATTACGATTAAAATGTATGAAATTAAATTAACATAACAATAAATAGAAAAACATATCCAATCAGTTAAAAGGATTTTTGTATTTGTAAGAACGTTGATTAAGTACAGTTGCAATGCAGTACTTAGTTTTCAAATGTTATTGAAGCTTATGAAAATTATGTCCAAATATCCCTTCGACGATTCATTGTGTACACTTGTCTGCGTAGAGAAGGAGTGACATGTCCAATGGAGGAGCTGTAGATTAAATAGCATCGAAATATGTAAGTTCAATTGTCTACTGAGAGTGCCAATGTAGGGTTTGGTACTCTAATTTTTAGGAGTTGGAGGTTCCACGTAGGGTTTGTCTTAAATTTCTAGGAGTTAGAGGGTTAATTTTCTAGGTTCAGTTTCCTTCAAAGTAGGTTTATCTGAACCTTGGTAGGATCAAATGTAGGCGCGAAATTTCGACCGGGTATGCTGCACATCGTTTACTGTTCAGGAAAAAAAAAAAAAAACCTAAAAAAAAACCGACGTATATATTGAAGGGTAAGAAATATAAATAAGCTTGACGTGTTCGGAATGCATTATAGTTTTTATTTGTGTCTACTAACTTCTACAGTGTACTTGATTAAATATTCGACCAAAACGTATATCTTGAATCGGTAGAGAGAGTGATAATTGGACTGAGCGATTGTTTTACAATTAGCGTCGGCAGTCTGGATTAACCATCTTAATCTTAAAGGTTAAGCAGTCAGGTTCAACTTTGACTCATCCGCATAGTAGTAAATGACGGCGTCGAACAGGTGCATGTTGGGCAGGCCGAAGGTGTATTCCTTCATCGGTCTGTCCAGAGGGAATCCGAAGGGCTTGTCTATGGTTATGCCCTTGGTGAAGAACCGACTCTTAAGCGTTTTCGCCTTGGTCTCGTCGAACTTTCTGACGTCCACGAAGATCTGGAATTTCATTCCTTCTGGTAGACCCCTGGGCAGAATCAGGCGGTTCGGGAATCCAGTTGTGATGGGGTTCTTCGGCACTGGGTCCACTCCGTGAACGACTTTATTAACGGTCTTGTAGAAGTGCTCGTCGTTCTTGTGGTCAACGACGGACAAGGTGAACTCCGTGCTCTTGCGGATGATCTCGTTATCGCCACTCTTGACTAGAATGATAGAAGTAACAGTGATTCATTAGAGTGAACGAAAGACCGTGTATTCATGCTTGCATGAATTCTTTTTTTTTTTGGTGTGGTTCTTTTTACTCGTATGCACTTACGATCTGTGACCCAGTAATCAACTTGGTAGAAGTACTTGGATGTGTCGGTCATGTTTCTGCCATACTGGTCGTATTTGGGTCCGAGGAAAATGCGAATGCTGGCCTTGGTTGCTTCATCGGTGTGAACCTTGATATTGATATCGAATGGATGGTGGTTCAAACGGCGCTGACGAACGTAGAATGACACCCATTTGTTGTCGGCGGTTCTGTTCACACCCGTCACAAAGACGTTGGTATATTCAAAGTAAGTTACAAGTTTGCTAACGGAAGCTTCGGTGACCGTGATTCCAGGTGAAGCCAGCTCATTCTTCGTGTAGGGCCCGAGGCGTTTCATGAACCTGAAGAGACATAACGTATAGTCACTTGTTTGATTGTAGGGAAAGAATTGTGGTCATTTGGAAAGATTGTTAGATCGTCTCACGTCCTGTAGTAGTCGTCGATTTTATCGTATATTCTGTAGAAGCCTGGGTCCCTCATGCTAGTGGAAGCGTGCTCAAGGGCACTGGGAAGGATCTGGTATTTGTTCTCAGGTTCAAGACAGAATCCAAGAATGTGTCTGCTGAGGTGGTCCACCGATCCGTAGTAGAATGAATTCCAGGAGTCATTGTTGCCTTCTACGATGTTACCAAATATGTTAAGGCCCTCTGCGTCGTTCAGGTGCTTGAGGTTTCCATCTCTTTCCACAACGATTCCAGACTCTGCGACCTCCATTACGCGACTTTCGTACTTTTCTAGATGCTGGAAAAAAAACAACGTCAATTAACTCTAACCAATCATCACAGAATATAAGATAAGTTTAAATCTTATATTGTTGTGTATTCTAGTATTAACTCTCCATCCGTTTACCTGAACGTGGTGATGTTTAAACATTGGGACTTTGGTCCATTCGTCGCGACGCGGGAAGTGAAGGCCGTTTGAGTAAGTCATCTGTGGATAATATCCCATGGCGATCGGTTGTTTCCAATCGACAGTTTCCATCATCGGAATTCTGTGGGACAGGCGCTCCATGCGGTAACGGTTAATCAACATGTGGTGAACCCAGAAGTAAACCGATCCTCTGAATTCATGTGACAACTGGTTGTACATTGTGCTCGACATCCAGAACGGAGATTCGACGTGTAGGTAGGCGTAGAAGTTGTTGAGATCTGGGTCCTCAAGGTAGTACGTGAGGTTCGATTCGGGATTCATTGATCCCGTGATGTACCAGTTGGTGTAGTTGCCCGGCACGACTACTTCGTGGACGTTCTCTCCTCCTTCGATAGCTGTTCAAAAAAAAGGGAACGGATGAGGGTTTCAGACTCCGTTTTACTGTTGTACGTTAGTAAAGAATGGTCATCGTCTTACCTTCGTACTGGTAGTCCATTCTGAAGGTGTGTAATTGGTGCAAGACGTCGGTGTTGAAGAAGTAGTTAGGGAAAATGGTGTGGGGACTGGGCATAGCCATTGACTTAAAGTCGTCTCGGTACATGATGGCCATGTTTAAAGCGTACGTCCAGTATTCACGGTTGACGTTTTTGAACGCCCAAACACTGAATTGGAAGAAGAGCCAGGGGTTTGCTGCGGTGTGCATGACCTTGAAGATCGACACAGCTTCTTCAAGCTGGTCAGCGTGGTAGATGGAGAAAATTGCACCAGGTGGAAGCATTCC
Organism: Neodiprion lecontei; assembly: GCF_021901455.1. Taxonomy (NCBI): domain Eukaryota; kingdom Metazoa; phylum Arthropoda; class Insecta; order Hymenoptera; family Diprionidae; genus Neodiprion; species Neodiprion lecontei. Next base: position 19,383,162 of record NC_060266.1, on the reverse strand, counting down.
GTACTGGTATCGGGCCCAGAAGTCCGCGAGCGCTTCCTGTTTACAGAATCGATGTGACCAGTGTTAACCTTCAGCCGATCTGTGCTGCTTTTTCCGTTATTTACCAGAAGTGCCAAATTATAAATTTCTTACCTTGTCCGGCCAGGTCGGCAGGTAATCCGGGATGCTGAAGTTGGGATCCACGTTGTCCTGAACTTCTTTGGATAACTTGCCCGTCCGTTGAGTTCTCCATACTAAATCGTAGGTCAGCCTTAAGGCCAATTCGTTGTTGGGAGCCTTCACATGGACGGGATCAGACGCCGCAAGGCAGAATGCCGCGACGGCAAGAATTGCCACCTGCCGAATCATTTTCTATAAAATCTTCGGCTCCTCTTCCTTCGTGTATACCCGATCAACGTTCTCGTATGTAACGAGCAAGACCGTTCTGACTACTTGTTCAGGTCGAAGTGTAACGATTCAACATCAAGGGGTCTTTTATACTCACCGAAACTGTGTCGCAATCATTTTTTGTAACCCCTGTGCACTTGTGCACACAGTAAATTTGACAAATGATAAAGAACCGTTGCGCAGTTATCGCAAATAGGTCATGATGCGACAATGTTACCGATAGGAATATCTTGCATATTTGGTAAAACAGGTACGTGTACATGGCAATGTATACAGTATTTGCTGGTCTTGAAAGGTTTTCATCATCACATCGATATTCGAAACGGCCATTGACGTGCCCTAACAATAAAAATTATTTTTTCAATTTCTCTGCTTCCCCTCACGGAAAGAAAAAGAAAATCAACTTGGGTGTGAAAACTCGCACCCCCAATTCATAGATAACGCTAAATTCTCACAAGAAAAAAAGTTGAGGGTGCGAATTTACGTCCGTGTTGAGAATTTTTTTCCGTGACGGGTCTAATTGGCGAATAGAACTAATTTTGGATTTAATTTTCTCGTTTTCAACTTTATTCGAAATTCAGTGTTCTTAGGAATTTGTTGAACGTAGGAGCAGATAATATTTTAAGCATATTCAGTTCGTTTAAATTTGTAATTAAGAATAAAACTTTGGGAAACTTACCACGGAGGTTTGAAAATAATTAAAGCATTTTACAAATGCAAGGGTTTCGTACGAGATTAAAACATGCTTCTATGATGCGTAGAACAAAGTCTTTTTTTTACGCAGTTTAACATTGCACAATCTAAAATGAATATATACTGTTTTTCGGTTGTTTAAACATGTACCAGACTTGGTTAGTCTTGTTTCCATTTTTGTCCATACAACAGCTGTGAATTGTGTCTTTTATGTAGATATCATCGAAGTTTGTTGCTTAGAAATACGTTATTCACTTCTTAAATATTTTTGACAAAATTAAACAAAAACATGAAAAGTTGCGAAATTTTGAAATATCATTTTCGGTTTAATGACAAACCTATTTGTCGTCGATCACAAAACGATATGTGACCGAACAAGCTTTTAAAACATTCAAAAATGGCTTTCGTCGTGGGAAATACCAAGTTTTTTTCTGTTGGTTTCACACTTGGTGTTTATTCATTCGACATAATTTCCACAAGAAAAATTTAATTTCATAGCAACAATTTTCCACCCGTAGATACTATACAGATATGTGATCGATTAATTCGTTTTTTAATCAAAAGCAAAAAATCGAAAATCTGTTATATCTATAAACATAATACAGTTACATATATAAAAGCTTTAAATTTGAAGTGCTATAAAAATATTTCGTCGGAATTACGGTAAATTTGTTACATGCAAAAAATCTGGTACAATATATTCGATTGACGCGGGGAAAATTTACCGTATCTTGAATAAAATTTGATTTATGTTTCTGAATATCAGCGTTCACAGATAATCGATTTCGTAACATTTAATATTTTATTATTGCACTCACGACTTAAGTCAGAGTCCATCGCGTAAGCTTGATTATCGCTAGCGACGAGATTGAAAAGGGTGCAGGATTGCTCTTCATAATTATATTTGGTTGAAAGTTGCAGCATGGCCACTGCATATTTGCCAATTCGAGTGTCGTGAAAATCCCGTGTACAGAGAATTGAAAAAAAATTGATAACTGTATGAACAATTTGATTTTGAATATTGCACAGTTATAGCTATGTCTGAGTGATTGGGTGACAGTTTATTCTATGAAGCCATTGAACATTGAAATTGATAAATTCCTATCAACGATGAGCAGCTAAAATATCATGCAACGAAATGTCGCACTTGAACTTGAATTCGGACTGAAGGTCGAGCAATCTAATTTTGTCCTGATAATGTTGTCGGGGCGTATAAACGTCGCAATATGTAATGCAACTTTGTAGCAGTTTTATTTAGCGTGATATTTTCGTGTCGTTTTTTTCCCTCTTTATGAGATAAGAAATATTTCGGGATGATCGTTACGAAACAGCGAAATGAATAATCAAGGACTGAGTTTCATCGTTCTTTATTCGGCGTTATACCTTTGCCAATTATAATCACAGCAGGATATACATACATATATATAATATCAAATGAAAAAAGTAATTTACGATAGAAACATTGTATGACTATGATCTCGGGACAATTTAAAACTTTGTTTACACAGTGGCGTTTATTTCCGCAGCTTCCCTGTGGAAAATGACAACCTCTTCGAAGCGCATATTGGGCAGAGTGAAATTGTTAGCCTGGATCGGTCTGTCCAGAGGGAATCCCATCGGATGACCATCGGTGTAGGCCTTCCCCCATATCGGAGAATCGATTTCCTGGATGTGATCCTTGCTGCAGGGAACAACGTGGACGAAAACTTGTAGCCGGAGTCCCTCCTTCTTTCCCTTAGGGAGGAGAAGCCGATCCGGAAATCCGTAAACATGTTCCGAGTAGGTGAGAGGCGCTTTTTCCTCCGCCGCCGCTTTCAACTTGCGGTAAAAAACTTCGATACCCTCGTCATCGGGAACCACGAAAAGGGCATTGTTGCTGGTGCGCTTGATATCATTCCACCCGGGTTCAACTGTAAATCGAAGCATCATAAGCGTCATAACGATCCGCGAATCGGTGTGTAAATTCGGAAAAGTGTATATTATGTATGTACTAACGTTTAATCTTCCACGCATCGAACTCGTAGAAGTTTTCATAATTCTCGGTTATGGCAAGTTCGTTGTGCAACGCGTCGTACTTCGGTCCGAGGAAAATCCTCACCATGGCTTCCGTGTCCATTTCAGAATGAACTCTGATCGCGTAGCTGAATGGTTTGTGGTTCAAACGTCGCTGGCGAGCCTTGACGGTAAAGGAAAAGTCGTCGGAACTCTCAATGACCGAATCATAGTGGTCGAAGTAAGTTTCTAGCTTGTCGATGACAACAGATTCGATTTTCAAACCGGCTGATTGACCCAATTCCTCAGCCGTGTAAGGCTCCAAGTTGCTCTTGTATCTGAAAACGAATGAACATCGGTTAATTATGATCTTTCAATCATATTATACTTTCCGAAAACGCTCAACCACCTGTTGAAAAATTCGACGATTCTGTTGCAGATGCGATAAAATCCGGGGTCTCTTAAGCTGGTGCTGAAGTGTTCCAGAGCGCTGGGGAGTATCTGGTGATTGCTCAAAGGATCGGGACTGAAACCGAGTATGTTTCTGGCGAGGGAGTTGATCGAACCGTACAGCTGTTTGTTCAGCGAATCGACGTTACCCTCAATTATATTGCCGAGGATGTCGAAGCCGTCCGAAGTGTAGATGCTCTCTGATTTCCCATCCGCGTTAAGAACGAACCCTGAATCAATGGCCTCCAGTATGCGGGATTCCAGGTTCTGCATGTCCTGCGAAAAGGTAAATGAAGAATCAGTCGAACCTAGTTCCAAAAGTGCGATCATTTAGGGATCAATCATTTTCATCGACGCACTTGAAGCTTCTTGTATTTGTTTCGCGGCACCATGGAGTTGTGATCGCGTCGTGGAAAGTGCAATCCGTTGTGATAAGTCATGGATGGATGGTAACCCGTTTCAATCGGTTTGTTCCAATCGATGTATTCAATTTTGTCCAAGTTGTTACTGATTCGCTCCAGGTTGTAACGCGTCAGTATCAGCTTCAAATTGTGGTAGTAAAGCTCGCCGCGGTAGCCCTTCGGCAGATTGAACTCCTCGCTTGACATCCAGAACGGGAATTCGAGATTCAGGATTTGGTAATAAGCGTTCAGTCCCACGTCCTCTACAAAATAGTCAATTTCGTGCTCACGGTCATCGTGATTTCCTGCGTACCACAGACTGCGATTCGCAAGGATTACGTGAGATCCTGCAGAGCCTGCGGAAAACGGAATGTGTTAGTAAAGAATTGTCCAGTTACTGAATTGGTTACAAAATTTCGCTACGCGGCTTACATGCGGCGTCAAGTGACCTGACGAGTGTTACCGAGGGGTTAATCACTCATCCATTTGATGTACGCCTAATTTCAAAATTACAAAGATTTCAGGGAATTCGAAGGATTAAAAAAATTACAAGAGAGTTGATGGGATTTCAAAGGGTTTTTTCAAAGGAAAATTTCCGAGATTTCAAACGATTTCAGAAGATTCTAAGATATTTCAAAGATTAAAGAAGATTTCAAAGATTTCAAGATATTTCACAAGATTTCCGGAAAAGTGTATACTATATTTCACGAGAGATTAACCCCTCAAGAGTAACAGAATACTTTAAAGACTTCTCACTTCTCCGAAGCATGATATTAAAATACGCACCAGGCAAACAGTTCAATTTTCGAAGCTGAGCTTGGCGGATGATTTCGGTGTTGAAGAACAAGTCCGGATTTATCTCGTAGGGAGCTGGTAGCTTCACGTATTTGGTGTCCGGTCGATGAATGACTGCAACACTGAAGGCGTAGACAAACTGCCCTTCGTTTACGTGGATGCGAGCCCAGGCTGCAGTTTTGTAGAATGTTTTGAAGTCCACGGCGGATCGGAAGAGCCGAAAAAGGGCTATGGCTTCGTCCAGAATGACCGGATAGAAGACGGAGAATACCCGACCACGAGGCAACATTCCACGCTCGTATTTATCGAGGAAGTCATTGACGATGACCTGAAAGAAGAAATCGAATGGGAACGTTTAACCATCTGCGATTATTTGTCGTACGAACACCTTCTCACCTCGCTATCGTACGCTTTGAGGTTTCCTCTGACGTCCCATGAAGCTCCTTCTCTGTACAATCCAGGGTTCCCAACATCCACACAATCCAAATGCTGCAGAAGATCGTAGACGCTTTTTTGCTTTGTCACAAAATGCTCATCTGCCAGGTGGACTGGGACGTGATCGGCCATTCCTAACGAGAGGACCGACCACAACAGGATCACAATATAACCAGACATCTTGCCTGATCAGTTTCCCTCAACAGACTGTCCAGCAGGGACAGATGTGCCGTCTCATTTTATGGACAACATTGTTTTCTTTCGTATATCATAGATCATACCTAATCTCATTAACCTCTGTCCTCGCCTGTTATTTTCCATTATTGTTACGCTGTGTCGCGATTATGCATTATGGTGCTGCATAAAAATAGCCTGTCGCGTTGTTCAGAACAATGCCTGTTTTCGCATTCTGCTTCGTCTTCTTCGTCTTCTTCGTCTTCTTCTTTTTCTTTTCCATCTTCTTCTTCTTTTGATTACGATACACCGATCGTCTTAAAAGTTTTCCTAAAGCCCATGATGCCCATGATACAAGAAAAGCCGTGTGCCGTATGCTGGATCACCTACAGGCCGTCCGTTCACGCACACGCGCTCGTATTTAGTCGGCGCCTGGTGTGAGTGAATGCTACGGCTAGTTACCATCTGCAGGTAATGTAAGTGCACTGTTTTTTATGCGATAGGCTTGCCAGCCAAACGGTCCGTGCGCCTGATTCAGGCAACCGGAGTTGCACTTCATTTGTTTTGACAACGTTTAGAATCCTCATGGCGGGATGCGATGGAAGAGGACCGGTTCTATACGGATCAGTTCTACAAGTGAACGGTTCTACAAGTTCCTTCCTACAAGTGACGGTACTATAAGTTCGTTTCTTCAGATTCGTTTCGAAGAAGGAGGATCGATTCTACAGAAATCAGTTCTACAGGGAAAATATTTTACAGAATATGTTCTGCAGACTCCTTGCTATAAAAATATTTTTCTACAGAACATTTCCCTTACGGCAAAGAATTCGAGATTCACATCAGAAATGATCCTGCATGAATTATTCTGCGGGGGAATTCTTTTACAGAACATTTTTCTACGGAAATTTTGCTGTAGAATAGTTTTCTAGTTTCACGCATCCAACACAATACCTGTTCGACACAACGCATATTCTCACTACTTATCTTCTTACATCGTCACACTAACTTAATTGTGTTACAAATGACCTCATAAATTCTCGTTTCGCAGCCAACTTCAGGCGCCGAATAGCGCGGTCATCAATTTTCTTTCGCTCCAACTTCACACGGGTCATGCTGTAGTGGTAATGGTTTTGCCGCAATCGTGCTCCTATCCCAATCTTGGGAGGTTGGAAACATCCGTCGACGAAACATGATCAGGGATGAGTTCTTCCGACAGTTTGAGTTCTAAATATGCGGTGGCCAGGATGGCCGAGGTCATGTCATCCTGTAACGAAATGTTGTACATGGTCCAGAAGGAGGTTTACGACGCTTCCCGCGAGATCGAAGCCATGAAGAAATTTCCAGCCGTCTGTAGAACTTCAAGCACCTGTTTCGGCCGTGGTGAAAAAATCGCGTTTCAACGAACGCCCATGAGTAGAAGCACGAGTTTGCCAACGCCACCCGATGCCAAATGCGTCCGAGACCCGGTGTTGAGGCAGCTTTACGAGAAGTTGATTGAAGTCGAGGGTGTCGGACGAGTGAGAATATACCGTAAATCCAGAGCTGAGTAAAATTCTGTCGCAAATACTGCACTCGAAATAGAATGTGGAATATTTCGGATAATTACATTAATACAATTCATAATTATAAATGATGGAAAATAGGTAATTAAAACGAAATGTAAAGTTTAAAATGTTAGAGATTATATGCTGGAAATATTTGTATTTATCTGGTAATTTAGGGTACGCCTTGTTCCTGGTTGTCATTGTATTAACATCTTATCGAAAAATTGTTGTATTGCTAATAACGTTCTCTTTAGTTGGAAAATTGATTCAAGACCTGGTAATCCCAACATAATGTATTCCGTTCAAAGGGAATCGTTTTTGAATATTGGCCACGAAATTTTTGGGACGAGTGTAAAACTCGTGTGAATAGTTGCATTTGACAAATGACTAGATGCATTATATGCATATCTTTCTATTTCAAACGGAAAATAAAAAATATAATTTCAAATATTACCCAGCTCTGACTTTAACAAAGTCGAGAGCGGGTTCAGACCGACTGATCTTGAAACCCTTTCCAAACGCAGCACCAGTGGCTAAACGCGTTTATGTACGTAAGCAGCTACATGCGAGTCCCTCGTCTTTTGGCCAGAAGTGAATTTGACCAGCCTAAAAAATTTGTTCAACGACAGACGCTTCTTTTCGACGGTCCCTATCCTGGGATTAAAAACGATTTGATCGTCACCGAGAAAGGAGCTTCTGACAGCAGAATTAATGGAAAGGTAAAACCGATGGTCAGAATTATTTTTGCTTGTCTCTTCATCCGCTCGTGTTTCATAAATTTCTTAACAGCTTCCAGGCCACGTTATCGATGCTAGTCGTCCTTCGATTTCCGTGAGAAACGTAGAACTCGAAAAGACTTCATTATCGCCAAAATCTACTCCAAGATTCGCTTGCGATTGTCTCGGACTCGGTGATGATGATGCATGGAGTGTTTTTTCCCGCTTGAGTGTGGCGGAGTGAAGATTAATTGTTTCCGTTTAATTACAGGTAATTCTTCGCCAAGTTTTTCATCGGAAATCAGGAAGAGACGACTTTTAGTTAACAAGAAACTTGAACGAGGCTTTCAAAAGCGGCTCGATTATTGCTTGGTATAATTAAATCGTATATGACTGGTGCTTCCATCGTGTTATGGAGAAATTTCTAATGAGAAATAATGAGTGAAATGTCAACAGATATTATAAATTTTTTTTTCATTTTAAATAATCGCTATCCTCGCTGCAGCTGTCGGTGGTGTATAAATGAATCTTTGCAATTATTGACGCATGTTATATCATCGTTGGAAATAATTTATGTGACACATCCCAGCGCATACCGCGGTCAAGTGTCAACTTTTTATCATTGCGATTTAGATAACAGAAAAAAATACATGCATATGGAAAAAAGAACTCGCAATCTTGTTTCGTAATGATATTCGCTAATCACCTGTCTCTTCTTTCACTGAATTCATCTATCATCGACGTTGGTTCGCATGATTTTTTATGTTACTTTTCTGAATTTTTGAGTGATTCAGACTAACGCGCTACTTGTAAAATGAATTTTCTTTATTGCGCAAGCGTAACGAGATTAAGGGCTTGCGGGTCTTGTATTACATTATGAATACACGTTACATCATTATTTATTACGAAGCTGCTACATGAATTCTTGAAACAACCAAATAGAAAAAATTACGTATTTTAAATAACATAACTACATGAACCTAGTATTACTTCGTGCATGAATCTAGCCAAAAAAGATTTACATCGATCTAATCGGAGTTTATTTGGCGTAACGGAATAATAATTAATATCATTCGAAGAAAAAAACTCCAGGATTCATCACTTTGCGAAGGTTCTTTTACACTCGAATGTAGTACGGGTAAAATTCACCTAAATTTAATTCGTTTCATTATTAGGCTCACAAACTGAATTCTGTAACTTGAATTCACGAGTTTCTGTCAACTATCCCCTAATATTATATTTCAATTTTCACTATGGATTTTCCGTATTCGTGATTTATAAAGCCAATGTGCATCATTATTTTTTTTTCCAAATATATACAATGAAGAGTACAGATGCAAGATGTTACTCTATGAAACTTCATTCGACTTACGATCAACATTCGCGTATCACGTGTTACTGTTTGACAATCAAGTGTAATGATGTTTACTGAAAGTACAAGCAAATTCATTTACCCCCCGAGTAAAAATAGATAACGGCATTTATCTTTTGGATAATTGTATTATAAACACTCATGCTTTTTTCGACCGATGAGTTTTAGTTTATTATAGCCATCAATTAGTTAGTTTGTCTAACTCGTAGATATAAAGTTACATAATTATCATCTACACATTACATATTTCCCTTCTAGCAAATGGGAATAAGATTTTGCATTAATTTGTACCTGTTTCTTGATCAACCCAAATCAATGAAATTCAATTATACATATTGGAGACTATTTGCGGAATCGAACAAGATTTTAAGGTTGCGTTTTTGATTTCCTACATTGTGTTAGTTTCATTCCGTCTGTCAAAATGATCATTTATGAATTCTTCGAAATTTGTATCTTAATTATTGCTCAAGTTGTGAATTTTTTAAAAGCTCCTATTTAAATTTTTCAAATCGATACAACTCAAAAATTAAATAAGATATTAATTAAAGTCGATCCATTTTATTCGTCTTGAGTTATGATAAGCAAATCAACAAATTATAGTATTATACAAATTCACGACTTTTTTGAATTTGAGACCAAAAAAATAAAATTTCCTTCATCGTGCAGATGGTTCGGTTGTATTTTCTTTCTAAGGATATCCCCGAAACTGTCAGTTTTTTCATGAATATTAAGCGTTCAGTATCATTATGAGTCTACGTCTCTTTGAATTTTTATAATTTATTCAAATATCAATCTAGTAAGGTAATTTCACAAAAAGTTTATTTCTAGTCAGATGAAAAGCTTATTTAAAAAAATTAGCCGGTTTCATTAAAAAGGTATTTTTCATATCAATGAGTGAATGTCTTTTTTTTTCGGATGAAAAAAATACATCCAAATCAAAGTGTAGCTGAATCGACTACAAATTTCTCTAAACGAATTTCTTAGCAGGCGTGAATTAAATGAACTTTTTTTCAGAACTGACATTCGATAAAATTCGTATTCAAATAAATAACAGAAATGTAACGAATCATCGGCCCATTGTGATTCTTGGCTTAAAATTTATGAAAAAATTTATTCGTTGAAAAACTCTAGTTTTTGGAAACTATTCTTATAGATAAGGTATTCTATACTTCGCGGGTATTTGGACTAATTACCTAAAGCAATAAACTGATTACCGGCCTTTCGCCGCCGTATTGCAAGCTCGATCATCTCCTCTCCAAATAAATCTTACAAATTGACCTTTGTGCTGCTGCCTGTGTTCTGCCGCGAGTTATACCCAGGCCTGTCAAATAGCTAGATTGGTAGAGTTATCGCGTAAAAGTGATTAACGCGAAGTGTAATTGCGGAGGTTTTTTTTCCAAATGCTCACGGTATCTATTATGTCCTGAACTGATATGGAATTCGGAACCTATAATTCTTCATCTATCAGAAAATATTGCGTTGTACCACGGCCTGGGCGAAAAGTTGCGAATGGAGAAAAAAAAAACGTTTAAAAAATGTTGAATAATGTTACTTCCACCAGTAATAATGAACACAAATAAAACAATATTTTCACCACTCAAACGTATAATTAGTTGATTTTGACTACCTGCTGAAAATGAACAAAAGATGCTATTTCTCAATGAATCGCGTGCGTGTTGAGAAATAGTGAACCATTTCTCCACTGGTGGGAAAAAGCTGTATTTTCACCACTCAAATGTTAAAACAGGCGATTTTAAACAGGTGGCCGTAATCGCCTAATTTTGCATTCTTTTTTTCACAGAGATAACTAATTAATAAAGGGATCGGATTGTTGGTATTTTATCAAGTGTATATTAAACTCGTTTTATATAAATTTTTATCAAAATATATATAAAACTAACAAAGATATGGGCCTTGACGTAACGACCAATGAAAAAATTTCCCTTCCATTGTGGCATTGATATCTCGGTAAAGGGTTGTCTGAAAATAAAAAACAAAATTTTATTAATACCTGTAAAAATTTAGCTATCGTTGTACGTGGCTGTTTTTTTATTTTTTTTATTATTTACAATATGGCGATGACTTGAAGAAGAAAAGAGGCCTGGAAAAAAAACGATTTTTATTAATCTGCCGGCATTTTGTAACGTATACGTATAACGATAGCTATATTTGTATGGATATTAATAAAAAAAGAAAAATTTCCAGATAAGGCTTCACCGAGATATCAATGCCACGATGAAGGGGAAATTTTTTTATCAGTCGTTAAGTCAAGGTTCATATCTTTAATTTTGAATATTTTTTAATAAAAATTTATACAAGACACGATTAGTATACACTTAACAAAATATAATAATCAGATCCAGTTATTAATTAGCTATCCCTGTGAAATAAATTCTTAAAAATCAGTTATTTTTTAGGCCGTCACAGTGGCTTCTCGATTCGAGATTTAGAACCTCGTATACGCTGCAAGTTTTCCGTTTGGTAGGACGTAGTAGAACCTGTGGAAGAATAATTTTGTATTGTAAATAGAAACTGTTCTAGACCTAAAATTGGCCGATATTACCGTTTCTTTCGCGTTTAGGTTCAAAGCAGGACATTTTTAAAACCTCTACAGGTCCTCTATATCTTCAAAGCTTTCACAGGTCCATTACTATAGAATGTACAATTTCAGTCGTTGAATATTAACATTAATACTTCCAAACATTCGATAAAAAAGAAATACTCATTACTTTGGTAATAATTAATGTTCAAATTTATTTATCATACTCTGACAATTATCAATTGTGTTATTCAATTTTTGGGGTGATTAAAAAGTTTAGGTTTGGGGAATTATTTATTATTTTGGTAATAGATAACGCAGTACTAGTTGAATTATTATATTTTCGCAACCTTGGTCCCTTAACGCATCTAATTACTCCGATTAACAATAATTAGAATAATATAATCACCAATCCAGACACTACTGCAGTACTTTTTGAGGATCTCAAGACTTTAAATAGGCCCTCATATGAGAGGAGTATCACATAGAGTACCAGAATAGGTTATAATAGGACGTTAAGGTCCAGAGGGGTCCAATTATGTAAAAGATAGCTCTCTCAAGGTTCTGAATAGGATGTGAGGACCGAAAATTAGTAAATAAGGCTCTTCTTAGTACCTGCAGGCTTATGGTAGGGTCTAAATTTCGACTCGGGTTTTCCCCTTATAGGATTCAAAACTCTCTTCATACATCCTCGTATACCGAATGATACAATCATGAAGTACTGTTGTCATTATAGTCGGATATAGCGCCAGGTTGTAAATGTCCTTACACAGCAAACAGCCGGTGTTACGTCTCCGGTTTTTGGAACAATGGCTAATGAATTAATGGACAAATGGTGTTGACGTTTCACTGTAATCGGATGATTTCAATGGTCTGATATATTATGGCGTGCTAATCGTAACTTTTGAACATTTTTGAATTACAAGATTGAGATCCTGAAGCTGTCTTACTAAGCTGGACTCAGTTCTCACTTGAAGGTCGTAAATGATTGGACAGAGGTCTTGAAGAAAACAAATAAGTAACGCCTCCTGAATCTGGGTCCCCAGATGTAATAGAACAAGCAAGACTTGAGAGAATAAACAACGTCCGATCAGATTAATTATCTCCGTTAACGAAAAATGATGGAAAAATAAATTGGAATTTTTATAATTGTCAGAGGTATCAATGCATTTATCCCAAGGACTTGTCATCACTTGTTTTTCACTGACAGAGGCCAGGCCAGCGGTGAATGATAATGCGGCGAACAAAGTATAAAAGACCACCATTTCCTGAAACAAGTACATTTGCACATCACAGGAATGTGTAAGCAACAGAAGCTGTTTCGGCTTTCAACGATACTCGTCCTGATAGCTTTGTGTCTGTCTACAATCACCATGGTGGAGACGAAGAAGGCCGGGAAGGAATTCCTCAACAAGCAGCGTGCGGTTCTTGACTTATTGTGGCGCCCGGATCAGCCAGAATTGAAGCCTGAACTTCACGCCACGGGGCAGTCATACAAGATTGAAGCAAACTTGGACTGTTACTCTAATCAGGTGAGAAATCATGTCACGTTGTTTCTTATCAAATCAGTAACCATAGCGACAATATTTTTTAGGATGCCGTTAGAGAATTTCTGGTACTGAATCAGCGTGGGATGCTGCCTCGTGGAGAAATCTTTTCGATTTTCCACTCGGACCATCTGCGCGAGGCCATAGCTCTTTTCAAGGTACTTTATCACTCTAAGGACTTTGATACCTTCTGCAAGACCGCCGCTTGGGCTCGAATCCACGTTAACGAGGGGATGTACGTCTACGCCTTCAGCGTCGCCGTAATCCATTATCCCGAAACCTTTCGAATCCGACTTCCTTCTCTCCACGAGTTATACCCCCATCTCTTCTTCAAGAACGAAGTTATCCGAACTGCTTACGATGCGAAACTCTACAACGGTGAGTCAGTCAATCACTCGTTCAAGCTCTACGTAGCTTCGAATTTCTCTCACGCATACGGCTTCACTAACCAGTCTTCATTTTCGCTATTTTCAGATCCCACCAAGACCGTGGCGTCATCCGATGGTGCAATTATCATTCCGGACAATGATTCTATCCTGTCCTCGGAGTGCTGCTCCCACGACGAATATAAACTTCGTTACTTCACCGAGGACGTATATTCCAATGAAATACATTACTTCTCCCAACTTAGTCATCCATTCTGGATGAAATCTGGAGAATTCGGACCACACTTCCCGAAACGTGGTGAAGTATATTTCTTTGCATTGAGGCTCCAACTTGCCCGCTACAACATGGAACGGTTCAGTAACGGCTTGGGTGAGATCGAAGATTTCGACTGGAGTTATCCGATCCCACACGGTTACCATCCTAGCATGAGCTATCACCACGGTTTGCCGGTCCCTTACCGAAGCGACGACGCCATGCTTCCAAACCACAAGCTCGTCTTGATCAAGGTAAACGATTTTGGGCCTTGAATGCACGTCCACCAGTAATTATTTTCCATTTGAACGTGTCGATCCAGTCATCGAGTTACCATTTGATTTTTCAACAGGAGCTTCGCAATCTTGAACAACTTTTCGCGTCGGCAATCGATTCGGGATTCGTCTTTCACAAAAATGCTACATTCGAATCTATTCGCACTCGAAGTGGTATCGAGGTTCTCGGTAATCTCATCCAAGGAAACGCTGACTCCGTCAACCATGATTTGTACGGCAATTACGAGCTGCTTGCTAGAGACGTGCTCGGCTTCAGCCCGGCGCCTCGTGGCAAATACGACGTTGTGCCGAGCATCATGCAGGTCTACGGCCTGAGCCTACGTGACCTGATGTACTGGAGTCTTATCAAGAGGATCATGAGCTACCACAAGAAGTTAGTGTTCATTATCCATAATTCTACTGAGCACTTCTGGCTGGCTAGCAATTGCGCAAACGCAGAATGCGACGCAATATTGATCACCAATCGCATTAATAAATGGCGTGATTTTCTTGGACCGGAGATTGCAGAAGATTCATTGTTGGCCAGAGCGCGTGCAATTGTCGGATAGATGCCATCAATGTTCTTTTCTTCCAGATTCGTGTCATACCTGCCAAAGTACACGTACAAAGACTTGGCCTTCCCCGACGTAAAGATAGAATCCGTGACTGTCGACAAGGTCGAGACGTATTTCGATGATGTCGACTATCTGATCTAGGCTGCGGTGAAAGCACGCAACGTAGACGACAAAACTTTGATCAAGGCTCGTCAATACCGGTTGAATCACAAGCTTTACACCTACCACATCACTGTGAACAGCAAGGCAGCCATACAGGGCTACTTGAGCATCTCCATGGGACCCAAATATGATACCAACCACGAAGAGATTGATCTCACCAAGAACTACGACCAGTTCATACTTCTGGACGCATGGGGCGTTGATCGTTAGTATAATTTGCTGATTATATATACAGGGTTTCAGCTCGATGACTGTTACATCGTCTCTTCGTTCAATTTCAGTCCAACCCGGGATCAACAAAATCAAACGCAGCAGTGCCGAATCTGAATACGTAGGGTGCGACCCAGTGAGCAGCGATGTGTTCTACCGGGAAATCGAGAGAGCTATCACGGGTGAAACCATTTATGAGATGCCCAAGTACCCTTACAGATATCCGGAGCGCCTGGTTATCCCTAAGGGATCCCCGGAGGGTGTGCCCTTCCAGATCTTCGTCCACGTTACTCCCTACGCCGAGAAGAGCATGTACCATTTTCATTCTGCGCTGTTCGGAGAAAAGAAAATTTTGGACAAGCCTCTAGGATTCTCATTGGACACACCGTCGGACTTCAACATTGCCGATCTGCCGAATGCGTACTTGAAAGAATTCAAAGTTTATCACAAGGAGGGATCGGAAATCAATGACAGTATCTGATTCGTTGATACATGGCGTCATTGTTTATTTCTTATTTTTATCATTACCGATGACCAGATTTGAACAAGGCTTACGTGACAGTGTCAGATTATAATTGATGCTTGACGTATATTAGCACATTATTGTTCAAATAAATTTCATTACTGTGAATACTGCAATTGTTATATATTTCTTATGTCGTCAGATGAAACTTCATCAGGCAGTACGTATTCAGTACACTATGTGATAGATCACCCAAGTACCTAAAAATTTGCGCTCGTTTTGCTTCTCACTGTCATAGAATTGAATGATGCTTGGAGGCAAAGAAGTGTTATTCAAAGCAACTGAAGTCCACAGCCAAACTTCTATTAATGATAGTCTTTCAATATCAAGTAGGTACATATATTATGAAGGTTACAATTTTCCTATTCGCTAAATGCTTCGTTGTGTATTCAAATCGAAGAATCTATTACGATTAGTACTAAGGGTATAACGAATTATCACAGAGTGTCGTCGAAAAATTCCAGTCGATAAACAAGCGCGTCAACATTCACGGTAGGTTCAAAATTCAGAAGTTCAAAATGGGGGATCCAATATGGCGGACAAAAATCCAAAAATATATTTGATCCGTATCGTAATTGGTACTAGATGCACCATACTCTTCGTAATATCCACGTATAGAATTCGTCGTAGATTCTATGCAACTACCATAAGTTATTACCTGCAGTGTAAAAATACGAGAGAAATACCTCGATTGCATTTTTTGCGTAATTAAAATTTTCGGTTGACGATGAATGGATACGCAGAGATAATTTCCACCGCGGTTGATTTTTTGGTACCAAAATAAATCACGGCATTATGACAACTTGACTCTTGTTTCAAAGGTCTGCTGCGATTAGAAGTCAACGCTGCAAGGTATATTATGACAAGTTCAGATTCTGGGTTTATCACGAAGAAATATATCATGACGATTACACTTCTCATTTTTAAATAGCCGTTCGAGTTATTACGAAATCGACGAGAGATTACGCAACGTAATGCAATGCAATGCAATGTGAAATTCGGAATCAATGACTACTTTTTAGATTTTGTTTTAGAAATTATTTAAAAAATTTGGTTTTTAGTTTGGTCTACTATTCATTTTGATTTGGACAAGAAGATCGGGTTGCATGATTTATGAATTTCAACATTTATTGAACGTACAGAATTATACTATTTTTCACTTATTAGTTCTACTTTCAACCTAGTTATAATTTTCCACATTCTGGTATAGAATATTATAGATGTCTCGCGTCGCGGTTTTTTTTACCTCTTTGCCCAGGTTAGTTCTTCCGCCAAAGAAATTTTTGTATTCGTATAGTCATTCAGGTTGTAACGATGTTATGCAAAGTGAAGAAAAAGTGATTTAAATGTACGCGCGATGAGCAAATATTAAATAATAAATATTTAAAAATTCGGTCATGTTTTAAATTTAACAACGTAATTAGACTCGATAAACAGTATTTAAAAATTGGACTCTTATATCTATTGATTCTGGAAAATTCGATATATATTCGAATCTGGAAATCTTCGCTGGCATTACAATCATTAACTTAGTGAAGACCAATTATTGATTTAAGATGTGAATTTGGAGTTGCGAATTTTTATCAAATTTTTGAAAAAAGATTTTGATTAATTTGTTGAGAAACTTCGTATTTTAGGCAGCGAGAAATAATTTTGATAGTATTTCAGATCCCATAATTCCAGAATTTTATTGAAAAATGACCGGGGACCCTGAAGCTTCTTCAGAAAAAGAGACGTTTACTTTTGTGTGCTGAAATACCGGCTCCTGTTTTTCATCAACGCGAATAACATGTTTTCATAAAAATTAATTTGCAACTTATACTTTCAAAATGAGATATTGACAGCGACTAGAGAGAGAAAGAGGGTAATTTGACCTACCGAGTACGACCAAAACTTGTATGCCAGTTCCTAAAAAGTTGCGAACGGCAATGGCATTATTGATTGCAAATTGGCTGGGTAATAATTTATTGACTCAATCGATCACATTTGGTTTGTCGTATTTAAAAGTTTCAAGGATTTATTCGGAACTTGTAAAAATCTGTTCGACCAAACATTCAAAAATCTAAAACTTCTGGAAAAGTAATTTTTCTAGACTTCCAGGATCTAATGCTCCTTGAGATTTTCAAACTGACAGGACGAACTACTGATCGTGAGAAACAGAAACTCTACAATATAGTTTAAAATATCAGTTCACGAGTAGCGAATGAAGCTACAGATCGAACTTTGAAGATCACGAACTTGCATAACTTTGGGAGCTGCAAAGATGATACAAGATGTAACAGTGATGACATCTGATGCAGGTCAGGGGTGACTGACGACGATACGATAGAGTGATCAGTGGTATAAAAGATCGGCGAATTTCGGAGAAGTTGCATTCAGTCCCGAACGGCGTACTCTGCTCCAAGATGTATCGGGATATTCTGATTCTCACCCTGGCGGGTTTCTGCCTCTCTGCGGCCACCCTGGTGAACGCGGATGTCGCCAACAAGGAGTTCCTCGTGAAGCAGGAAAAAATTTACGACGCACTATGGAACCCCTCACAGCCAGAACTCCAGCCTGAGATGTACGAGATGGGAAAGTCTTACAAATACGAGACGCACATGGAGTCCTATAAGAACAAGGTAACCTGTCACTACCTTATTTCATCTAAGGCTTGTCAGTACTGGTTGTCATCCGAATTATTTTCAGGATGCCTTTTACGAGTTTCTGACGCTGTACAAGGAGAAGACATTGCTTCCTCGCGGAAAGATCTTCTCCATATTTTATCCCGAGCACCTGCACGAAGCCATAGTTCTCTTCAAGATCTTTTACTACGCCAAGGACTTCGAAACCTTCTACCAAACTGCCGCTTTCGCAAGAAACTTCATGAACGAGGGAGTGTACACCTACGCTGTCAGCCTCGCTGTGGTACACCGTCCTGACACAAAGTTCATGCGCATTCCCTATTTTCACGAAATTTACCCCTATATATTCTTCAACACTGAAGTTATCCGAAGTGCTTACGAGGCGCTACTCTACCAAGGTGAGTTCGTTGATTGCGGCGTAGATTTTTTATTGGGTTTAAATCACCAACCATAAATGCTCGAATCGACGTGTGATCCTTACTGATCGTATAAAGAATATTGTATGCACATGAATTTACAAATTCAGATGTGATCCACTTCGAAGTGCACAATGCTGAACCATAGCTTCTAACACACCGATTTTCAGGTCCCAGCAGCCCTGCAAAATCCTCTGGTAACACGATCATCATCCCCGCAAACTACACCGCTCTATACTCGAGCTCGGCATCGCAAGATGACTTCAAAATGATGTACTTCACCGAGGATGTATTTTTCAACGAATTTGACTACTTCAGTCACCTTTCTCAACCATTCTGGATGCCTTCTGAAGAGTTCAATCTCCAGTCGGAGAAACGTGGTGAAGTGTATTTTTTTGTACAGAGGATGAAATACGCCCGCTACCAACTAGAACGTTTCTCCAACGACTTGTACGAGATCCCAGATTTTGACTTTAACTACCCCATCCCCCGAGGTTACTACCCCAGCCTCAGCTACCACAACGGATATCCGGTCCCTCATCGTGAACCATACGCTACTATTCCAAACTACAAGTTTGCTGCGATCAGGGTAAAGCATGTCGCAATATATGTTTTTACTTGGAACTGACACAAGGCGGGCCAACCAACGATTTTATCATAAATTCATTTAACAGGAACTCCGTGATCTCGAATACAAGATCCAAGAAGTAATCGACTCAGGATACGTCTTCTATAAAAACGGCTCATTCGAATCAATTCGCAATCCATATGGTTTGAACGTTTTCGGAAACCTCTTGGCAGGAAACGCTGAATCTCCAAACTGCGATTTCTACGGCAACTATGAGATTCTCGCCAGGGACGTGCTTGGATTCAGCCCAGCACCTCGAAGCAAATACGACGTTGTCCCGAGCGTTTTGCAGCACTATGGTGCCGATCAGAGGGACCCCATGTTCTGGAGTTATGTCCAGAGGATAGTGCATTACTACAAGGAGTTAGTATTCGCTCGCCACGTTTGAGTGACGTCACCACATTGTTATATAACGTCATGCTCACGAGTGGAGTAAAAAAACTTCTCTTTTTTACCAGATTCGCCTCATACTTGCCAAAGTACACTTACGAGCAATTGGTCTACCCCGATGTGAAGATAGAATCCGTGAAAATAACCGACGTAGAGACGTTCTTTGATACTTTCGACTACACGATTTTATCTGCTGTGAATCACGGAAATGTTGATGACTCGACCTTGATCAAGGCACGCCAGTATCGTTTGAACCATAAACCTTACTCATACGAGATGGTGGTGAACAGCCATAAGGCCGAAAAAGTTGTCGTTCAGATGTTCCTTGGACCCAAACACGTGCCGGGGGTCACTTTAGCCGATAACTATGACCAATTCATGCCATTTGATGAATTCCTGTTTGACCGTTAGTATCGTTCGCTAGTGTATGCTGTCGGGTTTTTTTTCCTGCAGCTAATAGCTTTTTCTATAAAATTTCAGTGAAGGCCGGAACCAACAAGCTCGAACGCTCCAGCACCGAGTTCCACGTCAATGGATTTGACCCAATGAGCAGTGATGTGCACTACGATGAGATCCAGAAGGCGATGTCCGGCGGTGCTGCATACAAGATGCCCAAAGGTCTTTTCAATTACCCGAGGCACATCACCATGCCCAAGGGAAAACCGGAAGGTGTTCCGTACCAGTTCTTTTTCTACATCGCCCCGTACAACGAGGAGTACTCGTTTGAAATCGAATCCAGTGTATTCGGAAGATTCAAGTCCTACAGCAAGAGTTTTGGATACCCCCTGGATAGACCGGTATACTTCCCCATGGAAAAACTGCCGAATGCGTTCTTCAAGGAATTCTACATCTACCACAAGGACAGCTTTCACCATACCCATTGATTCATTTATCTAGACCCCATTTCTCGCACAATTCCAACCAGTGCTGGTGTTCTTCGCTTATTAAAAGCAAGTCACCTTAGGTGATTACGGGGAATAATGTCCAAGTGACGTTGGCAGTAAACGTAGTGAATGTTACGTCTCAAATGTTGCAATCGCAGTAGGCAAAATGTGTAAACCGGTTATATTACACGGTATTAGATTTAGTTATACATTATTACGAAAATTATAATCAATTGCAAATTATTAAAACTGGTGTTTTACTTTATTATTATATCACAATATCCATTCGTCTCATACAATGCTTGTCGAGCTTGCATGTGTGCTATATAATTTGATATTAAAATGGTCAGTTGATCAAGGAAAGTGCGACGAAATGTTGCTTATAAGTGTGACATCAAATCGATATTCAGTGAAGCCTTCGGTGAATCACACTCAAAATTCAATATTCCATTTCTGATAGACCGCTTTTTGAACGCTGAACGCGTATGGTCACAGAGTTTGGCTCCCGTCTAGAATTCCACTTCCAGTCATCATCGAATATTCAAGTCTCATTGCCGGTTATAGTCCTTGACATTGCGTAGTTTGGATATTATGGAGTTTCAAATTGTGCAACAGTATTTTTTCGGAAATATTGAAATCAATTGATATACTCGGGTTCTAATACATGGAAAATATAAAAAACAAACAGTGCTCTTTAGTACCAAGAATGTCAAATTTTTAATGTTATCAGAATGAATCGTCTTCGAGTGTCACTTGACCTTCCGCTTCTCAAAGATATTTCGTTTTCAACGATTTCTGGTAGAAGGGTTGTATATTTTTTTTATAAAAAGCCAGTTAACAATGATCTATCAGCCTCTGATCGGAATTTGGCCCTTAGTTTTCTCAAAGTGGTTTTATATCTTCAATTTCGATGTTTTCTAGTCGGCGAAAACCAACATAAAAAAAGACGTCACATTGACTGCTTAAAACTGGTGGTAGGTACATAATCTCTAACGTGAACACTAGTTACGCCACTGAACTAGCGTGCAATAATTCGATTCGCAATTTTCTTAGCAGATTTATTACACTTATATTTCAAGTCACTATTTTAGAGACTTAGTACATTCTTCGTTTTGAAAGATCGTTTGTTTCGTATCTTCCGAGAGTTCAAAATCTTTAACTAGAGTTTAGAACTACAAAAACTGCATTTTATCGATAACAAAAAAATGTCGAATGCATCATTGCAATGTGACTTGCAGGTAATATCTCGACAACAAAGGTACCACGATAAAATTCGGTTCAGTGGTTTGGTTTTAATTATTTATCTAGCTACTGATTAGATACTGACGGAAATCGCCCGAGTCATCCGAAAATTATTTGTCAGAATGAATATTTTACCAAACCGATAAATGTAAGTAACTGCTGTCAAGTATGTATTATAGTTGTCAGTGTTTCTCGTGAAAAGAAAGAATAAGAGATTGATTAGCTGAATGTAATTTTAATCTTTTCATAATCAGATCGAAAACACACAAGCCATTTGATTAATCTGAAACGAAGGACATTTTTGAAACGCTAACAACTATTTGATTCTTAATCGCGAAATGATTAATACAAATTCTCTCAACTTTACAAAGGATACAAATTATTTAATAGTAAAGAAAAACACTTTTTGCCATCATAAAATTGCGTACTCCAATTTCTTCAAAATTATAAGCATTGATGTCCCAATCTATCACCACTTCTAATGATTGTTTATAATACGGTGACGTATCATCTCAATAATCCGAAAATTGACTTTCACAATTGTGACTAATAAAGCATGGAATAAAGATACACATAGATTTATGTATAATTACTCGTTATCATAACTGCGATGTCTGATAAAGAGACGATGTCATTACGTGGAACTACTTGAAGATATATAAGGAAGAGGGATGAAAAAACAAAATTTTCAATATTATGCCATTGTTTATTCGAACAATACGTATATATATACATATTGTAACGTTGACAGGTTTTTCAAGGCATGTTGCCTTGCTAAGAAACTGTGCCGGTGAGTTTCCTGTCCTTATTCAAATGATAATTGAGTTACATTAAATTTATTTCAAGAGGAGGCTGTGTTCGAATCCGGAAGAAGGCTGGTTAGTTCTCTGAGCCATAATCCTGGTTTTATTCAGAAGTTAGTCAGCAAGAAAGCAAGTATTGCATTAAGAAGTTATTTTAATTGAATTAATCAGATCAGAAATGAGGAATTACAAAATGTCGGACCCACAGTACCCGAGTTCATGCGATAACAAATGTTAGTAATGCCAAAATTCCTACTTGCTACGTGGGAACCAGAGATTAATTATGAGAATACATTTTCTCGTATCTAACTCTACTTGATCTGATTCAAATATGTGATCCGAATGGACCTTCCTGTTACAATGAGGTAGGTCTACCCGTTCAGATGTATTTTACTGACGCTAGCGCTATGCTGAGATCCTACTCAAGTGAATCTTGAAGTAGATGTTGATCTACCAAAAGCGAGCACGACTCAGCAGGTAATTGAGATTCTTGGGTTGCGGCATCTCCAAATGGGTACATCTTATATGTAAGCATTAATGCTATAGTCACCTAAGGCTTTAGCTGCACATGAGCTACCATCCTCTTGGAATTCAACTTATCTTAAATGATTCCTGCGGTACCGTCGTCGCGGGCGCGTCGGCGCTGGTCCTCCACCTGTCGGTGAGACACTGTAATTATAATGCGTCCGTCCGTGTGCCGGCGTTCTGCCGCGATGCCTCGGTAGTGTTGACTCGTCGTTGCTGTCAGGTGATCGGTACTCGGCCCTCCGTCGGACAGCCAAATACGTTACAATTTAAATATATACTCGTACACATATATATAGGTTTGTATTTGTATATTTGTGCCAAGATCTGAAGACAGATACAAGCTATGAGTGCCTCATTACGTTACAGCTATCAATAAAAATGGCAAACTAACTCATTGAATTAAGCGCCTTCGCTGATTTCCGATCGCTCCTCGTGATAAATTTTGAATTCCTTCAAGTAAGCATTCGGTAACTCGGTGATGTTGAAGTCCGACGGTCTCTCCAGCGGGAATCCAAAAGGATCGTTCCACATTTTTCGTTCTCCGAACTGTGCGGAACGATAATGGAACATTTTCTTCTCGTCGTAGGGGCTGACATAAACGAAGAACTGGAAGGGTACGCCCTCCGGTCTGCCCTTGGGGATCAGCATGCGCTCCGGATACAGGTAAGGGTACTTGGGCAGCTCGTATACGTCTTCACCTGCGATACACTTCTCAATCTTTCGGTAGAATAAATCGCTGCTCATTGGGTCAGGTCCTCCATAGTTTGTTTCGGCGCTGCTGCGTTTGATTTTGTTGATCCCGGGTTTGACTGGAAATAAATACAGAAATGGTTTAACAGTCATTAAAAAGAAATCCCGTGGCGAGTATCGGAAAATTTATTATATGTACTGACGGTCCGTGTCCCAGTAGTCGACAAGGATAAACTGGTTGTAGTTCTCGGTGACATTCATCTCTTCGTGGTTTAGATTATATTTCGGTCCCAAGTAGATTCTTATCCAGCTCCTCATTCCGGCCTTGCTGTGGACAGTGATGTGGTAGTTGAAAGGCTTGTGATTCAACCGGTATTGACGAGCCTTGATCAAGGTTTTGTCGTCGGCGTTGTGTGCTTTCACCGCAGCCGAGATCAGGAAGTCGACATGGTCGAAATAGGTCTCGACCTTGTCGACAGCCACGGATTCTATTTTTACGTCGGGGAAGGCCACGTCTTTGTACGTGTACTTTGGCAGGTATGACACGAATCTGGAAGAAAAGAATATTGATGGCATCTATCCGACAATTGCACGCGATCTGGCCAACAATGAATCTTCTGCAATCTCCGGTCAAGGAAATTACACCATTTATTAATTAATACGTTTGGTGATCAATATTGCGTCGCATTCTGCGTTTGTTCAATTTCTAGCCAGCCAGAGGCGCTCAAAGGAATTGCAGATTACGAATACTAACTTTTTGTGGTAGCTCATGATCCTCTTAACAAGTCTCCAGTACATCGGGTCACGGTGGCTCAGGCCGTAGACCTGCATGATGCTCGGCACAACGTCGTATTTGCCACGAGGCGCCGGGCTGAAGCCGAGCACGTCTCTAGCAAGCAGGTCGTAATTACCGTACAAATCATGGTTGACGGAGTCAGCGTTTCCTTGGATGAGATTACCGAGAACCTCGATACCACTTCGAGTGCGAATAGATTCGAATGTAGCATTTTTGTGAAAGACGAATCCCGAATCGATTGCCGACGCGAAAAGTTGTTCGAGATTGCGAAGCTCCTGTTGAAAAATCAAATGGTAACTCGATGACTGGATCGACACGTTCGAGTGAAAAACGATGTCTGATGGGTGTGCATTCAAGGCACAAAATCGGTTACCTTGATCAAGCCGAGCTTATGATTGGGAAGCATGGCGTCGTCGCTTCGGTGAGGGACCGGCAAACCGTTGTGATAGCTCATGCTAGGATGGTATCCGTATGGGATCGGATAACTCCAGTCAAAATCTTCGATCTCCTCCAAACCGTTACTGAAACGTTCCATGTTATAGCGGGCAAGTTGGACTTTCAGTCCGTATAAATATACTTCACCGCGTTTTGGGAAGTGGGGGCCGAATTCTTCAGATTTCATCCAGAATGGATGACTAAGTTGAGAGAAGTAATGTATTTCATTGGAATATACGTCCTCGGTGAAGTAACGAAGTTTATATTCGTCGTGGGAGTAGCACTCCGAGGACAGGATAGAATCATTATACGGAATGATAATTGCACCTTCGGATGACGCCACGGTCTTGGTGGGATCTGAAAATAGCGAAAATGAAGACTGGTTAGTGAAGCCGTATGCGTGAGAGAAATTCGAAGCTACGTAGAGCTTGAACGAGTGATTGACTGACTGACCGTTGTAGAGTTTCGCGTCGTAAGCACTTCGGATGACTTCATTCTTGAAGAAGAGATGAGGGTATAACTCGTGGAGAGAAGGAAGTCGGATTCGAAAGGTTTCGGGGTAGTGGATTACGGCGACGCTGAAGGCGTAGACGTACATCCCCTCGTTAATGTAGATTCGAGCCCAAGCGGCGGTCTTGCAGAAGGTATCAAAGTCCTTGGAGTGATAAAGTACCTTGAAAAGAGCTATGGCCTCGTGCAGGTGGTCCGAGTGGAAAACCGAAAGATTTTTCCACGTGGCAGCATCCCGCGCTGATGCAGTGCCAGAAATTCTCTAACGGCATCCTAGGAAAATTGTCGCTGTAGTCAGTGATTCAGAGAGAACCAAGGTGACGTGATTTCACGTGATTTGACGTGGTACTCACCTGATTTGAGTAACAATTCAAGTCCGCTTCAATCTTGTATGACTTTCCCAGGGCGTAGAGCTCAGGTTTAAGTTCCGGCTGATCGACGCGCCACAGCAAGTCGAAAACCTTCTGCTGCTTAACGAGGAACTCCTTGCTAGCCTTCGTCATCTTGGAGCAGTCACTGTCGTTGATGACCAAATTCACTTTCGCCCACGTTTTATACTGAGTCTGTCGCATTGTTGTCAGTTATCTCTGATCTAAAAAGGTCATCGTCACAGCAATCTTTCCAACCCGAAAACACGTAAAGTTGTAATCAAACTGCCAAGTCAATTAATTATTGAATTAATTTAATTTTCAAATAGCAGTTATTCGTTTATAATTACTACTTTCGTTATATAAGCTCATCACGCAAGATCAGATATGTATGAGATAAAGACAATTACGTTGTAATTAACAGTTTCCAATTATAAAGTATGATTTTGAAGTATAATAGTCGTAGTTTTGTGTGCGTATTGTTTGTGCGATCAAAGTTCATGCAGAAATTCATGAGAGTCGCGCAGGTTTTCATACGCGCAGTTCTCATATCAGAGATGTTCCGTTATCTTGGAGTCAACTGCAATCGTACAATGCGATTAATGTCCTTCGATTCAACGTATTTCACACAACGTTACGCTCCGAAAGAGAAGTTTTTCATCGTGCGTTGCAGGTAAAATATTTGAAATAATAACAACATTATCAAAAATAAATGGGGTACGCTGAAAGTTTGAAAATCGGCGAAAAGATCTCACCTCGATTTGGTATTTGTCGTAGGAAAAGATTTTCAAGAGGACTATAACCTCGTGCCGGTGGTGTCAGTAAATTATCGTATCATTTTAATGCAGCCTCGGACCCAAGACGATCAGATATAGAATAATGATGATTTCTATCAAACCCAAGATGATTAGATGATGATTTCTACGTTGGTCGGGTCCAAAACAAAGAAATAGAACTCCTTACGATTGGTTAGGAGGCCAAAACTTTGCGATCGTGAGAACGAACTGTGATTATGGATATTTTCATTTTTGCGGTTGACTTCAATTTCACCGATTCATGCTAGATCTAAGTGCGTAATTAGACGGCACATGCCTGTATAATATAGCATATAATACAATGTATGTAACGAGTGGTTGTGAAAGTTTGAGAATGATTATCGTGGTTGTTGTGTTCCCGAAGCAGTTACCAGTTATTGGGGAAACGCTCCTGAAAATCGAGTCTGAAGTAAAAAAATTTTAGGCTCCGAAAACCGAAGACACCAAAGGTCAAACCTTTCAATTTTATTCCAAACAATTTTGGCAATTTTCTGAAAAAAAGATAGAATCAATCTAAACAATGGCTATATCGACGCCATTTCATAGTAATAGTCATTTGGGCGTAGTTGTAAGTTGGGTCAATGACCGATGTAAATCAGAGACGTCTCAGCCGTATCTTCTTAATTTATGGTCTCATGATATTCTGGATGACCTTTGTAACTTTTCGAATGTCGAATTAGTAGCCAGCAGCTCCTGAAAATCACTTCTGATTGTGAGTCAAATTGCTTTTCAGTTTGAGAAACCCTAAAAAGAACGGCTAACCAAGGTTATTGAAAATCAAGCACATTCGTGCGATTTCACTCTTCGGCGGCATATTTTATTGAGAAAACTATGTACCACAAAATCACCCATTGACTTAAAAAACTATAGTAAGTGGCATCGTCAAATCTTCAATTTCACAGCAATGCATCGTTTCTGATTGTGATCAGCAATTAGCAGTATTTAATCGACTGGTAAATGAAGTCTGAGTCAACGACTTACAGAAAATATAGGCGCCAAAATGAAAGGAGCCATCGATGGGATGAAATGGGGCCGATTTAACAGACTTTTGATAACTTTCAAACGATATTAAATCAAGCATCGATAGCTAAGAAATCTTTCTGTTTATTCATTTTCGAACAGATCTTTATTACCGAGTACTCAATTTGCGACTATCTCGTAATAAAATTAATAAGTAGTATCGATTTGTGACCGAACAACCTGCTCAAATGTATTAAAAAATCAGAGCCGACTTTTAATAATGATCAGACATTCTATTTACAAGATTGACGAATGGCTTATGAAGAAATGGGATAAGGTCGAATCAGCTGAATATTATTTTAACCTTTTCATTAATGAGGTGAATGATTTAACTTACTGAGAACTGTTTTAATCCGAGCACAAGTTGAGTGATAACAATTTTCGTAACGTCATCAAGACATGCAAATTCCGTAATAATAGAGAAAAGTATTCTTTGCTAACCACCAAGAGAGATCTAATGACGGGATTGATTGAATAATTTACGCGAAATGAGACGAGCTACTGTAGTTTCCGTAGAGGTATAAAAATGCTTTTCGACTCTTATTATTTATCTTTAAGCATGAGAAAACTTCTTCTGATCGTTCCTTTTTTTACCTATTCGTTGTTAAGGTTGTACTGGCTACACATTCTCAAACAAAATTGAATCGGCTGCAATGAACACGATAAGCAAATGAAATTGAAAGAATAAAAATGTCCAAAAGTTACCTATGTATTGTTTAAACAAAAAATTGTTCAACAAATCAATATAGAATGTTATTTCTTTGTTATGTAAAATGAAATCATTGATTTTTCCGAACATGTGAAGTTTGAAGAATTTTCTCATTATGTTGAAATTTCCCTTTCCGAAAATTTTACATTTTGAAAAATGGAGGAAACATCGTAAATTTTGAATATGCTCTTATAAGAACGTTGTACCTTACAATTATGAAGTTTCCGGGGCATTACACGAACAGTTTCGCAAATACAGCCTTTGCAAATTTTCGAAATCGGAAATTTTTAAAATAATGAGAAAATTCTTAAGAAATTCACGTGTGTTTAGAAAAACAACGGATTTATTTTACATGGCAAAAGAAAAACATTCCCAAAAATTTGTCAAATTACGTTATGTTTAGACAGTTTATTGATAACTTTTGGGCATTATTGTTATTAAATTTCATTTTCCTATGGCCTCTATTATGGTTAATTTTTCTATCGATTTTTATCTCATCATAGAGTATTCAGTCAGTTACAGACTAAAACCGTAAAACTATTTTTGTAATATCTCTGCTGCTTTTTCCTCCTACGTAATTCCTCTGCATTTGGTCATACGCTCTTTTTGGTGAGTTTTTTGCTTTTCTAGGGATCCAATAAATCAAGGAGAGAACATACAAATAAATTCTGAGTAGGAAAATTATTTAAAAATAAAAGTAATGATAATAATAGTAATCCTTTATTAATCACAATTGTGCTTGCAATACGTGGGAGAAAGAGTAGAGAAGAGCAGGGGGTTGGCAGTGGTACGTTGAAACACACCTGCATCTGCACAAGGGACAAGGGAAACTGCCAAAAGCCTTGTCCAGGTGTAGCCGGACACGAGTCGAAAGCACCGACCAGCAACGCGGTGCCTGAACGGCGTGGCCCGTTTTAAATTTTATTGCAAGTTGGCGTTCGGAACCTAATCGACAGACCAGGGATTTGAACTTAAGTCCTCCCGCTCCACAGTTACGAAAGCTAGCACTTTAGCCACTGCAGTCGGTAAGTAAGTAAGGCTATCCACTTGGGATTTTTTGTCAAAATTTGGACGATAATGAAAAATGCTGAAAAAAAATCCCTTGATCAATGTAATCTACCAGTACATACGACCTTTTACTCTCGATTGAGGTGTTACTTGATTTCAACGTTTCTGATGATATTTTCATGTTTTAAAAACGATCAACGCAAAATATACACCCTTTCACCTGTTTGAACAGCAAAAGATCGTAAGATGGCGTTTACAACCTAATGCCCTTAGACACGCGATGTATATCTGTGACAAGATTTGGAAACGAAGGCAGGCGGATAAGCAAAGCAGTGTTTATTGAATGGCGTGGAATGTCTGAAGAATATCAAGATCCAGTACAAATAGTTATACATTTCATGAGCATCGAATAGAGTAGCGTAATTTCGAACGTTCTTATTCATACTGTTTCGAGTAACGTAAGCCGGTTTGTGAAATTATTTGTGACGAGGAACGAGAAGGAGAAATCAACACACGCGATTAATTTTACGTAATATACAATGTATATCGATTTATTAAGTGGACTGTATGATTATTGATGTCGATTTATTAAGTGGACTTTATGATTATTGCTCAGGTCGACTAGATGCGAGCCTGCTGATTATCCGTGGGCGACTGACAAAATTAACTCTCCGTTACGGGATCGAAGGTACCGAGAGCGTCGATAGCTTGAAGCGAGCCGAGACAAAAAAAAGGCTTATGTAAACAAAAGAAATTCAAGCGAGATCGTGAACCTTCGACCCGCAAGGGACCAAAATTTTTTTGAAGATATTAGAGATTATATGCTAGAATATTATCAAGTTTGCCGTAACACAAACGTTTTGAGACTACATTACATCGTATTTCACAATAAGCTTTCAAGTACATTTCGAGGGATATTAAGTGCGGAGTCATTCTTGCCTGTCTCATGTCATAGACAGACCAATCTGTAATAGTATTCGAATGGTCCAATAAAATGCAGCTGCTTGTGAAAATGGCGATGCAGATCAATGAATTAGGCGCTTTCACTGATTTCCGATTCTTCCTTGTGATAAACTTTGAATTCTTTCAAGTACGCATTCGGCAGATCGGCGATGTTGAAGTTCGATGGTTTGTCCAGCGGGAATCCTAGCGGCTTGTCCAAAATTTTCTTGTCTCCGAACATCGCAGAATGGAAATGGTACATGCTCTTTTCGGCGTAGGGAGTAACGTGGACGAAGAACTGGAAGGGCACACCCTCCGGGGATCCCTTAGGGATAACCAGGCGCTCCGGATATCTGTAAGGGTACTTGGGAATCTCGTAAATGGTTTCACCCGTGATAGCTCTCTCGATTTCTCGGTAGAACACATCGCTGCTCACTGGGTCGCACCCTACGTATTCAGATTCGGCACTGCTGCGTTTGATTTTGTTGATCCCGAGTTGGACTGAAATTGAACGAAGAGACGATGTAACAGTCATCGAGCTGAAACCCTGTATATATAATCAGCAAATTATACTAACGATCAACGCCCCATGCGTCCAGAAGTATGAACTGGTCGTAGTTCTTGGTGAGATCAATCTCTTCGTGGTTGAAATCATATTTGGGTCCCATGTAGATGCTCAAGTAGCCCTGCATGGCTGCCTTGCTGTTCACAGTGATGTGGTAGGTGTAAGGCTTGTGATTCAACCGGTATTGTCGAGCCTTGATCAAAGTTTTGTCGTCTGCGTTGCGTGCTTTCACCGCAGCCGAGATCAGGTAGTCGACATCATCGAAATACGTCTCAACCTTGTCGACAGCCACTGATTCTATCTTTACGTCGGGGAAGGCCAAGTCTTTGTACGTGTACTTTGGCAGGTATGACACGAATCTGGAAGAAAAGAACATTGATGGCATCTACCCGACAATTGTACGCGCTCTAGCCGAGAATCAGTCTTCTCTAATCTCCAGTCTAAGAAAATCACGCCACTTATTACTAAGTTTCGTGATCAATATTGCGTCGTATTCTGCGTTTGCGCAATTGCTAGCCTGCCAGAAGTGCTCAGTAGAATTATGGATAATGAACACTAACTTTTTGTGGTAGCTCATGATCCTCTTGACAAGACTCCAGTACATCGGGTCCCGTAGGCTCAGGCCGTAGACCTGCATGATGCTCGGTACAACGTCGTATTTGCCACGAGGCGCCGGGCTAAAGCCGAGCACGTCTCTAGCGAGCAGCTCGTAATTGCCGTACAAATCATGGTTGACGGAGTCAGCGTTTCCTTGGATGAGATTACCGAGAACCTCGATACCACTTCGAGTGCGAATAGATTCGAATGTTGCATTTTTGTGAAAGACGAATCCCGAATTGATTGCCGACGCGAAAAGTTGTTCAAGATTGCGAAGCTCCTGTTGAAAAATCAAATGGTAACTCGACGACTGGATCGACAGGTTCAAGTGGAAAATGATTACTGATGGACGTGCATTCAAGTCCAAAATCGGTTACCTTGATCAAGCCGAGCTTATGATTGGGAAGCATGGCGTCGTCGCTTCGGTGAGGGACCAGCAAACCGTTGTGATAGCTCATGCTAGGATGGTAACCGTGCGGGATCGGATAACTCCAGTCGAAATCTTCGATCTCACCCAAGCCGTTACTGAACCGTTCCATGTTGTAGCGGGCAAGTTGGAGCCTCAATGCAAAGAAATATACTTCACCACGTTTTGGGAAGTGTGGTCCAAATTCTCCAGATTTCATCCAGAATGGATGACTAAGTTGAGAGAAGTAATATATTTCATTGGAATATACGTCCTCGGTGAAGTAACGAAGTTTATATTCGTCGGGGGAGCAGCACTCCGAGGACGGGATAGAATCATTATCCGGAATGATAATTGCACCATCGGATGACGCCACGGTCTTGGTGGGATCTGAAAATAGCGAAAATGAACACTGGTTAGTAAAGCCGTATACGTGAGAGACATTCGAGGCCACGTAGAGCTTGAACGAGTGATTGACTGACTCACCGTTGTAGAGTTTCGCATCGTAAGCAGTTCGGATAACTTCGTTCTTGAAGAAGAGATGGGGGTATAACTCGTGGAGAGAAGGAAGTCGGATTCGAAAGGTTTCAGGGTAGCGGATTACGGCGACGCTGAAGGCGTAGACGTACATCCCCTCGTTAACGTGGATTCGAGCCCAAGCGGCGGTCTTGCAGAAGGTATCAAAGTCCTTGGAGTGATAAAGTACCTTGAAAAGAGCTATGGCCTCGTGCAGGTGGTCCGAGTGGAAAATCGAAAAGATTTTTCCACGAGACAGCATCCCGCGCTGATGCAGTGCCAGCAATTCTTTAACGGCATCCTAGGAAAATTATCGCTGTAGTCCGAGGTCCAGAGAAAAACAAGTTGACGTAATTTCTCACCTGATTTGAGTAACAATTCAAGTCCACTCCAATCTTGTATGACTTTCCCAGGGCGTAGAGCTCAGGTTTAAGTTCAGGCTGATCGACGCGCCACAGCAAGTCGAAAACCCTCTGCTGCTTAACGAGGAACTCCTTGCTAGCCTTCGTCATCTTGGAGCAGTCACTGTCGTTGATGACCAAATTCACTTTCGCCCACGTTTTATACTGAGTCTGTCGCATTGTTGTCAGTTGTCTTTGACCTAAAAAATCCATCGTCAAGGTAACCGTTCCAATCCAAAAATTCGCGGAGATGTAAACAATCTATGAGGTCAATTCGTTTTTTGAATTCGTAAAATATTAGATTATCGATTGAAATTCATACTTTTATTATAACCTCGCAACGCGAAAATAGATATGAAGAAGACAAAGACAATCAAGCCGTAATCAAATATTTCCATACATAACGTATGTTTTTGCAGTACGATAGTTATTGTTGCGTGTCGTCAAAGTTTGCAGTTATCGGCGTCGGTCAAAGTTCACGCACAAATTCCTGAGAGTCGTGCAGTTTTTGTACCAGAGATGTTTCATGACCTTGGAGTCAACTGCAATCGTACAATGCGACTAATGTCCTTCGATTCAACGTATTTCACACAACGTTACGCTTCGAAAAAAAAGTTTTTCATCGTGCGTTATAGGTAAAATATTTGAAATGATAACAACATTATCAAAAGTAAATGGGGTACGCTGAAAGTTTAAAAATCGGCGAAAAGATCGCACCTCGAATTGGTATTTGTCGTAGGAAAAGATTTTGAAGAGGACTATAACCTCGTGCCGGTGGTGTCAGTAAATTATCGTATCATTCGAATGTGCGCGCAAACCCAAGATGATTAGAGGATGATTTCTACGTTGGTCGGGTCCAAAACAAAGAAACAGAGCTCCTCACGATTGGTTAGGAGGCCAAAACTTTGCGACCGTGAGAACGAACTGTGATTATGGATATTTCCATTTTTGCAATTGACTTTAATTTCACCGATTCATGCTAGATCTTAGTGCGTAATTAGACGGCACATGCCTGTATAATATAGCGTATAATACAATGTATGTAACGAGTGGTTGTGAAAGTTTAAGAATGATTATCGTGGTTTTTGTGTTCCTGAGGTAGTTATCAGTTATTGGGCAAACACTCCTGAAAATCGGGTCTGAAATGAAAATTTGTGAGCTCCGAAAATCGAAGACAAAAAAGGTCAAACCTTTCAATTTTATTCTAAACAAATTTGGCAATTTTCGGAAAAAAGCTCGAATCAGTCTAGACAACATCTATATCGACGCCATTTCACAGTAATAGTCATTTGCGCGTAGTTCTGATTCGTTAGGATTCACGATTCAAAAGTTACCGATGTGAATCAGAGATGTCTCAGTCATATCTACTTCGTTTATGGTCACCTGACATTCTGGATGAGCTTTTCAACTTTCCGAAGGTCAAAGTGGTAGGCAGCAGCTAGTGAAAATCTATCCTTGATTGTGATCAACAATTCGTAGTATTGATTCGAGCAGTAGAGAAAGTCTGTATCAGTGATTTACAAACAATACAGACACTGAAATAAAATGAGCCGTCGATAGTGTGAAATGAAGCTGATTTATCTGATTTTTGACAACTTTTAAATAATATAAAATGACGCATCGATAGCTGAGAAATATTTCTATTTCTTGATTTTCGAACGGATCTGCGTAGCTCTCAAATAAAATAATTTACTCAATACTCAATTGCGACTATCTCGTGATAACATTACTAAGTAGTATCGACTCGTGAAAAAACAACCTGCAGAAATGAATTGAGAAAACAGAGCTGACGTATAACAACGATCAGACATTGTATTTACAGAATTGACCAATGACTTATGAAGACATGGGATGAGGTGTAATCGGCTGAATATTGTTTTAACCTTTTCGTTAATGAGGTCAATGATTGAGGTAACTTTGAACCTGTTTTAATTTCGGCATGAGATAGGTGATATTAATTTCGTAACATCATTCGGATATGCACATTCCGTAATCACGGAGAAAAGTATTCTTTCAGTTTCGCAAGCTGACCACCAAGAAAGATCTGAAGACGGGATTAAATGAACGATTTAGGCGGAACGAACCGAGCTACTGCAGTTTCCATTAAGGTATAAAAATGCTTTTCGACTCTTACTATTTATCTTGAGGCATGAGACCAATTCTTCAGGGTTAACCCCTTTCCATTTTTGGGGAAAATTTTCGCGATTTCGGAAAGTGCTGGAATAAATTCGTTTCGGCACTATTCCGACGTAATTTTGCGAGAGAAATCGATTGGGCGCAGTCCCAATACGCTGCGATCGACGCATCTGAAGTTACAGCCAAAAAATGAGAACCCGTGTTTTCCACATTTTTCAGCAAGTGCTTTTTCGTCTGTATCTTCTCTCCCGTTGATCCCACGCTCTTTTTGCTGCGTTTTCTGAGTTCCTATGGGTCCGATTAGTCAAGAAAGGGTCATACAAATCGAATCAGAGACCAAAAATTTCGGCCCAAAAATGAAGAAAAAGTAAGGCTAACCCCTTTGCATTGATAGCGAAAATTTTCGCGATTTTGAAGAGTGCTGGCATAAATTCTTTGATGCCCTACTCCGACGTGATCCTGCGAGAGAAATCGATTCGGCGCAGTCCCATCACGCTGCGACCAACGCATCTCAAGTTACAGCCAGAAAATGAGAATCTGTTTTTTCGACATTTTTCAGCTGGTGCTTTTTCGTTCGTAATGTCTCTCCTGTTGATCCCACGTCCTTTTCGCTGCGTCTATCGAGTTTCTGGGGGTCCACTCAGTCAGAGAAGGGTGATAATAATTGAATCCGAGACCACACATTTACGGTCAAAAAATGAAAAAAAAGTAAGGCTAACCCCTTTGCATTTATGGTGAAAATTTTCGCGATTTTGAAAAGTGCTGGAATAAATTCTTTGATGCACCATGCCGACGTCATTTTGGGAGAGAAATCGATTGGGCGCAGTCCCAATACGCTGCGATTATTGTATAAAAAGTTACAGCCAAAAAACGGAAACCTGTATTTTCGACATTTTTCAGCAGGTGCTTTTTCCTTCGCCATTTCTCTCCTGTTGATCCCACGCTCTTTTCGCTGCGTTTTCTGAGTTCCCGAGGGTCCAATTAGTCAGGAAAAGGTCATACAAATCGAATCGGAGACCCAAAATTTTTGGTCGAAAAATGGAGAAAAAGTAAGGCTAACCCCTTTGCATTTTTTGCGAAAATTTTCGCGATTTTCAAAAGTGCTGGAATAAATTCTTTCAAGCACCATGCCGACGTAATTTTGCGAGAGAAATCGATTGGGCGCAGTCCCAATACGCTGCGATCAACGCATCTCAAGTTACAGCCAGAAAACGAAAACCTGTGTTTTCGACATTTTTCAGCTGGTGCATTTTCCTTCGTAATGTCTCTCCTGTTGATCCCACGCACTTTTCGCTGCGTCTATCGAGTTCCTGGGGGTCCAATTAGTCTGAAAAGGGTGACACTGATCGAATCTGAGATCGAGAATTTTCGGCCAAAAAATGTAAAAAAAGTAAGGCTAACCCCTTCGCATTTTTTGCGAAAATTTTCGCGATTTTCAAAAGTGCCGGAATAAATTCATTGTGGCACTATTCCGACGTAATACAGCGAGAGAAATCGATTGGGCGCAGTCCCAATACGCTGCGATGATTGTATAAAAAGTTACAGCCAAAAAACGGAAACCTGTGTTTTCGACATTTTTCAGCAGGTGCTTTTTCCTTCGCCATTTCTCTCCTGATGATCCCACGCTCTTTCCGCTGCGTTTTCTGAGTTCCTGAGGGTCCAATTAGTCAGGAAAAGGTCATACCAATCGAATCGGAGACCCAAAATTTTTGGTCGAAAAATGATGAAAAAGTAAGGCTAACCCCCTTTTTTTTTTTTGATAACGCTGGTAAAAATGCCTTATGCACACCCTGGACCTTCGCGCAAGAAGCTTCAGGGTAGTGTGGGACTCGCACCCACTAAAAAACCAGCGGCCACTCTGGTACGAGTAGGGGGGACTCCCCGGAACCGCGCGAGGCACAACCTCAGGGATCCCCCCGGCACCTTCGCGGCTACGCGCGGACCTTACTTCAACGCCTATCCGGGAGTTGCGCCTCCCGGCTCCGCCCCGCTGCATCCTACGCTCAGTGTCCTCTTGCGAAGGACGACCCTGCCCGCTGGTGGGGCATCTTCTGTTGCCGCTACGACGAGAGCTCCGCTTAACGGAGCTGTCAAGCGAATGGAGACCCCCACTCGGTGTTCGATGTTCGCGATAACGAGCGCCCTGCCCTTGCGGATCCGGGGGAAGATGGATCCGGCGCGACCGTCACATCCGCCGTCCCCGGGCCGGGGGACGAAGAGAGAGAGGCAGAAGAAGAAGAAGAAGAAGAGGGGGCAAGGCCGGAACGACCCTAACGTCACCCTATCGCCTAGCGTCTCACCTATCCTGGCACCAGATTCCAAGTTGCCCTGCACCCCTCCTCTCCCCTCCACCTCCGAACCACGACCCCGACCCAAAGGACCGGGCTGAGGTCGACCGGTGTCCCGTCCCGCAAATCCGTTTGGACCCCTGCCCGTGTAGGTCCGAGCCTACGTCATGCCCACGCTTACACGCGAACCACCCCCATTTCTCCCGCTCAAGCGGGTCGCGCGGTGCACGCTGCGCCGCGTTCGCTGTCGTAACCGCTCCCGCTGTTCCTTGGCCGTCATGACCCGCTCCGCGAAGCTAGCCACCGCCACCCATCCCTCTCTCGACCCTACCATAGCCCTGATCAGGCCAGGCGGTGTCAGATCCTCCCCTACGGCGCGCTTTAGGGCATTCCTCTCGTCTCTCCACGCGGGGCACGCCTCCACCGTGTGGCTCACCGTGTCTTCCTCCAGCCGGCAGTACCAGCAGGTCGGCCTCTCCGTCTTCCCTATTCTATATAAGAAATCCGCGAAGTACCCGTGGCCTGTCAAGACTTGGGTCACACGGAAAGTCATGCTCCCGTGTGCCCTGTCGAACCATCCCGTCCAGTTCGCTAGGATAGCTAACCTCAAACTCTCGCTGGGGAGCCCCGCACTTCCGAGGTCCACCCTCCATTGCTCGCGGGCTACGCGCAGTTCCTCCTCCCTAATCGCTTTGACCATGCTCTGGGACCACGTCCTGGTCGACCGCAGTTCACGCACTCTATGGAATGTGCGCTTGTACGCATCAGCCACTAGATATAGTGGCGGGGTCCTGGCCAGCATCGAAACGGCCACGAAGGAGGCCGTGCGATATGCCGCAACTACTCTTGCGCATATCCTTCTCTGGCACCTCGTAATTACTCGCTGGATGTACTTTGAGGACCTCGCCACATCCCCCCACACCGGAGCGCCGTACATTATTACCGCGAATAGAGTTTGCGCATAAAGCCTACGCCTAGATTCGGATGGCCCCCTCAGGTTTGGCATCAGCCTCGCTAGTGTCCTCGTGACACCCCCTAGCCTAGTCTCCATGGACGCGAAGTGCGCTTTGAACGTCAGGCCGGGATCCAGTCGCACCCCCAGGTACTTCATGGACCCCGACAGTAGCACCCTCTCCGCGCCAACTCTGACGTCTGGGGTGTTTGGTGCTTCCCCCCTTTTCACGCGCCAGAATAGGACAGCTTCCGTCTTGCTCGCCGCCACCGTGAGGCCTAGGCCCGAAATTCGCCGGACTACCCTGGCTACCATCGCATTTGCCAGTGCTACCGCTGTGGATGGATCCCCAGCGGAACTCAAAACCAGCGTGTCATCCGCGTAGCAGACAGTAACACAGTCTGCAACCCCCTCCCCCCGCAGAACCTCGTCGGAAGTCAAGTTCCATAGCAGGGGAAGGCTAACCCCTTTGCATTTTTTGCGAAAATCTTCGCGATTTTCAAAAGTGCCGGAATAAATTCATTGTAGCACTATTCCGACGTAATTCAGCGAGAGAAATCGATTGGGCGCGGTCCCAATACGCTGCGATTATTGTATAGAAAGTTACAGCCAAAAAACGGAAACCAGCGATTTCGACATTTTTCAGCAGGTGCTTTTTCCTTCGCCATTTCTCTCCTGTTAATCCCACGCTCTTTTCGCTGCGTTCTCTGAGTTCCTGAGGGTCCAATTAGTCAGGAAAAGGTCATAACAATCAAATCGGAGACCCAAATTTTTTGGCCGAAAAATGAAGAAAAAGTAAGGCTAACCCCTTTGCATTTTTTGCGAAAATTTTCGCGATTTTCAAAAGTGCCGGAATAAATTCATTGTAGCACTATTCCGACGTAATTCAGCGAGAGAAATCGATTAGGCGCAGTCTCAATACGCTGCGATTATTGTATAAAAAGTTACGGCCAAAAAACGGACACCAGTATTTCCGACATTTTTCAGCAGGTGCTTTTTCCTTCGCCATTTCTCTCCTGTTGATCCCACGCTCTTTTCGCTGCGTTTTCTGAGTTCCTGAGGGTCCAATTAGTCAGGAAAAGGTCATACCAATCGAATCGGAGACCCAAAATTTTTGGTCGAAAAATGAAGAAAAAGTAAGGCTAACCCCTTTGCATTTTTTGCGAAAATCTTCGCGATTTTCAAAAGTGCCGGAATAAATTCATTGTAGCACTATTCCGACGTAATTCAACGAGAGAAATCGATTGGGCGCAGTCCCAATACGCTGCGATTATTGTATAAAAAGTTACAGCCAAAAAACGGAAACCCATGTTTTCGACATTTTTCAGCAGGTGCTTTTTCCTTCGCCATTTCTCTCCTGTTGATCCCACGCTCTTTTCGCTGCGTTTTCTGAGTTTCTGAGGGTCCAATTAGTCAGGAAAGGGTCATACAAATCGGATCGGAGACCCAAAATTTTTGGTCGAAAAATGAAGAAAAAGTAAGGCTAACCCCTTTGCATTTTTTGCGAAAATTTTCGCGATTTTCAAAAGTGCCGGAATAAATTCATTGTAGCACTATTCCGACGTAATTCAGCGAGAGAAATCGATTGGGCGCAGTCCCAATACGCTGCGATTATTGTATGAAAAGTTACAGCCAAAAAACGGAAACCCGTGTTTTCGACATTTTTCAGCAGGTGCTTTTTCCTTCGCCATTTCTCTCCTGTTGATCCCACGCTCTTTTCGCTGCGTTCTCTGAGTTCCTGAGGGTCCAATTAGTCAGGAAAAGGTCATACCAATCGAATCGGAGACCCAAAATTTTTGGTCGAAAAATGAAGAAAAAGTAAGGCTAAAGTAAGGCCCTTTGCATTTTTTGCGAAAATCTTCGCGATTTTCAAGAGTGCCGGAATGAATTCATTGTAGCACCATTCCGACGTAATTCAGCGAGAGAAATCGATTGGGCGCAGTCCCAATACGCTGCGATTATTGTATAAAAAGTTACAGCCAAAAAACGGAAACCTGTGTTTTCGACATTTTTCAGCAGGTGCTTTTCCTTCGCCATTTCTCTCCTGTTGATCCCACGCTCTTTTCGCTGCGTTCTCTGAGTTCCTGAGGGTCCAATTAGTCAGGAAAAGGTCATAACAATCGAATCGGAGACCCAAATTTTTTGGCCGAAAAATGAAGAAAAAGTAAGGCTAACCCCTTTGCATTTTTTGCGAAAATTTTCGCGATTTTCAAAAGTGCCGGAATAAATTCATTGTAGCACTATTCCGACGTAATTCAGCGAGAGAAATCGATTAGGCGCAGTCTCAATACGCTGCGATTATTGTATAAAGAGTTACGGCCAAAAAACGGACACCAGTATTTCCGACATTTTTCAGCAGGTGCTTTTTCCTTCGCCATTTCTCTCCTGTTGATCCCACGCTCTTTTCGCTGCGTTCTCTGAGTTCCTGAGGGTCCAATTAGTCAGGAAAAGGTCATACCAATCGAATCAGAGACCCAAAATTTTTGGTCGAAAAATGAAGAAAAAGTAAGGCTAAAGTAAGGCCCTTTGCATTTTTTGCGAAAATCTTCGCGATTTTCAAGAGTGCCGGAATGAATTCATTGTAGCACCATTCCGACGTAATTCAGCGAGAGAAATCGATTGGGCGCAGTCCCAATACGCTGCGATTATTGTATAAAAAGTTACAGCCAAAAAACGGAAACCCGTGTTTTCGACATTTTTCAGCAGGTGCTTTTTCCTTCGCCATTTCTCTCCTGTTGATCCCACGCTCTTTTCGCTGCGTTTTCTGAGTTTCTGAGGGTCCAATTAGTCAGGAAAGGGTCATACAAATCGAATCGGAAACCCAAAATTTTTGGTCGAAAAATGAAGAAAAAGTAAGGCTAACCCCTTTGCATTTTTTGCGAAAATTTTCGCGATTTTCAAAAGTGCCGGAATAAATTCATTGTAGCACTATTCCGACGTAATTCAGCGAGAGAAATCGATTGGGCGCAGTCCCAATACGCTGCGATTATTGTATGAAAAGTTACAGCCAAAAAACGGAAACCCGTGTTTTCGACATTTTTCAGCAGGTGCTTTTTCCTTCGCCATTTCTCTCCTGTTGATCCCACGCTCTTTTCGCTGCGTTCTCTGAGTTCCTGAGGGTCCAATTAGTCAGGAAAAGGTCATACCAATCGAATCGGAGACCCAAAATTTTTGGTCGAAAAATGAAGAAAAAGTAAGGCTAAAGTAAGGCCCTTTGCATTTTTTGCGAAAATCTTCGCGATTTTCAAGAGTGCCGGAATAAATTCATTGTAGCACCATTCCGACGTAATTCAGCGAGAGAAATCGATTGGGCGCAGTCCCAATACGCTGCGATTATTGTATAAAAAGTTACAGCCAAAAAACGGAAACCTGTGTTTTCGACATTTTTCAGCAGGTGCTTTTCCTTCGCCATTTCTTTCCTGTTGATCCCACGCTCTTTTCGCTGCGTTCTCTGAGTTCCTGAGGGTCCAATTAGTCGGGAAAAGGTCATAACAATCGAATCGGAGACCCAAATTTTTTGGCCGAAAAATGAAGAAAAAGTAAGGCTAACCCTTTTGCATTTTTTGCGAAAATTTTCGCGATTTTCAAAAGTGCCGGAATAAATTCATTGTAGCACTATTCCGACGTAATTCAGCGAGAGAAATCGATTAGGCGCAGTCTCAATACGCTGCGATTATTGTATAAAAAGTTACGGCCAAAAAACGGACACCAGTATTTCCGACATTTTTCAGCAGGTGCTTTTTCCTTCGCCATTTCTCTCCTGTTGATCCCACGCTCTTTTCGCTGCGTTCTCTGAGTTCCTGAGGGTCCAATTAGTCAGGAAAAGGTCATACCAATCGAATCGGAGACCCAAAATTTTTGGTCGAAAAATGAAGAAAAAGTAAGGCTAAAGTAAGGCCCTTTGCATTTTTTGCGAAAATCTTCGCGATTCTCAAGGGTGCCGGAATGAATTCATTGTAGCACCATTCCGACGTAATTCAGCGAGAGAAATCGATTGGGCGCAGTCCCAATACGCTGCGATTATTGTATAAAAAGTTACAGCCAAAAAACGGAAACCTGTGTTTTCGACATTTTTCAGCAGGTGCTTTTCCTTCGCCATTTCTCTCCTGTTGATCCCATGCTCTTTTCGCTGCGTTCTCTGAGTTCCTGAGGGTCCAATTAGTCAGGAAAAGGTCATAACAATCGAATCGGAGACCCAAATTTTTTGGCCGAAAAATGAAGAAAAAGTAAGGCTAACCCCTTTGCATTTTTTGCGAAAATTTTCGCGATTTTCAAAAGTGCCG
Organism: Neodiprion lecontei; assembly: GCF_021901455.1. Classification (NCBI taxonomy): domain Eukaryota; kingdom Metazoa; phylum Arthropoda; class Insecta; order Hymenoptera; family Diprionidae; genus Neodiprion; species Neodiprion lecontei. The sequence goes on along the minus strand of NC_060266.1, from coordinate 19,340,781 downwards.
GAATAAATTCATTGTAGCACTATTCCGACGTAATTCAGCGAGAGAAATCGATTGGGCGCAGTCCCAATACGCTGCGATTATTGTATGAAAAGTTACAGCCAAAAAACGGAAACCCGTGTTTTCGACATTTTTCAGCAGGTGCTTTTTCCTTCGCCATTTCTCTCCTGTTAATCCCACGCTGTTTTCGCTGCGTTCTCTGAGTTCCTGAGGGTCCAATTAGTCAGGAAAAGGTCATAACAATCGAATCGGAGACCCAAATTTTTTGGCCGAAAAATGAAGAAAAAGTAAGGCTAACCCCTTCGCATTTTTTGCGAAAATTTTCGCGATTTTCAAAAGTGCCGGAATAAATTCATTGTAGCACTATTTCGACGTAATTCAGCGAGAGAAATCGATTAGGCGCAGTCTCAATACGCTGCGATTATTGTATAAAAAGTTACGGCCAAAAAACGGACACCAGTATTTCCGACATTTTTCAGCAGGTGCTTTTTCCTTCGCCATTTCTCTCCTGTTGATCCCACGCTCTTTTCGCTGCGTTTTCTGAGTTCCTGAGGGTCCAATTAGTCAGGAAAAGGTCATACCAATCGAATCGGAGACCCAAAATTTTTGGTCGAAAAATGAAGAAAAAGTAAGGCTAACCCCTTTGCATTTTTTGCGAAAATCTTCGCGATTTTCAAAAGTGCCGGAATAAATTCATTGTAGCACTATTCCGACGTAATTCAGCGAGAGAAATCGATTGGGCGCAGTCCCAATACGCTGCGATTATTGTATAAAAAGTTACAGCCAAAAAACGGAAACCCGTGTTTTCGACATTTTTCAGCAGGTGCTTTTTCCTTCGCCATTTCTCTCCTGTTGATCCCACGCTCTTTTCGCTGCGTTTTCTGAGTTTCTGAGGGTCCAATTAGTCAGGAAAGGGTCATACAAATCGAATCGGAGACCCAAAATTTTTGGTCGAAAAATGAAGAAAAAGTAAGGCTAACCCCTTTGCATTTTTTGCGAAAATTTTCGCGATTTTCAAAAGTGCCGGAATAAATTCATTGTAGCACTATTCCGACGTAATTCAGCGAGAGAAATCGATTGGGCGCAGTCCCAATACGCTGCGATTATTGTATGAAAAGTTACAGCCAAAAAACGGAAACCCGTGTTTTCGACATTTTTCAGCAGGTGCTTTTTCCTTCGCCATTTCTCTCCTGTTGATCCCACGCTCTTTTCGCTGCGTTCTCTGAGTTCCTGAGGGTCCAATTAGTCAGGAAAAGGTCATACCAATCGAATCGGAGACCCAAAATTTTTGGTCGAAAAATGAAGGAAAAGTAAGGCTAAAGTAAGGCCCTTTGCATTTTTTGCGAAAATCTTCGCGATTTTCAAGAGTGCCGGAATGAATTCATTGTAGCACCATTCCGACGTAATTCAGCGAGAGAAATCGATTGGGCGCAGTCCCAATACGCTGCGATTATTGTATAAAAAGTTGCAGCCAAAAAACGGAAACCTGTGTTTTCGACATTTTTCAGCAGGTGCTTTTTCCTTCGCCATTTCTCTCCTGTTGATCCCACGCTCTTTTCGCTGCGTTTTCTGAGTTCCTGAGGGTCCAATTAGTCAGGAAAAGGTCATACCAATCGAATCGGAGACCCAAAATTTTTGGTCGAAAAATGAAGAAAAAGTAAGGCTAACCCCTTTGCATTTTTTGCGAAAATCTTCGCGATTTTCAAAAGTGCCGGAATAAATTCATTGTAGCACTATTCCGACGTAATTCAGCGAGAGAAATCGATTAGGCGCAGTCTCAGTACGCTGCGATTATTGTATAAAAAGTTACGGCCAAAAAACGGACACCAGTATTTCCGACATTTTTCAGCAGGTGCTTTTTCCTTCGCCATTTCTCTCCTGTTGATCCCACGCTCTTTTCGCTGCGTTTTCTGAGTTCCTGAGGGTCCAATTAGTCAGGAAAAGGTCATACCAATCGAATTGGAGACCCAAAATTTTTGGTCGAAAAATGAAGAAAAAGTAAGGCTAACCCCTTTGCATTTTTTGCGAAAATCTTCGCGATTGTCAAAAGTGCCGGAATAAATTCATTGTAGCACTATTCCGACGTAATTCAGCGAGAGAAATCGATTGGGCGCAGTCCCAATACGCTGCGATTATTGTATAAAAAGTTACAGCCAAAAAACGGAAACCCGTGTTTTCGACATTTTTCAGCAGGTGCTTTTTCCTTCGCCATTTCTCTCCTGTTGATCCCACGCTCTTTTCGCTGCGTTTTCTGAGTTTCTGAGGGTCCAATTAGTCAGGAAAGGGTCATACAAATCGAATCGGAGACCCAAAATTTTTGGTCGAAAAATGAGGAAAAAGTAAGGCTAACCCCTTTGCATTTTTTGCGAAAATTTTCGCGATTTTCAAAAGTGCCGGAATAAATTCATTGTAGCTCCATTTCGACGTAATTCAGCGAGAGAAATCGATTGGGCGCAGTCCCAATACGCTGCGATTATTGTATGAAAAGTTACAGCCAAAAAACGGAAACCCGTGTTTTCGACATTTTTCAGCAGGTGCTTTCTCCTTCGCCATTTCTCTCCTGTTGATCCCACGCTCTTTTCGCTGCGTTCTCTGAGTTCCTGAGGGTCCAATTAGTCAGGAAAAGGTCATACCAATCGAATCGGAGACCCAAAATTTTTGGTCGAAAAATGAAGAAAAAGTAAGGCTAAAGTAAGGCCCTTTGCATTTTTTGCGAAAATCTTCGCGATTTTCAAGAGTGCCGGAATGAATTCATTGTAGCACCATTCCGACGTAATTCAGCGAGAGAAATCGATTGGGCGCAGTCCCAATACGCTGCGATTATTGTATAAAAAGTTACAGCCAAAAAACGGAAACCTGTGTTTTCGACATTTTTCAGCAGGTGCTTTTCCTTCGCCATTTCTCTCCTGCTGATCCCACGCTCTTTTCGCTGCGTTCTCTGAGTTCCTGAGGGTCCAATTAGTCAGGAAAAGGTCATAACAATCGAATCGGAGACCCAAATTTTTTGGCCGAAAAATGAAGAAAAAGTAAGGCTAACCCCTTTGCATTTTTTGCGAAAATTTTCGCGATTTTCGAAAGTGCCGGAATAAATTCATTGTAGCACTATTCCGACGTAATTCAGCGAGAGAAATCGATTGGGCGCAGTCCCAATACGCTGCGATTATTGTATAAAAAGTTACAGCCAAAAAACGGAAACCCATGTTTTCGACATTTTTCAGCAGGTGCTTTTTCCTTCGCCATTTCTCTCCTGTTGATCCCACGCTCTTTTCGCTGCGTTTTCTGAGTTTCTGAGGGTCCTATTAGTCAGGAAAGGGTCATACAAATCGAATCGGAGACCCAAAATTTTTGGTCGAAAAATGAAGAAAAAGTAAGGCTAACCCCTTTGCATTTTTTGCGAAAATTTTCGCGATTTTCAAAAGTGCCGGAATAAATTCATTGTAGCACTATTCCGACGTAATTCAGCGAGAGAAATCGATTAGGCGCAGTCTCAATACGCTGCGATTATTGTATAAAAAGTTACGGCCAAAAAACGGACACCAGTATTTCCGACATTTTTCAGCAGGTGCTTTTTCCTTCGCCATTTCTCTCCTGTTGATCCCACGCTCTTTTCGCTGCGTTTTCTGAGTTCCTGAGGGTCCAATTAGTCAGGAAAAGGTCATACCAATCGAATCGGAGACCCAAAATTTTTGGTCGAAAAATGAAGAAAAAGTAAGGCTAACCCCTTTGCATTTTTTGCGAAAATCTTCGCGATTTCCAAAAGTGCCGGAATAAATTCATTGTAGCACTATTCCGACGTAATTCAGCGAGAGAAATCGATTGGGCGCAGTCCCAATACGCTGCGATTATTGTATAAAAAGTTACAGCCAAAAAACGGAAACCCGTGTTTTCGACATTTTTCAGCAGGTGCTTTTTCCTTCGCCATTTCTCTCCTGTTGATCCCACGCTCTTTTCGCTGCGTTTTCTGAGTTTCTGAGGGTCCAATTAGTCAGGAAAGGGTCATACAAATCGAATCGGAGACCCAAAATTTTTGGTCGAAAAATGAAGAAAAAGTAAGGCTAACCCCTTTGCATTTTTTGCGAAAATTTTCGCGATTTTCAAAAGTGCCGGAATAAATTCATTGTAGCACTATTCCGACGTAATTCAGCGAGAGAAATCGATTGGGCGCAGTCCCAATACGCTGCGATTATTGTATGAAAAGTTACAGCCAAAAAACGGAAACCCGTGTTTTCGACATTTTTCAGCAGGTGCTTTTTCCTTCGCCATTTCTCTCCTGTTGATCCCACGCTCTTTTCGCTGCGTTCTCTGAGTTCCTGAGGGTCCAATTAGTCAGGAAAAGGTCATACCAATCGAATCGGTGACCCAAAATTTTTGGTCGAAAAATGAAGAAAAAGTAAGGCTAAAGTAAGGCCCTTTGCATTTTTTGCGAAAATCTTCGCGATTTTCAAGAGTGCCGGAATGAATTCATTGTAGCACCATTCCGACGTAATTCAGCGAGAGAAATCGATTGGGCGCAGTCCCAATACGCTGCGATTATTGTATGAAAAGTTACAGCCAAAAAACGGAAACCTGTGTTTTCGACATTTTTCAGCAGGTGCTTTTCCTTCGCCATTTCTCTCCTGTTGATCCCACGCTCTTTTCGCTGCGTTTTCTGAGTTCTTGAGGGTCCAATTAGTCAGGAAAAGGTCATACCAATCGAATCGGAGACCCAAAATTTTTGGTCGAAAAATGAAGAAAAAGTAAGGCTAACCCCTTTGCATTTCTTGCGAAAATCTTCGCGATTTTCTAAAGTGCCGGAATAAATTCATTGTGGCACTATTCCGACGTAATTCAGCCAGAGAAATCGATTGGGCGCAGTCCCAATACGCTGCGATTATTGTATGAAAAGTTACAGCCAAAAAACGGAAACCAGTGTTTTCGACATTTTTCAGCAGGTGCTTTTTCCTTCACCATTTCTCTCCTGTTGATCCCACGCTCTTTTCGCTGCGTTTTCTGAGTTTCTGAGGGTCCAATTAGTCAGGAGATGGTCATACAAATCGAATCGGAGACTCGAATTTTTTGGCCGAAAAATGAAGAAAAAGTAAGGCTAACCCCTTTGCATTTTTTGCGAAAATTTTCGCGATTTTCAAAAGTGCCGGAATAAATTCATCGTAGCACTATTCCGACGTAAGTCAGCGAGAGAAATCGATTGGGCGCAGTCCCAATACGCTGCGATTATTGTATGAAAAGTTACAGCCAAATAACGGAAACCTGTGTTTTCGACATTTTTCAGCAGGTGCTTTTTCCTTCGCCATTTCTCTCCTGTTGATCCCACGCTCTTTTCGCTGCGTTTTCTGAGTTTCTGAGGGTCCAATTAGTCAGGAAAGGGTCATACAAATCGAATCGGAGACCCAAAATTTTTGATCGAAAAATGAAGAAAATTAAGGCTAACCCCTTAGCATTTTTTGCGAAAATTTTCGCGATTTCCAAAAGTGCCGGAATAAATTCATTGTGGCACTATTCCGACGTAATTCAGCGAGTGAAATCGATTGGGCGCAGTCCCAATACGCTGCGATTATTGTATAAAAAGTTACGGCCAAAAAACGGAAACCAGTATTTCCGACATTTTTCAGCAGGTGCTTTTTCCTTCGCCATTTCTCTCCCGTTGATCCCACGCTCTTCTCGCTGCGTTTTCTGAGTTCCTGAGGGTCCAATTAGTCAGGAAAAGGTCATACCAATCGAATCGGAGACCCAAAATTTTTGGTCGAAAAATGAAGAAAAAGTAAGGCTAACCCCTTTGCATTTTTTGCGAAAATTTTCGCGATTTTCAAAAGTGCCGGAATAAATTCATTGTAGCACTATCCGACGTAATTCAGCGAGAGAAATCGATTGGGCCCAGTCCCAATACGCTGCGATTATTGTATGAAAAGTTACAGCCAAAAAACGGAAACCCGTGTTTTCGACATTTTTCAGCAGATGCTTTTTCCTTCGCCATTTCTCTCCTGTTGATCCCACGCTCTTTTCGCTGCGTTTTCTGAGTTTCTGAGGGTCCAATTAGTCAGGAAAAGGTCATACAAATCGAATCGGAGACTCAAATTTTTTGGCCGAAAAATGAAGAAAAAGTAAGGCTAACCCCTTTGCATTTTTTGCGAAAATCTTCGCGATTTTCAAAAGTGCCGGAATAAATTCATTGTGGCACTATTCCGACGTAATTCAGCGAGAGAAATCGATTGGGCGCAGTCTCAATACGCTGCGATTATTGTATAAAAAGTTACAGCCAAAAAACGGAAACCCGTGTTTTCGACATTTTTCAGCAGGTGCTTTTTCCTTCGCCATTTCTCTCCTGTTGATCCCACGCTCTTCTCGCTGCGTTTTCTGAGTTCCTGAGGGTCCAATTAGTCAGGAAAAGGTCATACCAATCGAATCGGAGACCCAAAATTTTTGGTCGAAAAATGAAGAAAAAGTAAGGCTAACCCCTTTGCATTTTTTGCGAAAATTTTCGCGATTTTCAAAAGTGCCGGAATAAATTCATTGTAGCACTATCCGACGTAATTCAGCGAGAGAAATCGATTGGGCGCAGTCTCAATACGCTGCGATTATTGTATAAAAAGTTACAGCCAAAAAACGGAAACCCGTGTTTTCGACATTTTTCAGCAGGTGCTTTTTCCTTCGCCATTTCTCTCCTGTTGATCCCACGCTCTTTTCGCTGCGTTTTCTGAGTTTCTGAGGGTCCAATTAGTCAGGAAAGGGTCATACAAATCGAATCGGAGACCCAAAATTTTTGGTCGAAAAATGAAGAAAAAGTAAGGCTAACCCCTTTGCATTTTTTGCGAAAATTTTCGCGATTTTCAAAAGTGCCGGAATAAATTCATTGTAGCACTATTCCGACGTAATTCAGCGAGAGAAATCGATTGGGCGCAGTCCCAATACGCTGCGATTATTGTATGAAAAGTTACAGCCAAAAAACGGAAACCTGTGTTTTCGACATTTTTCAGCAGGTGCTTTTCCTTCGCCATTTCTCTCCTGTTGATCCCACGCTCTTTTCGCTGCGTTTTCTGAGTTCTTGAGGGTCCAATTAGTCAGGAAAAGGTCATACCAATCGAATCGGAGACCCAAAATTTTTGGTCGAAAAATGAAGAAAAAGTAAGGCTAACCCCTTTGCATTTCTTGCGAAAATCTTCGCGATTTTCTAAAGTGCCGGAATAAATTCATTGTGGCACTATTCCGACGTAATTCAGCCAGAGAAATCGATTGGGCGCAGTCCCAATACGCTGCGATTATTGTATGAAAAGTTACAGCCAAAAAACGGAAACCAGTGTTTTCGACATTTTTCAGCAGGTGCTTTTTCCTTCACCATTTCTCTCCTGTTGATCCCACGCTCTTTTCGCTGCGTTTTCTGAGTTTCTGAGGGTCCAATTAGTCAGGAGAAGGTCATACAAATCGAATCGGAGACTCGAATTTTTTGGCCGAAAAATGAAGAAAAAGTAAGGCTAACCCCTTTGCATTTTTTGCGAAAATTTTCGCGATTTTCAAAAGTGCCGGAATAAATTCATCGTAGCACTATTCCGACGTAAGTCAGCGAGAGAAATCGATTGGGCGCAGTCCCAATACGCTGCGATTATTGTATGAAAAGTTACAGCCAAATAACGGAAACCTGTGTTTTCGACATTTTTCAGCAGGTGCTTTTTCCTTCGCCATTTCTCTCCTGTTGATCCCACGCTCTTTTCGCTGCGTTTTCTGAGTTTCTGAGGGTCCAATTAGTCAGGAAAGGGTCATACAAATCGAATCGGAGACCCAAAATTTTTGATCGAAAAATGAAGAAAATTAAGGCTAACCCCTTAGCATTTTTTGCGAAAATTTTCGCGATTTCCAAAAGTGCCGGAATAAATTCATTGTGGCACTATTCCGACGTAATTCAGCGAGTGAAATCGATTGGGCGCAGTCCCAATACGCTGCGATTATTGTATAAAAAGTTACGGCCAAAAAACGGAAACCAGTATTTCCGACATTTTTCAGCAGGTGCTTTTTCCTTCGCCATTTCTCTCCCGTTGATCCCACGCTCTTCTCGCTGCGTTTTCTGAGTTCCTGAGGGTCCAATTAGTCAGGAAAAGGTCATACCAATCGAATCGGAGACCCAAAATTTTTGGTCGAAAAATGAAGAAAAAGTAAGGCTAACCCCTTTGCATTTTTTGCGAAAATTTTCGCGATTTTCAAAAGTGCCGGAATAAATTCATTGTAGCACTATCCGACGTAATTCAGCGAGAGAAATCGATTGGGCCCAGTCCCAATACGCTGCGATTATTGTATGAAAAGTTACAGCCAAAAAACGGAAACCCGTGTTTTCGACATTTTTCAGCAGATGCTTTTTCCTTCGCCATTTCTCTCCTGTTGATCCCACGCTCTTTTCGCTGCGTTTTCTGAGTTTCTGAGGGTCCAATTAGTCAGGAAAAGGTCATACAAATCGAATCGGAGACTCAAATTTTTTGGCCGAAAAATGAAGAAAAAGTAAGGCTAACCCCTTTGCATTTTTTGCGAAAATCTTCGCGATTTTCAAAAGTGCCGGAATAAATTCATTGTGGCACTATTCCGACGTAATTCAGCGAGAGAAATCGATTGGGCGCAGTCTCAATACGCTGCGATTATTGTATAAAAAGTTACAGCCAAAAAACGGAAACCCGTGTTTTCGACATTTTTCAGCAGGTGCTTTTTCCTTCGCCATTTCTCTCCTGTTGATCCCACGCTCTTTTCGCTGCGTTTTCTGAGTTTCTGAGGGTCCAATTAGTCAGGAAAGGGTCATACAAATCGAATCGGAGACCCAAAATTTTAGGTCGAAAAATGAAGAAAAAGTAAGGCTAACCCCTTTGCATTTTTTGCGAAAATTTTCGCGATTTTCAAAAGTGCCGGAATAAATTCATTGTAGCACTATTCCGACGTAATTCAGCGAGAGAAATCGATTGGGCGCAGTCCCAATACGCTGCGATTATTGTATGAAAAGTTACAGCCAAAAAACGAAAACCCGTGTTTTCGACATTTTTCAGCAGGTGCTTTTTCCTTCGCCATTTCTCTCCTGTTGATTCCACGCTCTTTTCGCTGCGTTCTCTGAGTTCCTGAGGGTCCAATTAGTCAGGAAAAGGTCATACCAATCGAATCGGAGACCCAAAATTTTTGGTCGAAAAATGAAGAAAAAGTAAGGCTAAAGTAAGGCCCTTTGCATTTTTTGCGAACATCTTCGCGATTTTCAAGAGTGCCGGAATGAATTCATTGTAGCACCATTCCGACGTAATTCAGCGAGAGAAATCGATTGGGCGCAGTCCCAATACGCTGCGATTATTGTATAAAAAGTTACAGCCAAAAAACGGAAACCTGTGTTTTCGACATTTTTCAGCAGGTGCTTTTCCTTCGCCATTTCTCTCCTGTTGATCCCACGCTCTTTTCGCTGCGTTTTCTGAGTTCTTGAGGGTCCAATTAGTCAGGAAAAGGTCATACCAATCGAATCGGAGACCCAAAATTTTTGGTCGGAAAATGAAGAAAAAGTAAGGCTAACCCCTTTGCATTTTTTGCGAAAATTTTCGCGATTCTCAAAAGTGCCGGAATAAATTCATTGTAGCACTATTCCGACGTAATTCAGCGAGAGAAATCGATTAGGCGCAGTCTCAATACGCTGCGATTATTGTATAAAAAGTTACGGCCAAAAAACGGACACCAGTATTTCCGACATTTTTCAGCAGGTGCTTTTTCCTTCGCCATTTCTCTCCTGTTGATCCCACGCTCTTTTCGCTGCGTTTTCTGAGTTTCTGAGGGTCCAATTAGTCAGGAAAGGGTCATACTAATCGAATCGGAGACCCAAAATTTTTGGTCGAAAAATGAAGAAAATTAAGGCTAACCCCTTTGCATTTTTTGCGAAAATTTTCGCGATTTTCAAAAGTGCCGGAATAAATTCATTGTAGCACTATTCCGACGTAATTCAGCGAGAGAAATCGATTGGGCGCAGTCCCAATACGCTGCGATTATTGTATGAAAAGTTACAGCCAAAAAACGGAAACCTGTGTTTTCGACATTTTTCAGCAGGTGCTTTTTCCTTCGCCATTTCTCTCCTGTTGATCCCACGCTCTTTTCGCTGCGTTTTCTGAGTTTCTGAGGGTCCAATTAGTCAGGAGAGGGTCATACTAATCGAATCGGAGACCCAAAATTTTTGGTCGAAAAATGAAGAAAATTAAGGCTAACCCCTTTGCATTTTTTGCGAAAATTTTCGCGATTTTCAAAAGTGCCGGAATAAATTCATTGTAGCACTATTCCGACGTAATTCAGCGAGAGAAATCGATTGGGCGCAGTCCCAATACGCTGCGATTATTGTATGAAAAGTTACAGCCAAAAAACGGAAACCCGTGTTTTCGACATTTTTCAGCAGGTGCTTTTTCCTTCGCCATTTCTCTCCTGTTAATCCCACGCTCTTTTCGCTGCGTTCTCTGAGCTCCTGAGGGTCCAATTAGTCAGGAAAAGGTCATACCAATCGAATCGGAGACCCAAAATTTTTTGTCGAAAAATGAAGAAAAAGTAAGGCTAACCCCTTTGCATTTTTTGCGAAAATCTTCGCGATTTTCAAAAGTGCCGGAATAAATTCATTGTAGCACTATTCCGACGTAATTCAGCGAGAGAAATCGATTAGGCGCAGTCTCAATACGCTGCGATTATTGTATAAAAAGTTACGGCCAAAAAACGGACACCAGTATTTCCGACATTTTTCAGCAGGTGCTTTTTCCTTCGCCATTTCTCTCCTGTTGATCCCACGCTCTTTTCGCTGCGTTTTCTGAGTTCCTGAGGGTCCAATTAGTCAGGAAAAGGTCATACCAATCGAATCGGAGACCCAAAATTTTTGGTCGAAAAATGAAGAAAAAGTAAGGCTAACCCCTTTGCATTTTTTGCGAAAATCTTCGCCATTTTCAAAAGTGCCGGAATAAATTCATTGTAGCACTATTCCGACGTAATTCAGCGAGAGAAATCGATTAGGCGCAGTCTCAGTACGCTGCGATTATTGTATAAAAAGTTACGGCCAAAAAACGGACACCAGTATTTCCGACATTTTTCAGCAGGTGCTTTTTCCTTCGCCATTTCTCTCCTGTTGATCCCACGCTCTTTTCGCTGCGTTTTCTGAGTTCCTGAGGGTCCAATTAGTCAGGAAAAGGTCATACCAATCGAATCGGAGACCCAAAATTTTTGGTCGAAAAATGAAGAAAAAGTAAGGCTAACCCCTTTGCATTTTTTGCGAAAATCTTCGCGATTTTCAAAAGTGCCGGAATAAATTCATTGTAGCACTATTCCGACGTAATTCAGCGAGAGAAATCGATTGGGCGCAGTCCCAATACGCTGCGATTATTGTATGAAAAGTTACAGCCAAAAAACGGAAACCTGTGTTTTCGACATTTTTCAGCAGGTGCTTTTTCCTTCGCCATTTCTCTCCTGTTGATCCCACGCTCTTTTCGCTGCGTTTTCTGAGTTTCTGAGGGTCCAATTAGTCAGGAGAGGGTCATACTAATCGAATCGGAGACCCAAAATTTTTGGTCGAAAAATGAAGAAAATTAAGGCTAACCCCTTTTTTTTTTTTTTTTTTTTTTGATAACGCTGGTAAAAATGCCTTATGCACACCCTGGAGCTTCGCGCAAGAAGCTTCAGGGTAGTGTGGGACTCGCACCCACTAAAAAACCAGCGGCCACTCTGGTACGAGTAGGGGGGACTCCCCGGAACCGCGCGAGGCATAACCTCAGGGATCCCCCCGGCACCTTCGCGGTTACGCGCGGACCTTACTTCAACGCCTATCCGGGAGTTGCGCCTCCCGGCTCCCCCCCGCTGCATCCTACGCTCAGTGTCCTCTTGCGAAGGACGACCCTGCCCGCTGGTGGGGCATCTTCTGTTGCCGCTACGACGAGAGCTCCGCTTAACGGAGCTGTCAAGCGAATGGAGACCCCCACTCGGTGCTCGATGTTCGCGATAACGAGCGCCCTGCCCTTGCGGATCCGGGGGAAGATGGATCCGGCGCGACCGTCACATCCGCCGTCCCCGGGCCGGGGGACGAAGAGAGAGAGGCAGAAGAAGAAGAAGAAGAAGAGGGGGCAAGGCCGGAACGACCCTAACGTCACCCTATCGCCTAGCGTCTCACCTATCCTGGCACCAGATTCCAAGTTGCCCTGCACCCCTCCTCTCCCCTCCACCTCCGAACCACGACCCCGACCCAAAGGACCGGGCTGAGGTCGACCGGTGTCCCGTCCCGCAAATCCGTTTGGACCCCTGCCCGTGTAGGTCCGAGCCTACGTCATGCCCACGCTTACACGCGAACCACCCCCATTTCTCCCGCTCAAGCGGGTCGCGCGGTGCACGCTGCGCCGCGTTCGCTGTCGTAACCGCTCCCGCTGTTCCTTGGCCGTCATGACCCGCTCCGCGAAGCTAGCCACCGCCACCCATCCCTCTCTCGACCCTACCATAGCCCTGATCAGGCCAGGCGGTGTCAGATCCTCCCCTACGGCGCGCTTTAGGGCATTCCTCTCGTCTCTCCACGCGGGGCACGCCTCCACCGTGTGGCTCACCGTGTCTTCCTCCAGCCGGCAGTACCAGCAGGTCGGCCTCTCCGTCTTCCCTATTCTATATAAGAAATCCGCGAAGTACCCGTGGCCTGTCAAGACTTGGGTCACACGGAAAGTCATGCTCCCGTGTGCCCTGTCGAACCATCCCGTCCAGTTCGCTAGGATAGCTAACCTCAACCCCTCGCTGGGGAGCCCCGCACTTCCGAGGTCCACCCTCCATTGCTCGCGGGCTACGCGCAGTTCCTCCTCCCTAATCGCTTTGACCATGCTCTGGGACCACGTCCTGGTCGACCGCAGTTCACGCACTCTATGGAATGTGCGCTTGTACGCATCAGCCACTAGATATAGTGGCGGGGTCCTGGCCAGCATCGAAACGGCCACGAAGGAGGCCGTGCGATATGCCGCAACTACTCTTGCGCATATCCTTCTCTGGCACCTCGTAATTACTCGCTGGATATACTTTGAGGACCTCGCCACATCCCCCCACACCGGAGCGCCGTACATTATTACCGCGAATAGAGTTTGCGCATAAAGCCTACGCCTAGATTCGGATGGCCCCCTCAGGTTTGGCATCAGCCTCGCTAGTGTCCTCGTGACACCCCCTAGCCTAGTCTCCATGGACGCGAAGTGCGCTTTGAACGTCAGGCCGGGATCCAGTCGCACCCCCAGGTACTTCATGGACCCCGACAGTAGCACCCTCTCCGCGCCAACTCTGACGTCTGGGGTGTTTGGTGCTTCCCCCCTTTTCACGCGCCAGAATAGGACCGCTTCCGTCTTGCTCGCCGCCACCGTGAGGCCTAGGCCCGAAATTCGCCGGACTACCCTGGCTACCATCGCATTTGCCAGTGCTACCGCTGTGGATGGATCCCCAGCGGAACTCAAAACCAGCGTGTCATCCGCGTAGCAGACAGTAACACAGTCTGCAACCCCCTCCCCCCGCAGAACCTCGTCGAAAGTCAAGTTCCATAGCAGGGGGCCGAGAACCGAGCCCTGTGGGACCCCGGCCGTCACTGCCAGACTCCTCAGCTCTCCATCTCCGTTTGTGTATTCCACGTGCCTGTCCCACAGGTAGGAATCCAGGACCCGTCGAAGATACTCCGGAGCCGCTTTGTCTTTAAGTGCGTCCCTTATGGACGGCCATGGCAAACTATTGAATGCGTTGGCGATGTCGAGAGACACAGCCACCGCGTAGCCCCCCTTCTCCGTGGCGTTTTCCACGAATCGTCGCACCCTTAGCAAAGCATCGTTCGTGGATCGCCCTTCCCGAAACCCGTACTGGTCCTCGGACAAGCGCGCCCGAGGATTCCCCTCCATCCATTTGCCCAGCCGAGCCACCAGGATCCTCTCGAACATTTTACCCACCTCGTTCAGGAGGCATATCGGCCTTACTTTGGGGATAGGTCCGGTGGGTGCTCCCCCCTTAGGGATGAGCACCAGTCGAGCCTTCTTCCATGGCAGCGGAACGACTCCTTCTCGCAGGCAGAGGCTGAAATTCCTCGACAGTAGTGCGATCATTCCCTCCGGAACTCTCGCCCACGCACTTCCCTTAACGCCATCCGGTCCCGGGGCGACATTGCGCGAGCATGCCTTTTTAAGCGCAGCTCGAACCTCGTCCGCCGTGACCGCCCACCGTTCGTCCCACTGACAGCCGCCCTGGGCCCTCGGAGCGCATCCATCACCCCTCGGGAAGAGGGCATCAAGGAGGCTCCTGAGGGTATCCTCCTCCAGCGTCTCCGTCAACCCTCTTTGGGAGCTTCGCAGTTTGCCTAGCACCAATTTGTAAGAGAGACCCCATGGATCCGCTTCCACGGAGCTGATGAGGTCTCTCCACGCCTTGGCCTTGGCCGCTTTTATGCCGTCTCGGAGCACCCTCTTGGCGGCCCGATACTCGGCCTCTTTTTCCTGACGGTCATCAGCCGTCCGTCTTCCCCTAGCGAGGCGCCTCCTCGCCGCTATGCAGGACCTGCGTATGTCGGCCAGCTCCTCGCTCCACCAGTATGTCGCTTTTCTGGAGCGATTCCCCGTGCGAGCTCTCGGCGCGGCTGCGTCGCAGGCCTGCGTCATGGCACGCTCGATCCATCCTGCAAGGCCCTCTGGCGTCGTATAGTCCCCTCCAGTTGGTCCCCAGGAAAGGGTGAGGGACAGAGCATCTGTCAGATGTTCCGGACTGAACTTCGACCAGTTCCAGCGCATGTGGCCCTTTCTACCCCTGTGCTCTGCGCGTCTAGGGGTACCGACCTCGTACGAGATGTACCGGTGGTCGGATAGTGTTTCCGTCTCTTCCAACACCCGCCACCCCTTGATCACGGGTACAAGATTAACTGACGACCACGTCAGATCGACGACGGATGACCCCTGTGCCCTAATGCATGTCGCCGTCCTCCCAGTGTTGTGGAGACGTACACCGCATGATGCCGCCCACTCCTCGAGCAGCTCTCCCCTTCGGTTGGACCCAGACGGGTCCCAGGTCGGCGAGCGGGCATTGAAATCCCCCCCCACCAGTACCCCCCTCCCACTGTTCCCCGCCAGCTGGATCACCCGAGCCAGGTCGTCCAGATGCTCGGTGAACTCCGCTATCAGAATGTTCGGGGATATATACACCGATATGGCAATTATATCCCCGAACTTAGCGGCCACGTACCCTCTTCCCCTTTTGAGGAGCGAGCCCCCGCGGACGTTACCCTCTGCCCTCCAGTATATGGCCGCCCGGCCATCGTCACTGCTAAGCCAAGTGGCCACGCTCGGAGTAGCGTACGGCTCGGATACGAGGCACACGTCGATTTCCCTTTCGAGCACTACTTGCTTCAGTAGGTCCTGAGCCCCCTTGCTATGGTTCAGGTTACACTGTATGTACCTGACCATTCTCGCTTGCATTAGTCACGGGCCTCCGACCCCGTTCGCCGACGGATGTACAACGTCCCGAACCCATCCTGTGGGCGCTGTCTATCCCCCTCCCCTCGCAGACCGCGCATTTGGGATTGGCCGTGCAATCTCGCGCCTGGTGGCCCTCAGCGCTGCACCTGTAGCACGCGGCCCGGCGCTCTGTCGACGCCTTGCACGTACTCCCTATATGGCCAAAGCCCCAGCACTTGTAGCATTGCCTGGGGCGCGCCTCCAGCAGCTCTACCCTGGCCGTGGTCCAACCGATCCTCACCTTGCCCTTCTTCGCGACAGCCACAGCTGCCCTCAGGGGGCACTGTGCCCACGCGCTGTATAGTCCATTCGGTGTCCTCCTCGGGACACCTACACGGACCTCCTCCACCTTACAGCCACCCTGCTCGGCTAGGGTGCGAGCCAGTTCCTCGGTGGACACTGAGTCATCCAAGCCCAGGACTCTCAGTTCGCCCTTGATAACCGGCCTTGTCACTGAGACTGCGTTGCCGTATTTATCAAGGATTACTTTGGTCAGCTGCGCCGCTAGAGCGTCCGCCTTCCTCGTATTCTCGGGGCCAGGAATCTCGATGAGAACCCCCCCGTTAGCTGCCCGCCGCATCCTCGTCTCCTCTATACCAAGCTCCGCGAGTTGTATTTTCTCGCGTGCGAACTTGAGTATTTCCGCATACGGGGTGTTCTCCTCTCTGCTTTTGATAGCAACGGCTGCTGTCCTCGGTGCTCTACGGCGAGCCACCGTGGGTCCGTCCTCCCCGGTACGCCGCAGGGCCCCTGTTGGGGCAGTCTGTGTGGCTTCCACTGCTGCCCCACTCGGCACTCCCTCGCCAAGGCGCTTTCCTTTTCTCTTCCTTTTCGTACTCCAGCCGCCCCTACCGTTCTCTGCATCGGCGCCGGCATCGACTTCCATCGGAGTGTCGGTCGCACCCCGGTCACCCGAGGACCTCTGCACTTTCTCCGTGGTGGCCTGCGTGCCGCGAGGTTGTGCCGTATCCTTACCAAGAGGGTCTTGGTCAGCTGCTCCGCTCTTGCTCGAGGCATCGAGGAGCAGGAGGGATATCCTGCCCACCTCCTCTCGTACCTGTTTCAGGGCCGCGGACTGTCTGGCCATCTCCTCGTCCCTGACCCTGTCACTGTCCGGGATGAGTCGAAGTTCGGATCCCGTTAGGCGAAGTTCGAACTCCGAAGCACCGGCTGATGTCGCCGTCGTCGGCCCTTCATTGGCCTCCACCTCGCTCCTCCTAGTGGCCGCTCCCAGGTCAAGCACCATCGTCGTTTGGGCGGCTTCCGACCGTCGCTCGCCGGCTCTCGCCACAGGGCCCCTGCTGGCAACCTGTGCGTATGAGCATGTCGCCCGGTTCGCTATTTCCGTCTGAGGCCTCTCTCGGCCTTCTCGATTTTTCTCGAGTTCCCGTTGGAGCTCGTCCCTTTCCCTACGGGTATCACGCAACTGAGCTTCTAGGTCCGCGTTGCGCGCCTGGAGGAGAGCGGGGTCACCTGCTGCCTCCGCTTTCACGGTGAGTGTAAGTAGGGCCTCCTTCGCCAAACCCACCTTTCTCTTTATTTCGCCACTCAGCCTGCCCTGCATGGATTTGCACCTCATCCTTACGGCGTCTATATCCTCGAGCCACTCCATTAGTTGTGCCCCAAGGTCCGATGCTGTCATGAGCCTGTATTCCACAGGGCCTGCCCCCTGCGGGATTTTCTTTGGGGACCTAGCCGCGGCTTTGGCCTTCCTTTTTCCCACTGAAGGGTTCTTTGTTGGCCGTAGGTTCGAGCCCTGCGCGCTCCACTCTGAGCCAGACTCCCCTGCTTCGGAGTCGTCTTCCAGGTAGGTTCCCTTGACGGTAGCTGTGCATCTCTTCTTGCGCTTCGGGCGAGCTCCCAGGAGCGTACGTGCTGCCTCCTCCTCGCCTGAGGGGCTGGCCGTTCCCTTCCCCTTCCCCTCGGCAGTCGCAGCTTGGTGCCTCGATTTTTCTTTCCCTTCTCCCTCGAGTCTGCGCGGAAGAAAGAGCTCTCCGTCCGAGAGTGCAGCGTTCTCGGGCGGCGTTAGCTCGTCCCCCTTTCGTTTGTTCCCCTGCTGCTGCTCGTGTCGTGTGGGTGTCTCTTCGGGCACCACCTGTGACGGTGCGTTGATTCCCCCCACAGTCTCCGCCAAAACGTTGGGTGCAGGTGCCTGCCCTGGCGTAACCCCCGGCTCCGTGCTTTTGAGAGGGGGCCAGCTAATACCCCGCACAAGTGCTTGACCTCGCGCGCGCGCGCCCCTGCCCCTCGCGTCCCCACGCGTGCCCCTGCTATTCAGGTGCTCTTGCACCTCTCCTTGCTTCACCTTCTGCCTACTCCATGTTAAATTATCCATATTAAAGTGTTGGTCTGATTACGACGGTTCGGCCATCATGGCAGCCACACCGCGGTGTGGCATCTTTCCCCGCCGGAAAAAATCCTATCCCCTCGCATGGAAGCCGCTATCGGTTTATCGGGTGGTCTGCCCTATCCATGCGAACCCCCCATCCCTAGCTCTTTTCAGTCGCCCGGCCGGGGATTCCCCTGCTAATCCGAAACAGGGTAGGCCACCGGCCGAGTAAGACCTTGCCGGATTTGCCCTACCGGACATCGGGTATGAGGAAATACTGACCAGGTAATCCTCCACGCATGCGCCCAGGGCACCAGGTTTGACTCCCAGATTGGCTCCAGTCAGCTGCAGGGAGCGGTTCTCCCACGTTGAACATGTGGTTTCCTGGGACCTTCGCCAGGGAACCGAGGTTCCGTGGACTAACGTTTACCCGTAGTACGCCACAGAGGTCCGGTAAAGGTACTGACTTCACCCGCAGCCCCGGTCGGTCGGCAACTACTCCTTCCTTGGTTAGTCTCTGAGAAATCGCCCCAGGAGCCCCAACCGCATCCCATGTACGCATCGCCCATTCAGATCACCATTCATACACCCAGCCCAAAGAGGCTGAGCCGACTGTTCTTAGTGGACGCTCGTCTAGAGTCACTTCCGCCACAAGGTTTGAAGCCCCGGAGCGTCGGATCCCCAAGATTCATCGCGGCCGTCAAGCCCCTACACCACGACAAGGTGACAGCCGACGTAGGGGAAGGCTAACCCCTTTGCATTTTTTGCGAAAATTTTCGCGATTTTCAAAAGTGCCGGAATAAATTCATTGTAGCACTATTCCGACGTAATTCAGCGAGAGAAATCGATTGGGCGCAGTCCCAATACGCTGCGATTATTGTATGAAAAGTTACAGCCAAAAAACGGAAACCCGTGTTTTCGACATTTTTCAGCAGGTGCTTTTTCCTTCGCCATTTCTCTCCTGTTGATCCCACGCTCTTTTCGCTGCGTTCTCTGAGCTCCTGAGGGTCCAATTAGTCAGGAAAAGGTCATAACAATCGAATCGGAGACCCAAATTTTTTGGCCGAAAAATGAAGAAAAAGTAAGGCTAACCCCTTTGCATTTTTTGCGAAAATTTTCGCGATTTTCAAAAGTGCCGGAATAAATTCATTGTAGCACTATTCCGACGTAATTCAGCGAGAGAAATCGATTAGGCGCAGTCTCAATACGCTGCGATTATTGTATAAAAAGTTACGGCCAAAAAACGGACACCAGTATTTCCGACATTTTTCAGCAGGTGCTTTTTCCTTCGCCATTTCTCTCCTGTTGATCCCACGCTCTTTTCGCTGCGTTTTCTGAGTTCCTGAGGGTCCAATTAGTCAGGAAAAGGTCATACCAATCGAATCGGAGACCCAAAATTTTTTGTCGAAAAATGAAGAAAAAGTAAGGCTAACCCCTTTGCATTTTTTGCGAAAATCTTCGCGATTTTCAAAAGTGCCGGAATAAATTCATTGTAGCACTATTCCGACGTAATTCAGCGAGAGAAATCGATTGGGCGCAGTCCCAATACGCAGCGATTATTGTATGAAAAGTTACAGCCAAAAAACGGAAACCCGTGTTTTCGACATTTTTCAGCAGGTGCTTTTTCCTTCGCCATTTCTCTCCTGTTGATCCCACGCTCTTTTCGCTGCGTTTTCTGAGTTTCTGAGGGTCCAATTAGTCAGGAAAGGGTCATACAAATCGAATCGGAGACCCAAAATTTTTGGTCGAAAAATGAAGAAAAAGTAAGGCTAACCCCTTTGCATTTTTTGCGAAAATTTTCGCGATTTTCAAAAGTGCCGGAATAAATTCATTGTAGCACTATTCCGACGTAATTCAGCGAGAGAAATCGATTGGGCGCAGTCCCAATACGCTGCGATTATTGTATAAAAAGTTACAGCCAAAAAACCGAAACCTGTATTTTCTACATTTTTCAGCAGGTGCTTTTTCCTTCGCCATTTCTCTCCTGTTGATCCCACGCTCTTTTCGCTGCGTTTTCTGAGTTCCCGGGGGTCCAATTAGTCGGGTAAGAGTCATACGAAACGAATCTGAAACCCAAAATTTTTGGTCGAAAAATGAAGAAAAAGTAAGGCTAACCCCTTTGCATTTTTTGCGAAAATTTTCGCGATTTTGAGAAGTGCTAGAATTAATTCCTTGATGCACTTTTCCGACGTAATCTTGCGAGAGAAATCGATTGGGCGCAGTCCCAATACGCTGCGATCAACGCATCTCAAGTTACAGTCAGAAAACGAGAACATTTGTTTTCGACATTTTTCTGCTGGTGCTTTTCCCTTCGTAATGTCTCTCCTGTTGATCCCACGCACTTTTCACCGCGTTTTCCGAAACCGTAGGCGTCTAATTCGTCAGAAAAGGGTGATACTGATCGAATCTGAGACCGAAAATTTTCGGCCAAAAAATGAAAAAAAAGTAAGGCTAACCCCTTCGCATTTTTGGCGAAAATTTTCGCGATTTTGAAAAGTGCTAGAATTAATTCCTTGATGCACTATTCCGACGCAATCTTGCGATAGGAATCGATAGGGCGCAGTCCCAATACGCTGAGATCAACGCATCTGAACTTACAGCCTAAAAACGAGAACCAGTGTTTTCCACGATGACTCACAAGCAATATCTGGTCAACAATGGAGCCACATCGTCACCTATCGGAACAATATGTTCGACGCTAATGAATTTCGACGGTCACGCCCTTTCGCAATTACCGTAGCAAATCTTATTCTTCCAATTTGCATAAGAACCAAAAAATCGTGTCACCAGCACACACGAACCTTTGCTCCTAATTATACTGTTATTTAATTTTAACGTTTCTAACTACATTTTCATGTTTTAAGTCTAGGTACGATGAACACAAAATATACGCCCTTTTGCTGGTTTAAACAGCAAAAGGTCGTAAGATGACATTTACGAGCTTATGCCCTTAGAGACTCGATGTATACCTGTGCCAAACTCGGAGCCGAAGACAGGCGGATAAACAAAGCAGTGTTTATTGAATGGCGTTGAATGTCTAAAGAATATCAAGATCCAGTACTAATAGTTATATATTCCATGAGCATCGAATAGAGTAGCGTAATTTCAAACGTTTTTATTCATCCGTTTTGAGACTACATTACATCGTATTTCACAATAAGCTTTTACAATAAGTGAAAATGGCGATGCAGATCAATGAATTAGGCGCTTTCACTGATTTCCGATTCTTCCTTGTGATAAACTTTGAATTCTTTCAAGTACGCATTCGGCAGATCGGCGATGTTGAAGTTCGATGGTTTGTCCAGCGGGAATCCTAGAGGCTCGTCCAAAATTTTCTTGTCTCCGAACATCGCAGAATGGAAATGGTACATGCTTTTCTCGGCGTAGGGAGTAACGTGGACGAAGAACTGGAAGGGCACACCCTCCGGGGATCCCTGAGGGATAACCAGGCGCTCCGGATATCTGTAAGGGTACTTGGGAATCTCTTCACCCGTGATAGCTCTCTCGATTTCCCGGTAGAACACATCGCTGCTCACTGGGTCGCACCCTACGTATTCAGATTCGCCACTGCTGCGTCTAATTTTGTTGATCCCGGGTTGGACTGAAATTGAACGAAGAGACGATGTAACAGTCGTCGAACTGAAACCCTGTATATATAATCAGCAAATTATACTAACGATCAACGCCCCATGCGTCCAGAAGTATGAACTGGTCGTAGTACTTGGTGAGATCAATCTCTTCGTGGTTGGAATCATATTTCGGTCACATGTAGATGCTCAAGTAGCCTTGTATGGCTGCCTTGCTGTTCACAGTGATGTGGTAGGTGTAAGGCTTGTGATTCAACCGGTATTGACGAGCCTTGATCAAAGTTTTGTCGTGCTTTCACCGCAGCCGAGATCAGGTAGTCGACATCATCGAAATACGTCTCAACCTTGTCGACAGCCACTGATTCTATCTTTACGTCGGGGAAGGCCAAGTCTTTGTACGTGTACTTTGGCAGTTATGACACGAATCTGGAAGAAAAGAACATTGATGGCATCTATCCGACAATTGCACGCGCTCTGGCCAACAATGAATCTTCTGCAATCTCCGGTCCAAGAAAATCACGCATTTATTCATCAATACGTTTGGTGATCAATATTGCGTCGCATTCTGCGTTTGCGCAATTGCTAGCCAGCCAGAAGTGCTCAATAGAATTATGGATAATGAACACTAACTTCTTGTGGTAGCTCATGATCTTCTTGACAAGACTCCAGTACATCGGGTCCCGTAGGCTCAGGCCGTAGACCTGCATGATGCTCGGCACAACGTCGTATTTGCCACGAGGCGCCGGGCTGAAGCCGAGCACGTCTCTAGCAAGCAGCTCGTAATTGCCGTACAAATCATGGTTGACGGAGTCAGCGTTTCCTTGGATGAGATTACCGAGAACCTCGATACCATTTCGAGTGCGAATAGATTCGAATGTTGCATTTTTGTGAAAGACGAATCCCGAATTGATTGCCGACGCGAAAAGTTGTTCAAGATTGCGAAGCTCCTGTTGAAAAATCAAATGGTAACTCGACGACTGGATCGACAGGTTCAAGTGGAAAATGATTACTGATGGACGTGCATTCAAGTCCAAAATCGGTTACCTTGATCAAGCCGAGCTTATGATTGGGAAGCATGGCGTCGTCGCTTCGGTGAGGGACCGGCAAACCGTTGTGATAGCTCATGCTAGGATGGTAACCGTGCGGGATCGGATAACTCCAGTCGAAATCTTCGATCTCACCCAAGCCGTTACTGAACCGTTCCATGTTGTAGCGGGCAAGTTGGAGCCTCAATGCAAAGAAATATACTTCACCACGTTTTGGGAAGTGTGGTCCAAATTCTCCAGATTTCATCCAGAATGGATGACTAAGTTGAGAGAAGTAATATATTTCATTGGAATATACGTCCTCGGTGAAGTAACGAAGTTTATATTCGTCGGGGGAGCAGCACTCCGAGGACGGGATAGAATCATTATCCGGAATGATAATTGCACCATCGGATGACGCCACGGTCTTGGTGGGATCTGAAAATAGCGAAAATGAACACTGGTTAGTAAAGCCGTATACGTGAGAGACATTCGAGGCCACGTAGAGCTTGAACGAGTGATTGACTGACTCACCGTTGTAGAGTTTCGCATCGTAAGCAGTTCGGATAACTTCGTTCTTGAAGAAGAGATGGGGGTATAACTCGTGGAGAGAAGGAAGTCGGATTCGAAAGGTTTCAGGGTAGCGGATTACGGCGACGCTGAAGGCGTAGACGTACATCCCCTCGTTAACGTGGATTCGAGCCCAAGCGGCGGTCTTGCAGAAGGTATCAAAGTCCTTGGAGTGATAAAGTACCTTGAAAAGAGCTATGGCCTCGTGCAGGTGGTCCGAGTGGAAAATCGAAAAGATTTTTCCACGAGACAGCACCCCGCGCTGATGCAGTGCCAGCAATTCTTTAACGGCATCCTAGGAAAATTATCGCTGTAGTCCGAGGTCCAGAGAAAAACAAGGTGACGTAATTTCTCACCTGATTTGAGTAACAATTCAAGTCCACTCCAATCTTGTATGACTTTCCCAGGGCGTAGAGCTCAGGTTTAAGTTCCGGCTGATCGACGCGCCACAGCAAGTCGAAAACCTTCTGCTGCTTAACGAGGAACTCCTTGCTAGCCTTCGTCATCTTGGAGCAGTCACTGTCGTTGATGACCAAATTCACTTTCGCCCACGTTTTATACTGAGTCTGTCGCATTGTTGTCAGTTATCCTTGACCTAAAAAAGCCATCGTCAAGGCAACCGTTCCAATCCAAAAATTCACAGAGACGTAAACAATCTATAAAGTCAATTCGTTTTTTGAATTCGTAAAATATTAGATTATCGATGAAAATTCATACTTTTATTATAACCTCATAACGCGAAAATAGATATGAACAAGACAAAGATAATCAAGCCGTAATCAAAAATTTCCATAGATAACGTATGTTTTTGCAGTACGATAGTTATTGTTGCGTGTTGTTAAAGTTTGCAGTTATTGGCGTCGGTCAAAGTTCACGCACAAATTCATGAGAGTCGTGCAGTTTTTTTACCAGAGATTTTTTCATCACCTTGGAGTCAACTGCAATCGTACAATGCGATTAATGTCCTTCGATTCAACGTATTTCATACAACGTTACGCTCCGAAAGAAAAGTCCTTCATCGTGCGTTGCAGGTAACATATTTGAAATAATAAAAACATTATCAAAAATAAATGGGGTACGCTGAAAGTCTGAAGAACGGCGAAAAGATCACACCTCGATTTGGTAGTTGTCACAGCAAAAGATTTCGAAGAGGACTAATAAGAGGCCTCATGCTGGTGTTTTCAGAAAATTATCCTATCATTTGAATGCAGCCTTGGACCCAAGACGATCAGATATAGAATAATGATAATTTCTATTTTGGTCCGGTTCAAAATAAAGAAGTAGAGCTCCTTACAATTGGTTGGGAGACTATAACTTCTTAATCATGAGAACGTACCGTGACTTTGGATATTCCTATTTCTGCGATTCACATTCATCTATCGATTCAGGCTAGATCGAAGTATGTAATTAGACGGTATATATCTGTATAATATGACGTATGTAATGTATGTTATAAGCGGTTGCGAAAGGCTAAGAATGATTATCGTGGTTTTTTGTGTTTCCAAGGTAGGTACCAATTATTGGGCAAACGCTCGTGGAAATCAAATCTGAAGTAAAAGCTTTCAGATTCTGAAAATCGGAGAAACAAAAGACCCAATCTTTCGATTTTTATCCGGTCAGTTTTGGCAGTTTTCGAAAAAAAAGCTAAAATCAATCTGAGCAGAAGCTATATCGACACAATTTCACAGTAATAGTAATTTGCGCGTAGTTCTCAGTCGCTTCGATCACAGATTCAAAGTTACCGATGTAAATCAGAGATTTCTCGTCATGTCTTCTTAGTTTATGGTCTCCTGATATTCTGGTTGACCTTTTCAACTTTCTGCAGGGCGACTTAGTAGACAGCAGCTCCTGAAAATCAATTCTGCGTCGAATAGTTTTGCGGTTTGAGATACCGTAAAAAGAACGGCCATCCAAGGTGATTAAGTATGAAGCAGATTCGTGCGATTTCACTCTTCGACGGCACATTTTATTCGGAAAACTGTTTACCTTAAAGTCAGCCATTGACTTAAAAAACTACCGTAAGTGGCATTGTAAAATATTCAATTTTACAGCGATGCATCGTTTCTGATTGTGATCAATAATTCGCAATGTAAAATCGGTTATTAAAGAAGGTCTGTGTCAGCGACTTACAGAAAATATAGACGCCAAAACAAAAGGAGCCATCAATAGGGTGAAATGGAGCCGATTTATCAGACTTTTGATAACTTTCAAACGACATTCAATTAACCATCAATAGCTAAGAAATCCTTCTGTTTATTTATTTTCGAACAGATCTTTATAGCTCACCAACGAACGAATTTACCGAGTATTCAATTTGCGACTATCTCGTAATAAAATTAATCAGTAATATATAACGACTTATAACCGAACAACCTGCTCAAATATATTAAACAATCAGAGCTGAAATTTAATAATGATGAGACTATGTATTTACAAGATTGACCAATGACTTATGAAGAAATGGGATAAGGTGTAATCAGCTGAATATTATTCCAACCTTTTTGTCAATGAGGTCAACGAGTGAACTGATTTTTGAACTGTTTTAATTTAAGCATAAAATGAGTGATAATAATTTTCGTAACGTCATTAAAACATGCAAATTCCGTAATAACAGACGAAAGTATTCTTTGAGTTTCAAAAGCTAACCATTCAGAGAGATCTAAAGATGGGATTGATTGACACAAATATCAACCGTAGTGAAGAACGGCTCAATGGATGAAATTGCGCATCACAAGTCTAAAATATTAAAGTAAAGAAACAACCCTAGAAGTTTCAGCAGAATCCATGATCCGGTCTGATACTAGCGATGATGCAAGTATACCACAGTCAGACCAATTCTGCATGCAATGCCGAACAAAACTATTCAAAAACTCTTTGATTTCGTTCGAAACACAATTGGTCATTCAATTATAGGAACTCTTTTCTTGGCATTAGATGAATATTTTAATAAAACGTAACTGTTTTTTGGACATTTGTATTCGGCATTGCACATGAAATTGCACTAGCTGCTGTATTTTCACAGCAGTGATGCGTAGGCTTTGATAAGTTAAAATAAGTGATATTTAAAGGCGGCCGATAAAGACGGACTGTAGTATCCTCTCAATGCAGAAGACCGGTTCATCCACTAGTTCGCTACCGTTGTTACCGACTCTTTTCCTACTGTAAAATTGCCAAAATGACGGTACCTGATAAAAGAATATGGGGAACCATAGTTACGATTAAAAAAGTTGCATTTGAGCGGTCAAATAAACTTTAATTATGATTCAAATTACCAGAAGAAAGGAGCCAAATTAATTAACATTGTGTTATTATGTACTGTGACTTAGTGTTAACTTCACTTGAAGACCAGCACTAGTTAAGTCTACAAAAGTACAAAGTACTTCATATTTCCCGCGTTTCACCTGCACGATGAGCAGAGCTTTTGTCGTTGACTAGCTTCAGTCGATGCTTTTACAGCAGAAAGAACTAGAAAAACATCAGTGGGGTGGCTGAGTCTGTGCGTTGACTGAAGAACATAAAGACGGATACCCCTGGGTACATTTTTGTGACCAGTTTTCGCCCGGCAAGTGGGCCCAGGCGGGCCTGGGAGCGTAGCAGGGTTCTGCTCTATCAACTCTAGCCAACGAGCTCGCACCAGCATTCGTACCAGCCAAAGTAGTGTCGGTATGAAAGCTCGAGATTGAGTCGGTACAAAGTGAGTACGTAAGACTACTTGTCGACTGCGACTTAAAAATGTCGATCAGCTCGATCATCCCCGTGAGAAGAAGCGTGACCTCGTCCACCGCCAACCGCCGTCAACCACCTCCGACCACCATCGACCACCTTCGTCCTCCTCGTCCACCTCGTCTCCCTCCTCGTCTTGCTCCGCCACAACCCCCACATCATCCTCGTCGTCCTCGTCCTCCTCGACCAACTCCGATCACCGCCAACCACGTCCAAACACCTCCTACCACCTCTTACCATCACCAACCACCTTCTACCACACCCTGCCACCTCGTACCGTCTACCGCCGCCTACTAGTTCCAAACACCTCCAACCACCTTCGACCACCTTCGTCCTCTTCGTCCCACTGCTCAACCATGTATTTACATTACTATTCATAATTATTCCAACAACTTTTCATTTGTTGCCTCGATCTTGAATTTTCGTACGCATAGAATCGAAACGCTGTTTCAGCTAGTCGCAAGTGAAGTATCTACGTTGGGTAGAGAAACAGAATTGTTTTTGGAAAAGTGTTCGTATGGAATAAAATTCAGAGTAACTGTAATACATAACGGATGCGCTAATTTTGATCGAGATGAAATGGATACTTCGTATATGAGAGAGTATTTAACGCAGCGTCCTGATTTAAAGTTCTCAAAAGGTGATTGTCGGCGATTTTTTTCTTTAATAAAGAGAGACAGAATGAAGCTTCTGAAAACTTCGAGTATATTGTAACACACATTTGAAATGTACGAGCAAACATTTTTATCATTCAACTGTCGCAGAACGGCAGTGTGATTAGCTGACCCGTTAACTGAAGAATCCTTAGTCAACGGCTGACCATCAAAGGGTCTAGCCGCTTGAGTCTGGAGACGGCAGGAAAGATAAAGTGCGTATTTCTTGTCTGAAATGTAGAAACTAAAATCATTATACATATATCATATCATATCATCATACATCGTACATTCCGTCTGTTTTCAGACCGGATAAGGTTTGTTTTTAAGTGCCAGCTCAAAAACCTTATCCGATCTGAAAACAGACGCGTAATGCCGAATTTGCGGGAAAATGGAACGACAAATAGAATACATGGCTCGCGCCGTAAAGAGGTCGAGCAGGACTTGCGTTTTACCGGGCAAATCGCATACCCTGCAACGACCTCTTTTCGGCGCTTGCCACGCAATATACTAGCACTCAAATCGGGAGTCGGTGTCAAAGCATTGCAATTATGGCTGCCGATCGTGAAAGAATCGAAGTGGATGCTGAGACAGCAACTCTTTTATTAGATCTAATTTCATCGTCGTTCAGCAGTGATGATGCTTGCTGGAGCCGAAAGATAGAGAGATTCCCAAAATTTTAAATTTCATAGGAGTAATCCACAGCATGTCCGATATCGAAGTATGGATACACATTTTTTCAGCTTCTAGAGGTCAACTGCTAGGTATATTTCAGGAGATTGGGAAAACTTGACTTGTTGCTTATTAATTTTTATCTTTTCAGCGGAATTGTCAATTTTTTTTGCCCTTGTATGCTCGTGTCTAACATTTGTGACATTTATTTACAAACAAAAAATTACCGTTGCATTTGTTCAATTGGCTTCTTTACCACTTGCTTGAAAAACTGACAGTCGCGCAGTCGGTCAAGTAACGTCACATTATTTCTGATTTAGGAGAAATTATGATTTAGTCTGCCTTTATACGTTTTACGGCCTGTTCCACTCAGAAGGTTTGCCCCGATGCCGGGCGATGCATGCACGGAACGAGTGCCCCCTGTTCGAGCCAGTGCGCACCCAGTGCAACCAGTGGAAAACGCTATAAGAGATTTCATTGGACGGATCTAATGAAATAGGCCAATGAAATTACTTAGTATAGTGTCGTGTCAGAAAATTGATGTAAAAGGAAAGCGGCCTGCGAGCTATTAAGGTTTCGGATCTCTATACTTTTTTTTAATCGATGACAGAGCTTTCGTGTCGCGAGACTTAACTTTACCGATTTGACAGCCTTGATAACGTTGATGTAGTCTTGACACATGACACGGTGCGTGGAATAGAAATAAGTCCTCCAAATGTCCAGAAAGCGCGTGTGCTAACGGTATTATTTGGATGATTCATTGCTGAGCAGAGGTGGTAACAGCCTCTATTATAACAGCTATATAAATGGATGAAAGTAAAGTGGGAGTTTTGTTGAGAAAACACATCGACATGGAGGATATCAAGTTCAAGTTCTTATCGCTGATTCACAAGCAGGTCAGTTCCTTGTTCAGCTTGTTTCTTGTAATTGATTTAAAATTGCTCTCTACCTACTATTACATTTTTGCATCTTCCTCAATGAGTTTCACAATAGTATACAACTTTGTTTCAGTGTAAAATTTCACTTGGCACTCTGTCGATACCAGTATGTGTGCCACCTTCTCGAACGCTAGTAAAACTAACCGAAGACTCGAAACAGTTGCTTTTTTTATGGCGAAAAACTGATTTGTATTTTTTTATTTTCAGAATCAGGCTAAGATCCCGTCAATGGGATTGAATCCCGATCTCCTCAACCCAATCGAATCTCAAGGCCTTAACGACATTCAGTCCGATGCTAGTCATTCGACTGAAAGCGAGCTGCTTCCCGATCAAGACATTCTGGAATCCATAGAATCTGTGTATTACGAGAGCGATGACTGCTTTGATTGTTGTCGTCATGAGTTACAGAAACTTCCCGAAGTTCTGAATTCTAAAGTAATCGAAAGAGACTACAAAAGGCTTAAACAAGAGCACCAAGTTGTTTCTAAAAAAGTGTTACAGCTAATATTGCAAAAGCAAAGCTTATGCCAAAAGGAGTTCGAAAGAATCTTGTACATTCAAGAAGAACTTCAAAATGCCTTGGAAATTTGCCGAAGTGGAAGGATGGATTTAAGCCTTGCTAAAAAACAGTTCACCACTGCTAGTCTTGGGATTTTGGCTAACTATCAAAAGAAACAAGTCGTTCAAGGGCTTCTGCATAGTTTAAACACCATAAAAACCTTAGTGAGTTCCTACTGATATTACACGTGCAGTGATTCTAGACCAAAAACCAGGTGAATTGTTTAGTCTGAACATATAACAAACTATTCCACATCGATATCAATCTTTTAATACATATAAAAATATCATGGAATATTTTTTAAGTTTTCCCTGTGAAAACCCTTGGAAAATTGGAGAGTTCAAATTTGTTTTGTTCTTTACAGATAGCCTAATAATTTAATTTAATTTAAAATTCAATGTTGCAATTTTTCTTTACCAACTCTTTTTAACTAATTGTAAATATAAATAGAAACATTATTTCGAGCTTGCAGAAATAACATAACGATAAAATTATCTAACTAGTTGCAGATTTGAAGTACGAATAGTTGATATACATAGGCAAATACTTGAGCGTCACACATTTTTTTAACTCAATGCTTGTTTTTTTCTTCTTCGAAAGCGTAGCAACGAACAGAGGACCGCCTTCAGGAACTTCTGAACGAAGGGAATTACCCAGGAGCAATATCGCTGCTCCTTGAATGCCAAAGAGCTGCTGAGAGATATAAACATTTTCATTGCGTAGCCGCACTGAATGGGAAACTCCAGGACACCTTGGAACAGGCGGAAGAAACTCTGGATCAAACGCTGGCAAAAATGTGTACAGAATTTGAAGTTGGGACGTATTTGTCTGTCCAAGGAGCGTACAGACTTCTCGGAAAAACCCAGACGGCAATGGACCAACTTCACATGCACTTTACAGCAGCTATTCATAACGTTGCTTTTATGGCAGTTCACGCTTTCACCGGTGGTGACACAAAAAGGCCTTATAAACAGCTCTGCCAGTCAGTCTCGCACGAGACATTTCTACCTTGTTTAATCGAACTGTGCAAGTCTCTCTGGGCCATTTTAATTTCCTATTGTCAAGTTGTCAATTGGCACAATACGCATGAAAGCTGGTCAGATGAGACTGAAGAAAAAGATCTAGAAGCTACCTTTAATAAACAGTATGTTAAGCAAAAGCTGGAAAATGGAATGTCCAGAATGTGGCACGATGTAGAAACCAAAATATCCACGTATTTGTTGGGCGCTGATTTGGCCTACTTCAAGTTTGAGCAGTTTGTACAAATTTTGGGAATCGTTCATAGGTGAGATCTGATATTTTACATTTACTGTCGAATTACGAGACGTCCTGAACCATGTTCCTCAATTTTCTAGGTTAATCGAAGTTGGGGAAGAGCTCTGCTCAAGTCAGTCAGAGAATCTCCAAGAATCAATAAGAAAACAGTGCTCTTCCTACTTTGCTCATTACCACGCGTCTCGATTAGACGAGTTGAAGATATTTTTGGAAAATGATGGCTGGGAACTTTGTCCTGTTAAGCCATCGTTCGTTGTCACGCAACTGCAAGAATTTAAAAGCTTGAAGACTGTCCTCAATAGTTGTAAGCCTCGCAATAGCCCTGACGAATCTACCTTGAGTCAAGATGGTAGTTCTGTCATTGGAGGACTGGTCCAAAGATATTTGGATAACGGTGTAACGCCCTTTGATGTCATCCTGGATGAAGCTGCTGACGAAGACATTTTGGCCAACATTGGAGTAAGTATAAATGAAAGAAATTGTTCAAAGTTCGTTAATAATTAATTAGAATGCAAGAAAGTGTTGTTAAAAGTAATAAAACTTTTAGCAATCTGTAGTAGTTGTCATTTATTTTAGACATTTTTTTAAACACTCAATCACCAGGTTTTATAAAGAGTATATTACCTTTTACAGGATGCACCTTCTGGGTATTTTTCAGACGATTCTGACGACGACATTCCGGAGGAACTGAAATGTGATTTTGTAGATGAGCCCGACCAATCGAAACCCTCGAAAAAAAAACATAAACAACAATTTGCTGGGCCAATGGTAACAAACACAACGTTGAGTGTGCTCAGAGTTTGTGGAAAGTATCTACAAATGTCAAGATTATTTAGATCCATTGCTGTTACTGTTATTCAAAATATGACACAATTCTTTGAACTGTGTCTTTACACTGTACACATGTTCTTCACTTCGGATCTGGTATGTTTCTCACGATTAAGCATTAAGGTTACACAAAAATCGCTTATAATTGCATTTAAATTTACCACGCTATTTCTACTATATTACGACACAAAATTTTATTTCAGCAAATAAACAGCGACACGTTGTACACTCCAAAATTAAAGTTGACCTTGGCTCGAATACGCGAGACTTTGATGGCAGACAGTGCAGTTACGACTGAGAGTGGAGCTCAGTCACATAAAGTAACACAACCGTGTCTCTCTTCGATAGTGAACTTGACTCAGCCAGAAAAAATTCATGGCTTGATGAAAAGAGTGATAGCCGTTGAATCTCTGATATTTTTGGGACAGCAGTACGAAATTTTGAGGCCTTATTTGGAGCACCTAGTAGCTTCTCCCTGCCACGGATTTCTTCATCAATTCTATTCCCAAACGATTGCAGCAGCTACAGATCTCCGAAAACCTGTTTACATGGCTGCTGCATCTCAGTCCTTCGATGTTGGCGGTATATTAACGCTGATGTCGAAAGTTAATTGGGAAGTGAGAGATGTTATGTCACAGCACAGCAGTTATATTGACAATCTATTAAGGGTAATTAGTGACAAACATTTGTGAAAATGGGTTCTGAACGGAAAGTTGATGATATTGTTACAATTATGTCATAATGTACAAATACAGTAGCAATGAAACGAATTCCTGTTTCAGGACATTCAAATTTTAAGCATGAGGCTTGAGGAAATTGGGAACAGAATACCACTTCCTATAATAGTGTACAATTCAGTGTGGGAAAATATTGCTCACTTGATCACACACACTTTAGTCGAAGGGTAAGAACTTCGGACAGATCAAAGTAATTTGAATGTATTGACATAAAAATGAATATGATATTCTGAATGGATACGTAGGCATTCAAATTGTTCGTTAATGTTGAATCTAGCAGGTTGAATTTGTGATTTCAGTTTCTCGAATGCAAAGAAATGTTCAAATGGAGGCAGAGCCTTGATGCAGTTGGATTTTACCCAATTAATGTCGAAGTTTGAAAAATTAACATCTTTGCGACCTATGCCGCACAGAGAATACGTCGAGGCATACGTCAAGGCTTATTATTTGCCTGAAAACATATTGGAAGAATGGATAAAGCAACATAAGGTATGAATTTCTATTTATATACAGTACATGATTACTCGCCCGTTTGTGATTGAACGTATTTCATTGTTGTCTGATGGATCCTACTACTGATTACAGGAATATTCTACAAAACATTTGATCGGTCTTATATCGTGCGGATGTCAAAACAACAAAAAAACCCGACAGCGATTAATATCCATCATAGAGGAGGAACGACCGAGCAGATAACAACAAGCTGTATGATCAATAACTGTAAAACGAAGTTGCAATAGAATTATAAAATTTGAATATTATCGAATTGCTGCTCTGCTATAATTATAATATAAATCTGACACAATTATTGTGATACTTAAGTTGTCAATACTGTTATGTATATGTTGTACAGTTTCTCTAACTGTTAGGTAAAAAACACATTCTAGCTTTACAGCAAATATTTCGCAAATCGGTGCATATCATTACTTAATGATACTTACATTCTGTGTTAAACACCGATATGAATCTCTCATTTGAACATGTGCGAGTAACGGTTGTTAAATATTTTTGGATTGATTCAGAAAAGATTTAAATGGAAGAGATAAAATACAGACGGGAGGCTTATAGATATAAAAATAATTGAACTGGTTTCGATTTTCGAATCCAAACCGTGACGAAATCTCCCTGCTGGCAAGTTACGATGTAATCTCATTGAACTCACGTTGGAAAAGTTATTATCTCTTATGTACATTGTTTATACGATTCTTTACTATGAATTTTTAATCCCTAAAAAGTGAAATAAAGACATATTTGTAGGTATTTATAGAGTAAGGAATTGATTGAAATTGACTGATATAGGGCACCATAAATGACACTTAGAAATAGAAGGAACCACATAATTTATTATGTTGCCTAAAAAAATTAATCTCCTTTTCAATAATAATTTACTTTTTATCAATTCAAATTCAGGCTGTTATAACAGAATATAATTATTTATAAATTCATCAGATAGCGTAAATAAATACATAAACGAAACTTAAAGTATTGTGTTACACGATATTCTTCATACTTACTAAAACTGATACGTGTGTAATAAACCAATTAGTTCTTAAAATTCGAATGCTTACTTTCCGAAATTTGATGGCCTTCCCAATAATTTCAACTGATTTCATGGCATTGAAACTCAGAGGACATGCAGCAATCACAGTCAGAAATTGCTGTTCGACTCACACCACAATATCCGTTATCAAAATTCACCTAAGAATTGTTAGCAATTATTCTACAGCTGTCATTAAATATGATAATATTGTTTCTAATTTTCATACTGGATTTGACAATTTTTACTTCTTTTTCATACTCATCTATGAATATAAATTGTAGTAAAAGAAACAACGCGTTTTTTCTCTGCTTCTATGTCACAGAAATTATGATACATTATCGTAATATATTATTATAACTTTGTCACGTTTGCTCGATAAATTGGGCTAGTTAAAAGTAATCGAAAAGTACTAGTATTTGTACGAATTATCATACTTGTCACTATATAAAGGTATAATTCAATTATAGCGACGTGGTTTGATTAGGTACAAAAAAAACATACATTTTTTTTATTATGGTCCATAATATCAGGTATAGCAGTTACACTTATCGTAGGAAACGATTTTTAATATTAAATTAGGGATTATAAAGTTTTACGATATAAAAAAGGTCGTCAACTTTTAAGAAGAAGTAATAGTGATGCATTGTTCGTATTTTATATTTATTTTTATTATTTTTGTTTTCTCCTCGCAAATTCCGGCCATGCAAATCATGAGGGGAAAAACCATTACATGGTACGAAGAAATGTAACGACAAAATGACACGAACGCGAAAATTTTTTGGACTGTACTACTAATTCTTTGCACGATTTATATAGCACATGCCGCTGAAACTAACATTGACACACTGGACGGACTAAGCACTCGTAGAATCGAATAGTTACCTAAAGTAACCATGAATCACTTACGACGGTAAATATTAATAATAGTAATAATACGTAGACTAAACTATAAGGATTATTAATTAAATCGTAAAAATAATAAATTTATGTACATAACAGGTCTTCAGTAATAGAAGAAGCGTTTAGGTTATATAATATACATATTGCAATAAAGCATAGCTCGCTTAATCTCATTTTTAAAAATGTTATATTGGAAACGTTGCAAAAACACGCGACATTTTAGTAGTCGAAATACAAAACTAAATGCCTTTGAACACACGAAAATCGATAAATATATACTCTCAAAGTGAATAATTTCGAGTATAACAAGGACGTACAGATATATACTGCTTTATATCTGAAAGTGTTGTTCACAGGTGATTTATTATCACTGCTGTGACCTCGCGGAATCATTTGGACTCTCAATCATAATCGTATATATATATAATATTCACATAATTATAATATAAGTACAAGTCTGAATACAGTGGGAAATTGATTTATAATTATAGATGTTGAAATTGCTGCTGAAGATTGTCTTCATAGAGTACATGAAGAATGTAAGTCGCGAAACATTATGATTGAGGGCTTGTCGATATGCAGTTGGGGATTAATTTACAATATGCCGATTTTCACTCGTGTCGAACATGAATAAAAAAAACAAAAAGAAAGAAGAAACGTAATCGCTAATTGTATTGCATATATTTAAGGGAAAAAAAAAAAAAAACGGCCAGTCTATATCACAGTAGCAGTATTTTCCGTTTCATTGACAGTCTTTTTATCGTCATTTCCATCTCGATCGAGGACTAGAGACTCATCTTTAGGAAGAACCAACGAATCTTGACCAATCGGTGCTGCTGCTTCGACTAAATTTTCAATCGATACTGCGGCCGTTGGTGCATTGTTAGCAAAACTTCTGTGCAAAGATTGATTATTTCTAGAAGCACCCCTCCTGATACTGCTGCGCAGCAAATTGGCGACGTCAGCAGCCGTTAAATTAGAACTACCATTGCTCGACTGCACCCTCCGACTTCTGTCCATCGTCGAATGATTACGTTCGCTAGCCGTTCTGTCTATCGTGCTTATCCTCATCGTTCTGTCTATCGTGTTCGGCCTGTGCCTCTCCAAAGTGTTGGGCCGCCCACTTCCTGTATCCGTCACAACGGGTTCAACCTCTGTAACTATTATCGATATGTCCCGTGACGGTATTCCTTGGTTCATTTCAACCAAGACAGTTGCGTAGTCTGGTGGTGGGGGCTGCAGCGCCGGTCTCGACCTCGGAGTGCTGCTTTCCCCCAAGACGTTTGCTATTCTTCTGACGCTTCGTCTGAAACTTTGACGTAACATTTTTGCTATTCTGGCTCCAGTGGCAGTCGTGTAACTTGGAGGAGGCGTGTACTTGGGAGGAGGATCTTCAAAAGGCACATCTGTCGTTGACGGCAAGACTCCATTACCGTGAAGACTTGTAGTCGTTTCATTCCCCACTTGTGTTTGGGCATCGGCAGCATCTTCTGGTTCTAGGGAGGGCCTGTACAGTAGTTGAATTCTCTGGAATAATCGATCAATGTTCGTCAAATAGTTCTTAAGTGAGTGAATTCAACATGTGATATATTAAAACGGATACACTAACGCATGCACTATGTACGCAATAACTTACACTTACTCCGTTGCATTGAGCGCAGTGACTTACATTAACTTCCACTTGTTCGCTCTATCGTTTGCATAAGAAAGAAAAATCGTCTGTTTAAGTACTGCTTGAAATAGAACTGATTTGAAATTCATAAGGTTTGCCAGATAACGACTGCTAGTACTAATATAAGGTTTGGCAACCAGTCCATAGTTTTTTTTATGCAAAATATACTCAAGTCGAACCGAAAATGTTGTAACTATATTAAAACGATAAAACTCACTCGAACCCTTACATCAAATATGTCGGGAGGTCCGTTATTCAGGTATCGACATGTTTGGATAATAGCAACGATCGGTATCATCAATATTGGTATAAGCTGAATGGCTGCGCCAAGTTGTCTTGTCCAGACAGCCCAGTAGTCTTTGCTGGTTCTACGATAAGTGTACAAGTCTCGGAAACCGCTACTCTTGAATATCATGATACTCAGAACCTGAAAAAATTTTACTTCATCATTTTTAAAACATTTCCTGTTGAAGTTTAAATTTCAAATGAAATAAATTAAGCATATTTAAGATGGTGAATTTGGAGAATCTACATCTCGAAAACCAAATATTCAATTCCACTGGTGTTAATTTTGTTTGAAAATATATAGATCGAGCTTCGTTCATGTATTTTTTTATTAGAATCAATTGATACGAATCAATTGGTACGAAGGATTGCTATATACTGACTCTGTGATATGTGTTGCGGTACCCATAATATTTCAAAAACAGCTTAACCGATTTACTTCGAATTTGGAGTCAGTATACTATGATAGTTTATCTTTTGTATATATTTTTATATATTTATGAGGAATCAAAACGGTTCTCAAGGTTTCAAAAATTCTTCCTACTAATTGACTGTGGCAAACAAAATATGTGAATAAAGCTCGATCTACGCATCTTTGAGTAAAACAAAGCTCAACTGAATTGACTAATCAGCTGTTGAGATATTACTGCTCAAAATTCACCAAAATTAAACAGACTATTTAGTACCATGAGTGCAACAGGTAGTACAACGTTCCAAGTGAAGGACAGAAGTGGTCCGGCCCAATGTCTGAGACACCTTCCGGTTGGTGGAAACAGTTCAGCAACTACGGCTTCACCTGTGTGTGGCCGACCCCTAACTGCAAAGACTGCGCCAACCTCGACCAGATACAAAACCATTATCCACCAGGCACCACCAACCGTGTAGTCCAGATAGTAAACGACGTAGATACCGAACTGAAAGTAAATAATGGAAATCGAAATGAAAGGAAAGGAAATGATTCTAATAATCGAAATTGAAATCAGTAACGTTAACATAAGGAATTGGTTTTGAGAAGCGTTATTGCTTTGTGACTTTAGAATTACTTAGAAGGCGTGGAGTTCATAAAGTACGATTACGTTTTGCTGTATCATTATGTTACTGAATATCACTGTCATTTAGTATATTACTGAATTTTAAATAATGCTCAAATGAAAATTAAAGATTTTTCTTAAAAACGCGGATCGCTACATTTACGTAACGTATTTCAACCTCATGCCAATAATTGGTCACTACAATTCGAACATTTCGATATACAAGGATGTCTTCGTCGAATAAACTAGATTTTTCATAGAATTCGTAGTGGAAAACACTGCCTATAATTTTTCTCTTCGAATCTCGAACCCAATCATTTTATAAATGAAATTTTTTTAGAATACTCATATATCATAGAAACTAAGGGTCGCTATTGGAATAGTTGCAATTTAGCGAACAATGCAGAGAAAAATTGTTTTAAAATTCATTACTTTCTCATCGATCGCAGGAAGAAATATTTGTTGAGTATTTACGTGCAGTTTTTCTATTTCGGATAGAATGATAAACAAATTACGGCAGACCAATAAGAATTTTATTGTTACTTAAATAATTTTGTATTGTTTTGTATAATCGTCGCGCTTAAATAAAATAGAAACACTTGAAATAAAAAATTACCATGAAAATGCTTGAGGGTTACTACTAAGCGGTACAGCTAACAGGGAAAAACCCATAACTAAAATGATGTTTACCTGTGCCAGTTATAATAACACTTTTGAACACATGCAGTTTATTAATTAATGTTTGAAGAGAGGATTGATTGTAATTGATCTGCTGAAAAACTAATTTACTATGGTTGAAAATGGTGACTGATTCTTCCTTACAGCGCCGAACTTTCGGAAAATATTATATTACACAGTGAATGAAAATTGGTGAACTTGAGACTTTCAATTTCAGTTGATTTACGATAGCAGAGATACCATCGAACCACCAATCTTGAAGTCCTTGACTTGAATGTCTAAGAACATAACATTGTTCTTGGTAAAGCCATCATATCTCGTTAATTTGGTGTGAGGTATGAACATGTACATTCCAGAATCCTTGTCGAGCTTGTTGGAATCATCGCCGGCATCTTTTCTTTTGACTTTCAATGTTTTTCTCACATTATTAGCCGGATTTTCTTGGTCTCTTAAAACAACGGTAGCTTGAAGAATGCACGGCCAATCTAGCAAAGCGTCCCATTTTCCTTCCAAGACTCGCAGAC
This sequence comes from Neodiprion lecontei, assembly GCF_021901455.1. Taxonomy (NCBI): domain Eukaryota; kingdom Metazoa; phylum Arthropoda; class Insecta; order Hymenoptera; family Diprionidae; genus Neodiprion; species Neodiprion lecontei. The sequence goes on along the minus strand of NC_060266.1, from coordinate 19,301,794 downwards.
AACCGATTATGTGTCTCTCTTTCCACTGTCCTTTTCCATTTAGAAACAATTCAACTCTCAGTGTGTATCCGTACTCCTTATTGTAAAATATTGGACTACAAAGTAGGGTGTCATTTTCTTTAGCATCCGTCATTTTTTCCTTGTACCTATCAATTCGCCACAACAGACGACCGTTGCTTGGTACCGGTTCAAAATATTCTTCTGTAACGCATCGGCACTTCATGCTTTGGGCTGAATTTTGACTCATAACTTCCTTCATCGTATCTTCGACGTAATTTATGTGTTCCTTCATCTGAAACTTCAACGCCTTTGTTTCGGCGACTTGGTTCTCAATGGCTTCAGAATGCTTCCTCATCTCGTCGACAAGAATATCCATTTTCTCTGCCAAAATATCGTGAGATTTAACCAGCCCCTTGGAAGCTTTACATCTCATTTCAAGCTCCAGTTTCAAATCGTGAATCTGTTTCAATTGCTCATGCCAAACTGCACTGATCATCACATTTTCCTCCGACAAAAAGTTTTTGAATCCTTCCAATTCTGCGTGCCATTCCTTCATTGCTGTTTTTCGTTCAATTTCACCATCAGTCAATCGGCTTTGAAGCATGTTTAACTGATCGTAGACTTGTTCGAAATTCAAACTCGTTTGTTCGTCAATGTGAGTGAAGCTTTGCTCTAGTCTACTTATACGAAAATTTATGTCTTCATTAGCCTGACGATTTTCAGAGCTTGCTTCGGATAAACGAATTCTCAACGTTTCTAAAGCTGCCTCCTTAGAACGCAGCGTTTCCAAACTTTGCGCAATCCTTGCCTCCAATTCCTTTTGCTCTTGTTTACCGTCTGCAATCGTAGTTCGCATCATATTCAATATAGACATAACTCTTTCTTTCCATACCGAATCGGTTGGCGCGGGTAACTGCATTTCATCCGACTTGCTCATCTTTTTACTTTTTCTACTGCTACACTGGGCACGATGTGCCTTCGCATTACATCTCGGTATATAAACCCCACACTTGTCGGGACATTCCTCTAGTACGGCACCGCAATGTTTAACATGCTCGGATATATATCTCTCTTCGATAAATTCACTGCAGAAATAACAGGGCACACTTCGACGAGTGATGTAATTCACGTTGCTGCTCATTTTCGTTTAACGTAGTGACCAAAGCCAAATAACGAGTTTAATATCTGCCAGAACTGTGAGAGGCGACACGTCATAACGATATCGTCGTGTTATAAATGATAATGATAACACCTGATAAGACTTCCCCCAATCTTGATCAAACTTACGTGATTACGTAACTGTACGCTTAGATAAATACAGTATTTCAACCGCAAGAAACGTGTTTGGGATCGGTGACTCAATCTTTTAACTAATTCATTGATCAAATGTTAAAGTGTTATGTCATACTTTGTCAAGTATTAATATACTGATGAATTATGTACGCAGAATAGAAGAAAAAAAAGTCTTTTTATAAAAGATTCAAAGTCCTTTCAGGTAACAATTGCGAATTGAAGTGATATAAAAAATGGATACAATAATATCGTATAACCATAACGAGTTCGGTTTGTAGACTTAAAAGTTTCTCAACAAATCGACTTCCTGTACTAAATAAATGAACTCACCTCTGTGGCCATTGGGAGTCCTAAAATGTATCCACAAGCACAGCTGAAGAAGGTGATTGTTGTCTCCCACAATTTCATGGTTTTTGCATTGATAGCCATTATCCCAGTTATAACGCAATGCCATATAGCAAGCTGAAAGGTGAATAATACAACAGTAAGTTACCAAACACAAGTGGTTATTGCGTAACACTGTGTAACATTCTGTAATAGACAGATGTTTTCGAAGTGGGTCAAAAAACGCATAGGTTAAATACTCAGTTCATTAAAAGTTCTTATCGAGTTAGATCATTTTCAACTGTGCAGAATATTGGAACAGGATGTAGAACAGCTTAGGCTTTCATTAGAAGCTACATGATGAATTTGGTCGTTTAACGGATTTAGTCACCTGCTGCGCTATTCCGAACAGGATCAGTATGAAGTAAAATAGAACGGCCCAAAATGGAGAAACTTGTTCAGATCCCAGGAGAGCCAAAGTAGCCGGTACCAATTCCGTGGCCAGTCTTAATACTTGATAACCAGATTCAGCGCTTAGATTTGCTCCGTGTCTGATGACTCGTTGACCAGCGAGAAATGAGGCGTGATTCATATATCTTTCGGGGATGTTACCTTGGCCTCGATGAGCCGGTTGGTTGGCCAGATGCATAAACGTGTAACCCGATATGCTTTCTGCAATGAACCGAGTCAAAATTGAGATCCAGTGTTGTACGAGATAGTAAGTATTACTATGTATATGAAAATAAGACTATTCATATACGAATTAATCTGTATTACATTAAAGATAGTTTGTCATGCGAATATCTGTATAAAAGATAAGATCATCCTTACATCCATCTAGAAAAGATCAAAAAGATTGTAAGGTCGATAGATTTTTAGATGCTCGATGTCATTACGTACCAAAAGAGCTCGTAGTATAGATGTATTTGTGATGCCTGAGGATTTGAACGCAAGTGTTTGCTAAAAAAGCCGACAGTAGAAGAACAACAAAGGTCAAAACGACCACCAGACTCGTATCTCGTTGAAGAAGATGCTTATGTTTGTTGTGAGCGGCTATCTGTAAATTTAAAAAGAAGTTTTTAATTACGTTGGATTATCCCATTTTCGAGTATATATCAAAGCTGGGAATTCGTCTCGGGTAAAAAAGATGAGCTCATCGACAGCTGACTAATGTAAAATTTAAAACACGATTGTAGATATGTAACCAGATATTATTCGAATCAATTCGTTCCTTCGGAGCAAGGCTTGAATTATGAAAATGATGAATGTCACATACCTGCATCGCGGCGGCTCCGAATAATCCCCAAGTGAGGAAGACTTCGGTAGAAGCAGCCATCCACGATTTACCGTTGATGAAAAACTCGCTCCAATCAGTCTCTGGAAAGAGTTGATGAATCGAACCGGTAGGCGTCAGTCCCAATAGCTTGGCGCAGAGTACCAAAGTGCCAAATACCGGTACTAAGGTAAAAACGTAGACAACTTTGCCGTAGGATCTTAAACCTTAAACATAATCAATGAGAATTATCATCCTTCGCAGATCTTCAACCATTAAGAACGAAGATTATTACTCGGTTCATTTGTTACCTACCTTTACTAAGCGAGACGAACACTATCATCCATACTACAGCCAGGTTAAACGCGACCTGGAACTTTAGCGTCACAACTCCGTTATCAGGCACGTTCAAGTGATGCCTTTGAAGTACTGCGCCACTGAAGTAGTCGGGAACCGTTTCGTGTAGCTTGTAAGGAGTTGTATTATGCGTTGGTTTTGTGTCATCTCGATACGACGAAAACGGCTCAGCCCATCGATACCTGTCTTGCTTCGTGATGAATGAATCCCTGCGAATAAAGATAAGGAAATAATTCGTTCGTCTCAGATAAATAAGTCGGTCTTAATATCCTGATGAAACAACATTCTTCTGTATGATTTCTGGGCTTTTTACCTGAAGTAAACAAACATCCATGAGACACCAACAATGCTGTATATACCGATGAAAGCCTGAGCAGTTAGCAGCGCTATTCCGACGCCCTGAAACAGTGGCGAGATCTTCCACATATCTACGGCTCCCGCAGCTAATCTCTGACCCAAACATACTTGGAGCGTGAATAATGGGATTCCAAGCACGAGGGATAGGACCAAAAACTGGACGATGAAGTTGGCTGCGAACAGACAAAGCGATAACAACGTTGAATGAGTTATAATCTGTCGTTGTGAAATGAACTCACAAATACAATAACAAAGTCTAGATTTGAGATGTTTTATCCGCACCTTTCTGTTAACAATTTCTGAATAACATGCAAATAAGGATGCACAGAATCGTGCCGTATAATAAGAGAAAATGGTCTACTCGTCGAGGTATAAATTTTCAAAATTGACCAACTTTTCCAGCACTCTACTCGTAAGTGTATCTTCGATTCGAGTCTCAACTGTTAATTCAAATCGTACCTCCAAACTGTATGCTGAGTATGGCGAACCGACTGATGTTGAAGAGACCAAGAGTGCATCCCAAACAGGCCAGAGCTGGGCTCAGCGCATGTGGCCACCTTCCCAGAGGATTCTCATTCTCGTCGTCGTCCTCTCCTCTCTCGTCATCTCTGTCCACTCCTCTCTGCCTTTCGCAGACTCTGATGAAACAAAATTAAAAATTCTTGTGTAATGATTTTGGCAAGCTAGTTGAATTTATTGATTGAATTATTGTTTCTTTTTCCATCGCTCATCGATGCTTTCAGATTAAATTCATACAGACATCTACACGGCGATCATTTCGTCATTTTAATTGAAATATATTGAAGAGAACCCAAAGTATGCAGACTTGTCAATTTGTTATCTTAGTAAATCAATATTGGCCATTATAAAGCGAATATAATTCACGAAATTCGAGTTTTTGATATAATTTAATCAAATACTTCAAAGATTAATTTGTTTTGATCTATAATCTTGATAATTTGAAATTTTGAAATTTGTTCCGATTTATTGCATTTCGTATTTTTAGTTCTTACATTATTTTTTTTTTCCTATATTATGTTATGCAAAATTAATATGTGTGTATTAGTTAACAATAATTTTTCATATTGCAGATGAAGTTATAACGTGCTGAATTTACCAAGGTATAAATTAATATGCGATAATAAAATTCTTTAAAGGTCAAGGATAATCATGATACAGAATATAATATACACTAAAATTTAAGTTTCTTTTTTAGAAATTTGTCCGTGGTGGAACAATATTGGTATAAATGAAAACTATTTAAAGGAAACCACATTTAGTAATTACGTTGATTAATTATATTTGAAGACGAAGAGAAAGATATAGAGGTATACGTATTATACGTAAAAAATGGTGTATTGTTTCAATAATGTTTGAATTCAAAGTTGCAATATTCCAAATAAACAAGTCTGTAAAAATATTTGAGAACCGTTAGCCGTTGTTAGCCGTTTTTTAGAGCATAATAATACCTTGATCGACTTGCAATTAATAATCATGATAAAAATCTCGCTTTCTGTGAAACGAATTTTCGTTATAACAACTTCTCTTGTATAATCTCTGTAATATCGATAATTTTATATTATAGAATTAGTCGTTTGCAAAATTGAATTATGCGAAGTTTTTTTTTTCTTTATATAGAATCTTAATACACGTACAAAAGTATCAAATACTGGAATTATAAAGAAAGACTTACAATAGACGTCGATGCTTTGTTTCAAATTGCTTTGGAATAATTAAAAGTCTATTGAATAATTTGCTGGATCTCATCCGAGGAAGGCTCATTTTATTCAGAAAACTATTTTCTTGAATTTCACTGAAATACAAAGTAGGTATTTTCTTTTTATCACGTTGCCGTCGTTGAATATTTAATTTTACGACATTATACTGATATTCATTATTCAGTGAACAATCAATGGCATTATTGAATTACCTAATAAAAAAAGAAGAAAAACCGTTTCACTGACTTTGTAGAAAATACAGTCTTATGAATAAAACGAGCTATTGTTATATAAAGGGCAAAATCGAAGGAATTTACCGGATTTATAACAATGAACAATAAAAGATGAAAATAAGAATAACAAACACATCGATATCCAAGCAGTTATTAATAATTCTAGAATGTTTTTATTTTTGTGCATTTTCAAGAAATCTTTGGCAGCTTAGGAATATAATAAATTGACAAAACGAATCAATAGTATCGATTTATAGCCCAACACCCTTCTCGAAAACGTAATTAAGAAAAGCGCGACAAGATACGATATTTCAGTATATGAGGCATTCCGCGCTAAATTGACCAGGCACTGATCCTCGTTCTCTTGGATTTGGTTCGCGATTTTTTACATTATTTTTCCAGGTTTGAAAATCACTCGGATATGTTTTAGCAAAATAATTTTACTTATGATTTATCAGAAACAACATATCTTTGGACATAATATAAAAATATGAAAAATTCTCAAAAATCTTGTGTCAGATATTATAATTTTTAAACCCATACCCAGAGTTAAGCCATTAATTGAATATTGCTTCGATATTTTTTTAAATTTCTTGCTTTAATAGCTCAAAGGAAACGGAAACAAATGCCGCTCAACGTCTAGGGTTAAAAATGTTGATATCTGCCTCAAAATTTTTGAGTATTGTTTCAGTTCTTAAATTACGTCCAAAGACATGCTGGTATTCAAAAATGACAAGTAAAACAAATCATTCAATAAAATCAAATGAAATAAATTTGAAATATTTTCACAGTTTGAACAATAACATAAAAGATCGTGCAGCAAATCTAAAAGGTGGAAGGTCAGAGCTTGATCGATTTGGCGTGGAATGGTCCATTATATGTATATAACCAGGAAGTAGATGGAATCAAAGGTTGAATTTGATCGAAGTGCAGATAAATTAATACAATGAGTGAACATGGCTTTTTACACGTGTCCGAAGAAATCGAGGTTTAGCTATAAACATTCACAATGATACTGCACGTACGAAAAACTAGGCCAAACGTATGTGTTCACAATATATACCGAGAGGTTCTCCTAAAAGAACCTGTTCAACAATTTAATCCAGTCAAAATAGGTCTGAATTAGAAGTATCCGAGATGTTTTTGTGTATAGGGAATTTCGACCCTCATGAATTCAAATCTGAAGTCATTTTTGAGCTGCGTAGCTGGCGTTTCGAGAAAACAACCAAATTTTTTTGTTGTTTTAGTGTTTTTCTCAAAAACTGATGTTGATAGATAAAATATAACTTGACCATCGAGTTGAGCGAAAATTGTACATCGAATTAAGGCCTCATATGTAGATAACGGAGTCAGATTAAAAAATTAAAAAAAAAGAAATCCTACTTATCAATGGCATCTGGGGAATTTTGGTGAAATAATTTCATTTCTTTTGAAATTTGCTAATCCAATTCTGTTTCCGACATATGAGGACATAATTCGATGTAGAATTTTCCGTTCTAAACGATGGTCAAATCATTTTTCACCTATCGATAGCAGCTTTTTAGGAAAACGCAAAAACCGTCAAACTTTGCTGTTTTCTCGAAACGCCGGCTATGTAGCTCAAAAATGACTTGAGATTTCGAGTTCCTGAGGGTCGAAATTCCCTATTTACAATAATGCAACCGTATCCCGAACATTTTCAATTCTGACCTATTTTGACTGGCTTAAATTGCAACTCGTCTAGTTTATATGCGTAGCCAGCTACATAAAAATGTCACCAGCATGATAAGAAGAGTAATCGTTGCGTAGCGGATCGCGGCGGCACCGTAACCCGGCCATTCTTAATACCCGATAGGTTATGGTTGACCGTCACTTGTCAACCAGTTGATTCTAGGGATTTTTTTTTTGCCTGCGAAGGTTTGCTTCATGCTTTGAGGACGGATGTCAGCCAATCAAAGTTAAGCAAGTTGAATCGCGCATGCTACGAGTAGGTCCTTTCAAGAGAATTTCTCTGTATGAGCTATGTTTTTTACATCTACTTATACATAATGCACGACTATTTACCCTCGTATGTATGTGGCACTCTGATATTATTACCATGGCCACTACTCGAGAATTATACACTGCAGAATGTCACTTGACTTATACGTAACTTCGATAACTCGGGATGGAGGTGTATCATTATCATAAATTTGTAGTTATTGTATAATTATTCAACCGTGTGCAATAAAATGCCGTTAACGGAACAAACTGAACGAAAATATAATATTCCTTGAATCAAAATTTATCACATCCTACAAATTTTCACTATTTGTTTTCTATTTCAATGATTTTTTTTTTCCTTCAAAAGTCAATACATTGATGACTCGTATTTTTCAAAAATAATTCTCGCGTCAAATCACCTTATTCTATCAATTTTCGTTCACGGAAACTCAGCGACAGATATTTTATATTATCAATTATTTTCATTTTTTAAAATAAATATTTCCTGAAATAAGAATTTTCTTAGAATCTAACTTATTTCCTACTCTCCGAACGCAACGTTTGAATTCACACAGTTCACGTTAAAAAACTACGGTATTTTTTTGTCTTATCCTTGTTATATCTTTTTCTGTAATGTCCTGTTACGAGAATTTGATGAATTTTCATGCTTAATAGATTTATCTACGTTACAAGGAAAAAAAAATAAAAAGAAAAAGGAAGACTCAAGACCGGATCTTGGTATCGGTCTTTTTGAATTCAGGAGGCGGCAACTACTGCTGTTCCGCCCAGATCTTTCATGTAACCTTGAAATATATTCTATATGTATACCAAAGCTAAATATACATAGAAATATGTACGTACAATGTATATAAATAAAAGACGTATAGGAGTATTTTTTTTTTCTTCTTTTTTTTTTGAATTCTTTATTATCCTGCTAATTTTACGTGCGCTCTTATTCATTCGTTTGATTGTGTTGTTTTTGGTTTTATTTTTACTTTTCATGCTACACGTTTCGCTAACTCCAATAAAAGTATCAGGCGAATCGATACCAAAGAAAATGAAACGACGAAAAATAACAATAATAATAATAATAATAATAATAATAATAAAAAAAAAAAGAAAATAAAAATTTGTCATAACGTGAGTCACTGTATGGTAAAGAAGGAAATGAAAATATCCGTCTACAGATCGTGCAAATCAACCTTGTAATTATTCGTCGCGTATAGTATAAATATTCATACAGATTTGTACTGGACGGTTCGCGGATTCTTTGTCACGGTCGTTGCTGGTATAAACGGAGCATGTATAATAATAAATACAATACATTCACAAATACATCAGACAATTTGGGGAATCTACGTCTCTGTTTTCTGGTTTGTTTGAATGTTTGGCATAATAATGACGGGGAATAAAATTACGGAGTCGGTGAAAGAATTTTTTATACCCCAAAATCGCAATCCAGTATTTTTCAATAACGATAACATAACGCCCGGTACAACGTATTGTTATTATACAAAAGATATAATAAAAAACTGTAGAGATACAATTACCGATCAACGATTTTTATCGTACGTGTTAAAATTTTTATTCGAGAAAATTTTGCAATGTTAAATTTTCAACAATTATTGATCAGATTTTCGACAGAGAGTTCTGGATCTTCTTGAATAATCATTAAAAAAAAAAAAAAAAAAAAAAATTTCAAATCAACAGAATGTTAGAATTTTTCATAATCATTTCGAAATCATCGACGATTAATTGAAATTCAAAATTTTGTCCTTCATTTTCTGTTACTTGCGAATAAATATTTGACAATTTTTGTATACACTGTAAAGTTTATCGCAAATCATTGTTGCAAACCTCGAGAAAGGTAATAATAAAATAATCACTGTATTGGGTCGTCGAAAATTTTGTAATCAATTTTCAAATCGTATTCTATAACGACGAAAGAATTCGAGGAAAGGGGAAAGTATACGAAGGGCTCTAAATGATCGTGAGCGCAATGTACATAGGTATTACATATGTATACAGGTATATACGAAACTCGACAGGAAATGAAGATATTGATTATTTCGCAGACCGTATAAGGTATACGTAATTTACGAAACTGGCCACTGGAGAATATAACCCTGACCTCTGCTTCATTACACCTCACGCGATCCATAGCGGTCACTTCGAGTTATTAATTACGCACATAAAGAAAGATTAAAATTAAAAAAAAAAAAAAACAAAAAAAAATATATATATATATCCACAAATTTAGAATAGAAACGGAAAACAAGACGAGGAAAAAAATGAGAATCCGAGTTTTGGCAAATTTTTGTTTCAATACGATTCATTTCTGTTCATTCTCAAATAATTACATTATATTTTGTAATATTTTATTCCCCGAAATGTTTCCATTCCAACTGATGTAATTAACAAAATTTTATTCCCTTCGTTCAGTCAATTTTTTGGTTTTTTTTTTTTTTTGGTATGGTGCAAATATATGGAATATTATTTCGAATAGAGTTATGAGAGTGAACAGAGAAAAAAAAAAAAAATATCAATGCAAACATGTCAATTGTCGGAATCGATTGATATTTTTTTTGATATTTTTTGTTTTTATTAAAAACTTGTATAAATTATTTTTTCGCCGAAATATTGTCACAGGTTTATTTAAACATGTAATTTTCTGCATTTGGAAGAATTTTCTCTTTTTTTTGGGGGGGGGGGGGTTACATTGACGCGTTGTAAAATTTAAAGATCTGTTGAACTATATAATCAGTGTATAACAATATGTCGTTATATTATAAAATGAAAGTGTGAAAAAAATAAAGAAATAAATAAATAACAATAAGAAGAATTTGTAATACGTAATAGAAGAATTCTTCGTTGCGGTTTGATTTTGCGTTACTCCAAGTATTTGATTAACAATTTCGATAAAAATTCAACGTTTTATTCCTGTAATTCTTACATCAATTATACTTTACGTGGAATAAATCTGATATTAATTATGTTAAAACTTTCCTTACTTCATTGATTTACGTTGATCTGTAAGAAACTTTCGTCTCACTGGAAGCCTGTTTATTACCTTTTAGCATTATTAAAAATTAATTTCAGGCGATTAGTATGAAAAATTTGACGTGCAGCGTCGTGATATTTAAAAAATTATTGCATAATATGTATCTGCGGTTTAACATTTATTCTCCACTTCAAAAAATTCGCCACATACATATCTTTCATCGAAGATTCACGTATTATTCTGCAATTGTAATTTTATCTTTAAGGTTACGCAGCGCTCCTACCCTTACCGACCGAGCGAACCCTCCCTTTTTCTTAAAACAAGAAGCAAAAGGTTGATTTTGCTCGGACGGTAAGAGTAGGAGTACTACATGAGCTTAATTTTCAAGCCACGATTACATAATTTCCAAATTTCACTAATATTTTACGCATCCTATAATTAGCTTCAAAAGTGCTATCAAACAATTCTCAAACTCGCCTCTGCTCTAAGCATCCATTTCGCATATAATACGAGTCAAGTTAATTGCTTGGAGAAGACAAACTCGCGTTAGATAACAACATGCGGTACCTTCCTCAATATATATTTATTTATAAGGGTCTCTGAAATTACATACCTATGTACGTAAAATAGATACGTGCAAAGTTGCGTAGTCGCGATATTGACGAATGTTCAAAGTATCTTAAGAAAGAAAAGACAAACAAACAAACAAATAATAAACAACAGCAACAGCAACAGCAACAACAACGGTACCACAGATTATACATTAGCCTTGATCCGCATTCACGAATGACCAAGAATCGACGGACATGCTCGCACACATACATATATTTATATATATATAAATGTTTGTGTTGTTGTGTGTGTGTGTGTGTGTGTGTGTGTGTGTGCGTGTAATGACGTCACGATCGTTATTGCGCGGTGATGATGAAAAAATGTTTGAGAAAGAGAAAGAGAGAGAGAGAGAGAATACCTCAAGGAAAATAGATGGAATTGATTTCAACGTAAAGAAGAAGAAAAAAAAAAAAAAAGGCAACAACGCCGGGACGCGTTTTTAATGACATGCGGTGTACAAATCGAATGTCCTTATGCATATTAATTAAATGTATCGCGTATGAAAACAAGGCGGAAATACTTTTCAATATGTTACATTCGTGGAGATTGCGGTGCGAAAAGGAACGGAAAAAAAAAGAATAACGTTATTTTTTTATCATTCTCGACACATTATCACGTGGTATAAATTAGTAACGTTCATATATCGTTACGTAATATTAGGTAGAAAAAAGTGAGAGATAAATAAACGATACGCTGCAGTAATACAACAATGTTTCGGATATCGTTTGCATGAACCTCGGCGAAATTTCGCGTATTTCATCCTTTTTTATTTATTTATTTATTTGTTTGTTTTTCTTTTCTTTTCATTCACACATCATATTTTTTTTTTTTTTATCTCGCGTTGCACGTTGAGTCAAATTTACCGTATATGATACACGATAGAACGCGGAGAGAAAATTGTATGACTTTGCAACGTTTTTCATTCCGTTTAGCACGTCTTGCGGTTAATTGTTTCGTCCTTGTTCGTTGCGAAAAGTGAAGAAGAAAAAATGTGTACATATTTATTTGCGTACGTATGTACGTATGCATAGCGAGCTTACGTAGAATCTCGCAAAAGTGAGAAAAAAAAAAATTTATAAACCGAGTCAGCCGATTGCTGGTTAAAATAAATATCCTGGATTTGTTTGTACGATTACCTGTTAACAATAATAATCATTGTCATTTGACGACTGTTGAATTTCTTTTTTTTCATTCGAGAGTTGAAAATTTTTTTTCACAATCGTTGTGAAAAAAAAAAAAATAAAAAAAATGTACAGCTACAAATTATTTCTCGAGTGTAAAATTGTTGTTTATTCTCGACTATCTTCGAAATTCTATGTATACGAAAGAAGAAAGAAATAATAAAAACAATATATACGTTTCAATAAAGTGTTATAACATACGTGCATGTTTTTGTGAAAAGAGAAAAACAAAAGAAAACGCAAGGAAATGAATCACAGAAAAGCGATAACGAGACACAATTTTTTGACGGCATGCTTTTTTTTTTCTTTTTCCTTCCATTTCACGAATCTTTCACATTTTGTAGGAAAAATTATCGATCAATCAACATGCAGTGTAATTATTATTATTATACCTGACACGCTGTCGCCTCTGACTGTAGTAAAAGTAGTCATAACAAGCAGCTTGATCGTAATTCATCCTTGCTGTTGGACCATTTCGAAAATTTTCCGCACTTTATCAGCTTGTCAATTTACAAGTTTTCATGTTTATTTATGTTTTTCATTGTTCGGTTTATTTTTTTTTTTTTTTCACTCCTTGATCGGTTATCGAAGAAGGTAGAAAAACTACAAATTCAGCAGCGCTGATTTACTGGAACAACACTTTGAAGTTCAAGTCGTCGGAGGATCAAACACCGAGACTGTTATGTAACGGGATTTCTTGATCACCGCAACTTCCATGTATGTAGTATGTGTAATAAAGAATAAAGTGCTGCAGGTGTTGATTAACGATTATCACTTTACATGTGTTATATTATTATTATTATTATTATTATTATATGTTATTGTTAGAAAATAACTGGAGGTAAAAGTGAATTATTATTGATATTTGTATAACCTGATGATCGTGGCACGTGTCGATAACGATGAAAATGCTGCTCGAGGATACAAAGTTTGTTTGAAAAAGTTGAAATATCGACCTTTTTTTTTTAATCAATTCAAAATCATGTCTTGATTAATCTTCTTTATTTGCCACTCATAAACTATGTTACTTATAGTGTTGAAAATAAAAAATAAAAATATTTTTCCGGATCAACTGTAAATTCGTTGTAAGAAAAAAAGAAAGAATATGACTATTTTTAAACGTATGTACAAAGTTGACCTTATTTTCCGTTACAATTTGCGGAATCAAAGAAATAAGTTGAATTGCGTACTTTGGAAATGTATTTCTGTTTCTTTAAATTTGGACGCGTTTGTGATCCTAATATATATAATATATATATATATATATGTTAACTGCAGACGAAATGTTTTTTTCTCTGCGTGCGTGTTTTGAGGTTTTGAGTTTCCCGATTATCTGTTTTTTTTTTTTTTTTCCTATCTCTGATCGCGACTTGACTCGACAGACTCGCGTCGGTGACTGGAGTTGGATAGTTTGGCGGATTCAGTATCGAGGATGGAATCCGTCGAATTACGCTCGAGAGGAGAAGGAGAAGCAGAAGGAGGAGGAAACCGGCATAAATCTCTCGATGACGATCTCATGATCTTCAGCAGCAGAGATCTATCGAACGAATTACGTTTAACCCTTTTGGAACGTTTTTTCATTCCAGTGGAAATATATTTCAATAATAATTCGTAAAAAAAAAAGTTTTACTCGTTAGATCTTCCTTTCAATAAATGGGTTTTGTCAAAACTTCCAATGTCGGTTTGAATGAATAGTTTTTAGCACTCTAACCTCAAAATCGTCTTGAACTTTGTCGCGATTTTTCTTTGGCTCTCGCGATGGAAAATACGGACCGAAATTTTATATAACAAGAGATGAGGCTAAAGTTAATAGCGTTGTTGTAATGATTTATGTTTCGGAAAAATCGTTATTTCACAATTGCAGAATTCTTGTCTGAAATGCATAAAAATCCTGATAAGACAAAAGGTATTCATATTTTGAAAACTTGACTACTTCAAAATCACTATAAAGTTTAAAAATAATAATCCCCCCCCCCCCAGTGTTTTGTTACTTCAACGTTACTAACTTCAGTCTCATACAACAAGAGTACGTTACGAGTTTTGACACTAAGCACGAAATTGAGGTTAGGGTCGCGTAATGTCAAATGTAATTTGCGACTGCGCATGCACGGAGTACGGAAAAGACAACTTTAAAGTCCTGGGACTTAAAGATGCTCGTTATTTTCTTAAATAGTTTAGTTTAACTTCTTCATTGCTTTTAAATATGTACTTTACGTAACGACCATAAATAAGCATGAAAAACTCGTAAAACATGCTTGCGTTGTACAAAATATATTGACGTCTGTATTTTCGTTTACTTGTAAGTATATTTTCTAGTTGAAAAAGTTTAGCTAAAGTAGTCGATAATGGAGGCATGTAATTAATTTGAAGTTAACCTTTTGTCTGAACAAAAAAAAAAAAAAAAAAAAAAAATTAAAAAGAAAAAAGAAAATATTCAATCACACGCCTACAACTTTTGATACAGGTTTGGGAACATTCTGAAAATATCAGACATCTTAGTTGAAACATAAAAAATCGAATTGCGTTGAAAAAAAAAATTTCTATCGCTACATTTAATTCAATTCTGAAAGGGTTAAGCACGTATAGTTAGAGAAAAAATATAAACAATCAAAAATATTTAAAAACCAAAATTAAACTGGGCTACCGAAGCTGAATATCAAATTGAATTTGATTCCAGCAGTCTCAAATGCATACATTTAACAAATTTATTACTTTTACCGGATTTTCTTTCCAAATTTCTTTACCGACGAATCGTTGGTGAACATTATCTTTTACTATACAAAAATTGATTCGGAGAATTTTGGTTTTTTCGTTTCTATTTTCCTTTGGTATAAAAATTTCTCACAACGACAAGTCATCAGTGAATATTTAAACTTTCAACATACAGACGAGTTCGGAAAATTGTTTAATCGTTTGATTGTTCACTTTTCACTCGCGTTTTCCGTTTCCGTCAGCATCAGGAATTGTATTGAAATATAAATTTTATTTTTCGCCATCTTTAGATTTAAAATGAAAAAAAAAAAAAAAAAATTAAAAATAAATAAAAAATTATATTTACAAAGCTTAGGCTGTTTTTTTTTTTGGGGGGGATTTTCTTTGCGCGCTTTTCCATGACTAGCAGTACAACTGGTCGAATAAATATAAAAATAATTGAAAGACTTTGGTAATAATACGACAAATTAATTAATTCTTACCAAACTGCATATTAAATGTATTAATTATATAATTCGTATATTAGTCTGACGACGAGTCGACTTGACAGAATGAAAATGTGAAAACGGTAAAACTGCACTCGGTGATTTTCACTCCAGAATGCAGCCGAGAGTTTCAGCGGCGGTGCATCGATGCAGTTTTCAAGGTGCATCGGGATACTAGGAGCGCAGAAGTGGCATGCAGCTAGCAGCTTCTCCTACATTATGCACTTCTGGCGCAGCTTGCAACGGCTATAAATGCAACGCGCTGAGGACCAGATGCCTCGAGTTCATCATACGGGACTTTTAGAGCGATCGTATTGCGTTTATATTGCACTTAACTTTAGGTATATAATACATCTGTATGCTATATCGTATGAAAAAAAAAAACAGACTACTTTTTCTTTTCAAAATTCAAGTCGAAAATATAAAAAGTTAAGGACCTTGATTAACTTTTTAAAGGGTAGATTTATCACAAAATGATAGAAGACCTTTTTTGTAGAGAGTTCAATTCACTAAAAAAATGCGGTCTCGTCTTATCGGTACGTTAATGCTTTGACGTGTTATAAAATTCCAAACTTAAAGACAACAAATTCCCTATGTTATTTAAATGGAGAATAGAAAATCGCGATTATTCACCTCTAAATATTAATTTTAAATGTGAAACTTGGACAGCAGTCTATTTTCGTCGTTTGGAACAATATTTTCGAATTGAATTTTGAAAAAGAGATTAGTCGATTTTTTTGATACAGTCTAATATATTACATATATTTATATATTTAATGAATATCGTTGATCAAAAGTTGCATAGATAATGCATAATTTCGAAGATATATTAACATTACAAATTGTATAATGTATTTCGAGCGAAAGATGCTTCAAAAATCAAAAACTGTAAAATCGTCAATCAACTACAAACCGTTTGTAATAACATTGTAAGAGTACATTATATCTATCGATTATCGATATTTCAATTAATAATCGATTGTGTATATAAAAGCGTGATAACAAATTGATTAAAAACCTAGGAGTTTGACATTTTTTTTCAAAATTTTCTACCAGATAATAACAAATTGCGATCATATACTGTAATTGAATAATAATAAATAAATAAATTGAACGATGAATATTTTACAATATTTTTCATACAACGAGAAAAAAAATATGCTGTGATTATCTGTACTTGAGTCTTGAAGAACTTATTTCGTAAAAAAATTGATCATTTTGGTAACATAATTTTTAATTTTATAGGTTTTCTTTACTATTTCAAAAATATACGATCCATTTTCAGTACCAATCACATCAATTTACAAGTTTATGACGCGAGAAGTTAAAATGACGAACATAAGAACTTTGCTCAATTGCAGCGGTTGAAATCGAAATAACCGTTATATGTAGATATTTACGTGACTCCATTTTGAAACCTGTATAATACATCAGATTTAATCTGCGGTCGCTCGTTTAATTCTTGTGTTTATTTCGTCAGTTTGTTCAAATTTTTTGTTTTTGTTAATCGAAGAAAAATAGGGGACAAAATCATCAAATGAAATTCGCTCCTACATTAATACCGGTAAAGAGTTTTATATTGTCATAGAAAATTTACAAATTCGATAAAAATTGAAAAAATCATGAAGCAAAAATAGCTGTATTTTATAAATTCATTTCAAAGTCTTATGAAAATGGGACTATGATTCATAATCGTAATTTCCGAAGAATCTCGAGTATCCTTTAAAATAATCATTATAATAATAATGAGGATAAAAAATGACTGCTGATAATTATAATGATAACGATATGATCGATTGAAAGAAATACAAAGAAAGTCACGATATGAACAACTCGATACTTAATTTATACTATTTCATTTCAAACGTTTTTGTTTTTCGAAATTGATTCTTTGTTTCGATTCAAAAATTTTTATTCGCAGAAGACAAAAATCTCGTCAAAGAAAATTTTCCTTAGCGACGCGATTCACGTTTTTCTTATTTTATCACTTTTTTTTTTCATCCGCTATAAGTTACGAATTTTATGCGATTTGTAAATTTACTTAACGAATTAGGTATAATATGGGAATTTCAGGATTTCTCCATGTCAACCATCATAATTATTATTATTCTTATTATTGTTGATGTTGTTATTTTTTTTTTCTCGTTAAAAAACTGTTTTATTCATTAATTAACCGTTTTTACGATTATTCGATAAACTCTCGCCCGAAAAACAATGACATGTAATTTAAATATCGATTATTCAGGTGCTTCGAGTCGATTTCCGTACGTTTTGTACAAACTTGCAGGTATAAAATAAAAAGTAAACGAAAATCATTCATTTCAATATTCGCACGCCTTGCCAAACAAATTCAACAAGTGTATCTAACTTTTGAGTACCGATAATATTTGTCTTACAGTTGTATAAACAACCAACGCAATTCTTCTTTTTCCTCTTCCTGGTACGCTTAAGTTGGCGAATTGCGGTGATAAAATTTATCGTAAAAATGTACTGAGTAGTATATTGTATAATATAAACATATGGTCCATTCTTTGTCAATGATAAAATTTGTATTAACAAAAAGCAGTAAAATATTATCATATTTATTTCAGATTGTTTTCTCTCAAACAATTATTCATCCGAGTGTTCGATATTTTGTGTTTGTTTTTTTATTGTAGTTTCATAACTAAAACAAGAATTTTTGTCGATTTTTCATTGTGTTGAAAAAAAATAGAGAGGAATTGTGAAACTTCGAGTTGAAGGAACAAAATAAAAAATAAAATAAAAAAACTATTGAACCGCAATTGAGAGAAATTTTATCACCCGTAGAAGCAAAGAAATTATTAACCGTTTTCACGGTAATTTTAATTTTTTTTCCCATTATCCAAGAATGAGTAGATAAAAATCGTTATTTTATGCATCATTATGCCGATTATGTCCAAATATGTCTGAAACGGCGTCAAATTGACAAATTAAGGAAAAAGAAAATATTTCATAAAACTTCCCTAGATACCGTCGATAAATAGAATTCTTTTTTTATCATTAAGAAATTATTTTATCAAAATTCCCCAGATGCCGTCGATAAGTAGGATTTTTTTTTTCACAATTTACCAATTCGACTCCGTTTCCGACATATGAGGACATAATTCGATGTCGAATGTTCCTCGTTGAAGTGAAAAAAATGTTCTTTTAGAAATTGTATTAACTTATTCGTTTAGAAATAAAGATTTCTTCAATCAGTTGAACGAATGTAAAGGATATGAAAAATTGTTCTCACAATGTGTAATTAAAGATGACTAAAGTTTTTTTCCCTGGTTTTTGAAAATCTCACGAAATAGGTGAGACAAAATATGAGCACACAGCTTCGGGAATTCGAGAATGAAAACAAAAGGAAGAAACGGATTGAAGTGAAAAATAAACGTGGTTAAAAATACGCGAGATGGAGTTCGCGCGGAATGATCCATAGACGAAACATAATACATATGTTGATATTCTAGTCGTGTTCATGAACGCCGAAGGCGTTAACGCCAACGCTAATGAGTATGATCTTATACAACGTGGTATGGCTACCTATAGATATATTAACATTTATTCTTCGAGACTGCGCAATAAATATAGTCCAGTAAAAATATGTTTGAATTAATTAATCATCGGGATATGGCTGCATTTCTTGTGTACGGGATTATCGACGCTTAGGAACTAAAATATGAAGTCATTTTTGAGCCGCATAGCCGGCGTTTAGAGAAAAAAGCAAAATTTGAGGTTTTTTTGCGTTTTTCTCATAGAATGCTATCGATAGATGAAAAATGACTTGATCACCGTGTAGAGCGAAAAATTCTACATCGAATTATGTCCTCATATGTCGGAAACGGCGTGGAATTAACAAATTAAGGAAAAAGAAAGTATTTCATAAAAATTCCCTAGATACCGTCGATAAGTAGAATTCTTTTTTATCATTAAGAAATTATTTCACCAAAATTCCCCAGATGCCGTCGATAAGTAGGATTTTTTTTTTCGATAAAAAAAAAACAGCAGAGTTTAATCATTTCGAAGATTTTAATTGTAAAAACCTTGTTTCAAATTTCATAGGTATATTGTACAGTTTTGTTATTCGAAATTGATCGGATTTATATTCATCACAGACAGTATTTTTCACCATCATTTTTGCAAACGACGTATATTTCTCGGGATTTTATTTTTAACGCTATTTAGTTCATGTTCCTAACTTTTGAATCAGACTGTAAATCCCGTTCAATGCGATGATCGGAATGATAAAGAGACGCTCGTAATTTGGCCAAAACTATGCGGATGTTAATTCTCCTCACTCGAAGGCCAAGGTGTTGAATCACGTGTGCAAATATGCGATGTGCGATTTATATTAACAATAAGTTTCGAGGATTGTGAAACGAACCCGAGGAAACTCCGTTGTTTTTTTTCTGTTAAATTTCTTTAAACGCGAACGTAAATTCTTTCTAATCCTAACTGTAATCAAATTTCACTCTCCAAGTATTAGCCACTTGTTTTTTTTTCTTTTTTGCATCGATCGATGGAACGTATTTTACAATAACATGTGTTTAATTTTACATGAAAACCGTTTAAGTCTAATTGAAACTCGGTGTAAACAGGTAATTCAAATTTTAAACAAGATGTATAAAAAAAAAAAAACATGAAGGTCAATTTTGTCGGAGAAAGAATACATCCACGATATTTTTGTTCGAAATTAGTGAGGCGAAATATTGTGTTTTTTATAGTACAGCTTTAATTGCAATTGCAATATTTCTTCGATTTCTATATACATATATATATATATATATATATATATATATATATATATATATATATATATATATATATATATATATATATATATATACATACAGCTATATTATATAATGAAATACAATTAATTGTTATAGATGTAGAGAAATATACCGTGAGAAACTTGCAGTATGGAATTTTATACAGCCAACATAACCAGTTTGCAATATTAAAGTAATTAGCCTGAAACGAGAGAAAAATTTCTTGCTCTTTCATTAGAGACGTGACGAAATGAAATAAATAAAATTAATATAACATGAAATTTCCACACAAGTTATACAATCGTAAACTTAAAATTTGTCGACCGAAACAATCCTATAATAAAATTGTTAGATATTTTAAAGATTCGTCAGTTTTTAATCTGGATTATTTCTATAATTTTTTATTCATCTGATTATTTATTTTCTCCTCAAAGTTAGGATTCTAGAAAAACTTATGTATTACGTATATTTATTTGTTTAAAAGAAGTAGCTTCGTATAATTTTGCTACAAATTTCGCAAGTTTCAATTTTGAAAAAAAAAAGGAAACAAGAAAAGTAAACAAATAAAAGTGAAAAACAAGGTATGAAACTTTAGCGAATAAATTTGTCTCTGTTTCCACGCGATGTTACATGTACCTGAAACTCTGAGTGCACGGTGAGTATCGGAAACTGAGTGGTTTCCCTGTTGGATAAAATTTCACTTTACTGAAACCGCGACTAGAGTTTCAAAAATAACTTCTCAATTTATTCTATACCCGTGTATCCAGGGACGAAATCTTCTAAAATTACTTGCGAACGTCTCTCACCCTAAATTTCAAAGCTCAAACTTTAGGAAAATGAAAAAATTTCTCAAAAAAAAAAAATCATTTACTTAACGGCAATTTTAAGTATGACACACTAATTATAATGAGATGTTAATTTAACAAGAAGTTGCAGACTAAAAATGTTGTACAAAAAATATTTCTTCTTTCTTCGTTTACTGCATTTTCGTACATCTCTGTTTGGTTACATTTGTTGGTGCGGTCGATGACGCAGTAAATAGATGACAGTTTCAAAGAGAAATTTTAACTACTGACACAGTTGAAAGGTATTTTATGTATATTTTGTTTTTTTTTCTTTTTACCGCTGGCAATTCAATATATTGACGTTTATGTTGTGATATTAAATATTTAACGATTTATTTAATAGATAATTAAGCCAGTTTTAGAATCAAGTCGAACAAACGCTGATAGCGATCGATTTGAATAAACAACGCGGTTGTTTACGAGAGAAGAAAAAAAACAACATTAAACCGGTTAAAATCAACTGTTTATCGCAATTGAAAAGAAGGATTAAAACCGGCTGCAAGTGTCTTTGTTTTTGTTAAAGAAAAAAAAAAAAAAAAGAAGAAGATTGTCTTCATAAAATATTTAAGTGCCAAAGGCAATGTTTTATTTTGTATTTTATTTTGAAAAACCAGGCAATTACATAGCCGTTTTTAATTCTCCTCTCCGATTTATTATTATCCTCCCATAATTTAGACCTGACTACTCTGGCTAATTAACCAAAGCACTGAAATACGGTAACAAAGCTTTTCTACATGTATATCTTGTATGTGTTTGTAACATACTAAGGTCCTTAAATAATTTTTCACCACAAATAAGTTTTGAAAGATTATAGATTTATCATAAAATGATAAAAGACAGTATTTGTAGAGCGTTCAATGATTATTAAAAACATGTCTGTGAATTTTCTGTACGACGCATCGTTAGCTGATTACGAAAATCGGAATGATCAAAAAACCATATTTTATCACGTGTTATTCGTATGGAAAATAGGAAAAAGTGCGATGCGCAACATCTCGGTGTAAATATTAAGATCCAAAATTTTAACAGGGGTATTTTTGTATGTAAATGAAACTTTTTAAACCTGTTTCGAAAAGGAAAAAATAAAAAAATAAATATACAAACTGATTCGTACGTATAACGTGTTGTATAAAGCGCGACACATCGATCGAGAAATACGGTCACTTAGCTCACATATTTAGGTATCGTAAAGAGCCAAGCCTCAACAACCCGACCTCGCGACAAAAAACTAATCAATAAAAATTCGTTACATACACACAACAGCCGCAAAGTTTTATACATGTATACATGTATGTGTAATAGGTACATATATAATATGCATACAGTACGTATGTAAAGTTGTAAAGGTGAACAGGTGCTCGATTTATCCGTAAATAAGTCCTCGATTATAATTGTTAATATATTTGTTACGTCATGTAAATAAATGAGTAATTAAATGTAGCTTTATATAGTATTGTAAAGATTAAAACGATTAATTCGGTATTATTACAATCGGGTGAGAATTTATACGATAAATTTATTTGGATCAACGCGTTTGTGGGTATATATGGAGCATTCCACGTCAAATCGAAGCTTCATCGTCCTGACCGCCTGGGATTTGATGAATAATTGGTTTTTTTTTTTTTTTTTTTTTTTTTCGTTTGCTTCCGGTCGAAAATGATATCTCTGATTTTTCGAAATTTACCCGACATTTTTTAAAAGTGTGGCGACCTCGTGAATTGAGGAAATATCTTTGACACGAAGGTGGAGATTTTTAAAATCGATGAAACTTTTTTTTTAAGATCACGGAATTGAAGATAAATTTTTATGTCATTGGTAGAAAATGGTGTGAGAATGACGAATATATTTTTTTTAAGAATCATCGTTAAAAATAAATTCCAAGGTATAGGAAATTTTTTTTTTTTTGCAAAACAAAAATTGAAAAAATATAATATCATAAGAATATAAAATAGTATAACTCTAATGTAGCTGGCTGTACAAAGTTCAAAGTTTAAATTGCAATGAAAGAAAAAACGAATTTTCACTAACTGAACGTATTGGAAAAACAAAATATTTACACGGAGAAAAAAACAAAGATGATCAAATTCTGATTCGAAAGTGGTAAATTTAAGGTTTTATTACTTAGATAAATGTATATATAACTTATGTATAATGTGTATGCATATTTAGAACGAATAGTATTTCTCGTTGAAGATCGAGTTTACTTTTAGTTCCAATTTTGTTTACATTGTTTAAAATTAAATTCAATTTTTACGATCAATTTCGGACAAAACTTTTAACTCTCGTACTTTTCTTTTTGTTTTTATCATCATCTACACATATAAATGATATTCAATGTATACCTAGACAATAAAAAGAGAATCCATTATTCACTCACATAAATTGAAACGATTTGATTACAAGCTCTCACAATATAATTATATGCGTAGAAAATATTCGGTAAATTTTTCGTCGTTTTCTCGATCACAAAAAACCTTTCAACCAATTAAACCTGATTGAAACAAATTATCGTACAGTTGTATAATTCAGCGAGTATTACAAAGAGCCTGATTCGAAGAAAACAATGACTTATTACAATCAAGCAGAGCTTTGCAATGATCTATCAATTGGTTTTTTCTTTTTTAAACTAATCAATTGATCAGGAATAATCTGATGAATCGTTTTTTCCATTAATTTATTAATCGACCTTTTGAAAACTCATAGTTTTTGCAATTAATCGACATTTATCAATCAAACGAGTTCTTCTCAAACGATCGATCGACCTTTTAGATTAATTTTTTATTCCATAAATCGATATTTACGGGAATTTAAAACTTTGCGGCCTCTTTTCTTAAAAAAAAAAATAGCAAAGAAAAAATAGTTTTTCACCGTTGTAAAAAAAATGTTGCTTCGATTAATCGAAGTCTAAATTAGTTGAAAAGAAATTACTAATCCGTTCATTCAAAAAAAAAAAAATCCATTTCGGTGTTTCTAACAAGTGGTGAAAAATTCGTAGGGCAAATACGAGTGTTCGAAAAGAGAAGAAAAAAAATTGAAAATATTTTTCGGTACGTTTTCAGGGGTCGTGTAACTGATCCGGACGAAAAAATTTCAGTGAAATTAAAAAATCTTATGGTCATCCGTATATTCAGTTGGCGTGGAATGCACCATATATACTTGAGGTTTCTTTTTTATCACAGACACTGTGGCAGACTGAAACAGCAATGCCAATGTTAGACACTCGGGCAAAAACTTTGAAACTAACAACTCATAATGCTAGATCGTTGGTCAACCTGTCGGCCGGCCAAGATCATTGGAAAAAGGAAAAAATATCTGTACCGGATGTTACGCTACGGTACTCGTGCGTGTCTTGCTTGTATACCTATACATACAGCTGCTAATGCCGCCGGTATCGTATAGACTCGGTTTTGAACTCACCATTTTTAATTTGCGGTTAAAACATTTTTTTTTTTTAAACTCATTTCTAGGACTACAAGCATCACAGCTGAAATTGTAACATCGATTCGTTTGGTTTCTGTTGTATTTTGTCCATTCGAGAAGTTTTCGTTACGGAATTATGCCGGTTTTAAGAAATTTCGGAAGAAGAATAATGAATTTTTTTTTTTTTACAAAATTTGAAACTATGGAAATTTTCCAACACATACAATTTGAACGATTTTTTTTACACGAGTTGTAACAAACCTTAAATGAAAATAATTTAATATATATACCACTTGTAATAATCGGGACTCTGTGAAAATTGTATTTTGAAAAATATATCTATTCAGCGGGTATCGATTTTTTTTTTTAATCCCTAGGCAAGAAATGAATTTATTTAAAGTGTAATAATCGTGGTAAATAAATGTTTTAAAAATCTATATTTCAGGAAATTATTTAACAGATTTTTGTATTCGTGATAGTTAGACACTCAGTCGTTCGATTTGTTCCAAGTTAAGGATTTTATGTAAGGTATGTAATCTCAGTCAGTTCTTAGATCACCTTCCCATATTTTTTGTCTTTTCTCATTGTGACGGTTTTTCTCGCGTTTCACGCCACCGACTAACAAGTAAAAACTAACCAGATGGACTCGGCATCTACATCATCTATATATATATATATATATATATATATAAAAGTATATGGTACACATATATACATAACTATATACAATCCATGTAGTACAATACAAAGTAAAACGCGTCTGTTATACAGATTTTCTTTGTAAGTTACTACAATAAGGATATAAAATTAGTTGAAACTAACCTATAATGCCATATTATCTAAATCTGTTTTACCGACTAGCATAGGTGGCGCTTTATAAATATAGCTAATCTAGGTTCTCCGTATTCCATGTTTAACTTTTACTTACTTTTCTACGCGCTGATGTTGAATAAGCTCATGTTAAAATCGCGTCATGTTTTTTTTCTACAATTTTTATTTCGTTTCTAAATAGGTCATTCTTCTTATAACGACATTAAAATCGATATAATTAACGGATCGATAATAAATGAACCATTGCGTCAAAAAATTTGACAATAATAGCACGAAAAAAAAAAAAAAAAAAAACAAACGAAGTTTCACAACATCTAAGAAGCTATTACAATCTTTTATTTCGATGTTATGCTACGGAGGTGTGTTTTAAAGTGTTTTATGTATTTTAAAGAATATGGAACAACTTTTTCAACATTATAAACGATGAAACGAGCTTCTAAAAAATGGATAAAACTTTAGCAATAATTTCTTTCACTTTCAAATTGAATAAATACTATTATTTATTCTTTCAATTCTAGCTTACAATTAATATCCGTCAATATTAAGAAGCTGATCAAAGATGTAGTAATTTATTGACTCGACTTAAAGGTGTTTTAAAACTTTACTATTCTTTCAGCATTACCTTGTACAGATACGGTGCTTTGAAGAGACAAAGAAAGAGGAAATTAGGCGACGAAGAAGAGATAACGAAAGGAACAACAATCGCGTTATAACGCGTAACAGTTTGGCAATCGTGGAGCAACGGTATTCACGTTCATTCGCCGAGAGGCTTGCGTAAACGAGAAGAGTTCATGGTTCGCGGTACCTAGTCGCACATAATGCGTGTAAATGTCTTGTAAAAATACGCACACAAACTTGAATCGTTACTTTTAACGACCCTTTCCTTCCGGCGAATGTTAATGCAGGGTGAAGCAATCCACTTCATTATTTGCATGTACATATATTATACAATGTACGTTTTTTCTCTTCAATTTTTCTTATAATTACAAGTATTATAACCATATTTATTCTCGGAGTGAATATAGGATTTATGGACGCGTCAAAGTTTTTCAAGTTTGCAGCAATTATACATACATATAGTAGAAATTTAAAGATGGATGAAAACTCCGGAATTTTATTGTTAATTACTTTCAAAACTTTCTGTCTTTGAATTGTTTGTAAGTATATAACTTTTTCAAAGTCGTTCCGAAGTTGCGAAATCGAGGATACTTTTCGATGTTTTGTTACGTTGGCGTTACTAATTTCAGTCTTGCGAATTCTAGCAGTCGAGAAACAAGAATATAAGTCAAAGTAAGCACCTTTTGCCAAAGATCAATGTTTTTCTCGGGCGGGGATGAAAAAGTAGGATTTTAACGCGATATAAGAATGCCACGTAATATCGAGTTTACATAAACGCGAAAATGCAATTCCCAGAGTTTAAAAAATGAACTAATTACATACGTCGAACTTTATAAAAAAGGTTATAAAAATATGAAAAAAACCAAAATATATACACTGTTTAATATAAACAAACGAGGGAGGCCAATAGTCAAAAGATTATACATAATTAATTTAGATTATTAGTAATATGATTAAAAATTTGAAAGATCGTTTGAACGTTATAATAATTACTATATCTCGTGGAATTTTCTAGAAAATCTGCAAGAAGTTTTTACAATTTTTCCGAGTTTTTAAATGATTTTTACCACTTCGCTGGTCACCCAGCTGTCTATCTATAATAATTTAATTGCCATTCTATATCGAGCTTTCTGTGAAACTGGCGCATTCAACGCCGGCAGATAGGCAACCGAATTGACGTTAAGCCACATTTCGACATGTCCGAATAAAAAAATGTATCACCTATTGCCTATCTACTGGCGTTGAGAGTGCTAGTTTCACAGAGAAAATTCCCGGTATATTGCATATAAATTATAATCATCATTACTGTTATGATATAGAATTTTACATGTAACATTTTAAAATTCTACGGATCAGATTTTCACTTGCATGATTCCGATATTCCGGTTTTTTCTTAACACTAAAACGACAGATGCGCGAAAATCTTGAATTGTCGAATGGTCAAAACTACAAACGTTTATACGATATGCGGCAAACGCTTAAGTTGTGATCATTTGGAACTTCACCCTATTTTGGAGATTTAATTATTCGGGGTTTTGACTGTTGAGTATTTTAACGATTCAGGGTTAGGACTATTTTGTAATTTAACCATTCGAGGTTTTGGCTATTAAGTATTTTAACCATTCGGGCTTCTGACTACTAAGTATTTTCACTATTCGGAGTTTCGACTATTAAGTATATTAACCATTCGAGGTTTTGGCTATTAAGTATGTTAACCATTCAGGGTTTTGACTACTAAGGATTTTAACCATTCGAGGTTTTGAGTACAAAGTATTTTAACCATTCGTTTCTTTGACGATCCGAAATCGCGTACACCTTGCCAATCACTCAAATATTCCAGTACCTAAATTCAACCATTCGATCCCTACCACCGTCCATCGAACATACAAGGTTAAACTAAACCTTAAAAGACCCCCACTACCTGGCCACAAGCAAACCCAAAAAAAAAGTAAAAAAATTCAAGACTCACCTTCTGACGGACCCAGCGTGCTGAGGAGTCCCCGCAGGGCTGGAGGCGGGGCTGGTAACAGTGGAGGCGGCGGAGGAGGTCGAGCAGGAAGTATCGCTGGCAGTAGCCCCAGACTGGAGGCTGTCTCGCCTGGCAGGGTTGCCAGCTCTTCCCCGGGACCTCCCGCCGGGAAGTCCGCCCCTGCCGGGGGCGGCGGAATTGGGCCCAACGAGGCGGGGGGTGGGGGCGCTAGCAGGTCGGAGGCTGACGGAGGAGGCGTTGGTCTGTGCGGCGAGGATGTCGGGAGCGACGAGGGCGATGTCCGGGAGTGAATTTGGGCCCGATGGGCCCGGACGGATCTCCGCTGCCTCCGGGAGGCGCAGGTGGCGCAGCCGGCGCATCGAGGCGCGGACCCAGGAGGTCGGGCCCCCGGGGCCGGCGGGTGGAGGCGGAGGCGCGGGACCCGCGCCCGAGACGCTCGGAGGCTTGGCCGCCGGTACGGCAGACATGACTGTACTGCCGACTGAGCCGCGGGACACGTTCCCCGCCGGACGCGTGCGCTCGAGGCTAGCTGAGGCGGCGGAGTGGGAGTTGGCAGCAGTGGAGTGGGGGGCAAAGATGGTAATTCCCCCCTCTATCCCGCCACCGAACGACGCCTCCACGTCGTCATACTTCTCCGCTTCCATGACGCGGCGCGCTTTCGTTGACCGCGACGTCTCGACTTCTTCGACCCACGACCAATCTACCTCTGACGCTGACGAGGATGACGACGACGAAGACGATGACGTCACTGAACCAGCGTCGTCTCCACCTTCTTCCGTTTTGCGGCTTCTGGTGGAAAATTTTTCTTTATTTACAATGCACATGTGCGCAGTTTACGTCTTTTTTTTTTCAATTGTTTAGCAAATTTGCACGGGGTTATGGATACATGTATAGTCATTATGATTTTTAGGGATTATAAGAAGCATTCAGACAACGAGAAAACTGTGAAAATTTCTTTTTCGAAATTAATCCTATTGCAAATTTCAAGACGAGAGAAAAAAAAGGCGTAGGGCCGTGTGATTAATCGAATAAACTTAGATGTCGATTGATTGTTTTTTCACGTAATCGATATTCGAAGGAGAAACAATTTATTGAGAAAAGTCCGATCAATCGTTCATAATCGATTATGCGAAAAAGCAATTTAATTGAATCGTACAACCCTGGACTGTTATCTTAATTTAATTTATATTTGCATTTGATAGAAAGAGACCTGACTGTGCCATGCGTCAGGTAGAGAAAGTGTTTAAACAATGGTACCGTCTGAAAAAACCGTTTCAAAAATATCCGGTAACGTTATTTGTGTCAAGGACAGTGAACGCGAATAAAACGATATCCATACTGGATAACAGAAATGAAACTGCAGAGCGAATTCGAATATCACGAGCTACGACGTCGAGATTTTAAGAAAAGCTTCGACGTACGTATATAATTAGAACGTTGAAAATGATTCAGAACTGTGGTATTTTTTTTTTCAAATCTGGATCGAGTGTCTTTAGGCTTATTTTGCTCATTTGTCAAATTCCCGAAACATTGTTTATGAAACATTTTACAAATCTAGCGTATAATATGTGTAGTATACACTGCTGTTCGCACGAGCAAAACTATTTTTTACGAACATCCGTTGTACCGCACTAGTACAGAAATCTATTTTATCCACTGTACAGATAACTTGTATTTGTGAAAAAAAATTATATAAAAAAAGCGATATCTCGGAAATGCCTACGCCAGTATTTGTCTAATTTTTCAATAATCACTTTACAATATATCTCGATTTAGGTAAAATAATGTGCGGATTAAAGTGACAATTGGTTTCGTATTTAGATAGCTCCTATTTCAGAGTGATAACAAGATTACTTAACCTCCACGCAAGTGTGTGAAATAAAAATAAAGAAACATGTACCGTATGATAATTATTTTTGGCACATATAATATTTCACCGTCTATATACGTACACGTATAACAATCTGCACATTTTCACTTCACCGAAAGATCATTAATAATCGCTGCACTCGCGGTTCTCTCACAGCTGCTTATTATTCGAATGAACTTGTATTTAATTTTACAGATGTCTTTTAAGATCCATAAAAGTGAATACTGATCTCAAATGCGTGGCAAAATGTGACAAACCAATCGCTCTTCGCATTGTGGAAATGAACTGATTGGGGTTCCCCTTCTATGTGGCGCAATTACTTCGTCTGTCTAACCTAAAGGACTCATAGCTAAGTCACTGCGGTCTGAACCTTCACAACCCGTCATAGACATAAGGAATATGGCACAAAAATATTTACCACACTGCGTACAATGGCCGTATGACCCACACACTTCCACTGTATGTGATATACCCGCATGATATTGTCGTTTTATCTTTCCAACCGCGAAAGTGTTCCAGTTTTCTTACAATCAGTGGTTCTTATTCACTATCGTTGATCGTTTCGCGCTCCCTCTGCAACTATGAATTATGACATCCCCTCCGTGGCACTTTCTTTTGTCAAAACTTATGACGTTCCATTAACGCAGTAACAAAAATAACGGTTGAAAATTGAATTGACTAGTAAGAGTGGTGGTATTGATTATTATAATAACAAACAATCGAAATTTGGCTGCTGTACCGAATTCATTTTCCACACCGAGAGAAATTTCTTGACTTTTTAGTTGTTGTATGATCCAGTACTTTGTCCCATCATTTTTTACCCATAAACGAAAAATATGTTATTCTGAGCAGAAAGTGAGAATTAGTTTTGTAACAATGACCAGATAATCTAGTTTTTGGGTTATTGTTTTTCTTTGTTTATAGCCACTCGTGTCATATTTTCATCTAACTGTTAGGTTGAATTGATGCGATTGGTTGTCTGAAAATATCTAGGGCATTAAACGCACGGATTTAGTTTTGTAGTAACCTAGAAATTCAGTACTTCCAACTGTAATCTCACCACTAAATAGTTACTCGTATCACACTTTCTTCGAAAGTCAAAAATATTAGCGAACCGTTATTGTCGCGATACCCGTTTTATCAAATTTTTTCATCGATTATAAAAAATCAAATACTCTCTCCTCTTTGCAAATAATAATTCATAATCATTTCACCAAATCGTTGTGTTCTCAACCATTAATTAGAATTCCCGCCAAGAAAATAAGCATCACATAATTCAGACTTTGAGTTATACATACGCCTATGAAACATTGAAGAATTCTTCAAATATTTATCATCGCTGTAACTTTTACACATCTTGAACAATGATTCATTCGTATATAAATTTCCGGCATTCTTAAAGCTATAGAAGATTTCTTTGAAACTGATGACTTTTTCCGATTTTCAAATAAATCATATTATAATCAGAATAACCAAAAGGAGGGAGGGGGGGAGAATTTACTAGATTGCCGATAGGGAATGTCGTTATTTTTTGTAAAAATTTGATAGCGCATTTTTGATTACAAATTGATTACTTTAAATATAAATACATAATTAGATTTAGATATTTCTCACTAGATACTCTGATAAATTTGAATCTTTATATTTCATCTGCAAGAAATTTTTCTATACAATATATATATAGATAAAACTATGCACATTATATACGAACTAGGAAGTATACTTCCTGCAGGACCCCGCCTCAATTTGTTGGGGAGAGTATAAGGTAGGTGCAGCTATGTACAATAGTAGGTATATAATTTAAGTTCACTTAATATACAGGGTGTTCCGTGCCAATTCGACCAAAGTTCAACTCATAATCTACAACTCGAATATTCTTACATAATTTAAAGAAAATTATTTGACTGTAATTCGATTCTAAAACGAACTTTGATATCTTTTATTTTCTACATTTTTTCATGCATTCTATGCGTATTAATTATGCGTGCTGAACTGCGTTAGACGATAAGTAAAATAGAATATTTTTCACAGATGTTTTCAAAGATGAAGCATCTGTTTTTTTCGAAGCCGTTTATCTTTTTTTCGATACGACTGAATTTAAGAGATTCCAATGAGTGAATTTTCTCCAAGTATAATGATATTTTTAATAAATTAATCAGTTCCTTTACACAGTTCCGATATACATTTTTCTGATATATTCATTTCTCTTTGCGTTTGTTTGAAAATTATTATTCGTCATCCAGTTATTGACTGCAAAGTGAATATATAAAAATTGTCTGATTAAAAAGATTGATAAAAATACTATATACTGTTAAATAATATCCATTTGACATATTAAGATTGGATTATGCATTCTTCCTTACCAGCAGAGATCGACTCGAAATTTAAAAATCGGGCGTAGTTTTTGAGATCGTTAAAATAGGAATGCCTGAAATTCGGGAATTTGAAATTCAAGAAATACCTGATTAATTGAACGAATCTTATCCCCCACCCCCCTGCCCGGGGGAATTTTTAAGGACGCTGATTACGTTCCTAACCTTAAAATGTCATAGAAAGAATGTAAATTCGAAAAATTAACGACGGAGCCAGGAATCGAACCTGGCGTCTAGAGATGCTTGACCGGAGCCTTACTCCACTAGACCACCTAGCCGCCCTGACTCTGTTGTCGTTAATTTGTCTCATCACCTTAAAATGTTATAATTTGATTATTGTGTATTTTCGAAATTCGACTTGAGATCCTTAGTGATCGATCTGAAACCCCACCGAATATCAACTTTCATCAAACTATGAGTCCCTGAACCCCAAGTTCAAATCCAGGTGTTTCTCACTGGAGCAAAAATTGTTACCATGATTGCATATATCCTGATCACTTACAATTTATAAAGTGATTAAAAGAGTTAAGTTGACAAATAATTTTACTTTGATTAGTTGATTTCGCACGATTACCAAGATATCATATGATTTCTTAATATTAAAAAGATATTTCTGTAATCCCAAATGATTTCTCATGATTACCAATGATTAATAATGCAGAATTTTATTTTAATATTACTGATTTCAGTGTAATTTCGGAGATTACGAAATGATTTCGAGTGACATTGGCACCGTGATACTTTGACTGAAACACCCCTTGGTTCAAATTTGTAATCAGCGCTCACAAAGACCACATATTTTCAAATTTCTATCCTTAAGTGACCGGACACCCTGTATACAACTTACGTAGTATGACTAAAGGCAAGTGCAAGCCGGCCTGACTGACGCATCTGTTGCACTTCGTTACACATCGGTGAAGTACACCGGTGCTGGGGGTCGGTGTGTAATAACGGGCACGTGGATATTCTGACCGAATGAGCATTGGGGGGAAAAGGGTTTGAGCAAGGGTTACAACGATTCAAAACACCGCACGAGATTTTCGTCAAAATTGCTAAGCGGACTATAAAAAATTGGTGTACGGTAGAAAAATAAATTGAACGACGAAATATATATTGAGAAAATTTGTCAGGTTCTTATTCATCTCTGTCTTGTCTCTGCAGCATTTCTCATTGTGTTACTCTTCTATTTTCCACTTGCACCGTTCCTACTCAATTTTACTTCTTAACGTTTACAAACAAAGCGATTCAATGTTGGTCAGATACGTGACCATCTGTGATTAATGTACACTTGGGGAGAATGAATCTGAGACGGATAATTTTTTACACTAGATGGTTGTGTTGGCAATACGGAGAAACCTGCAGCGCCACAGTCGGCCGAACGCGAAACAAACTCAATCTCAATAAACGTAACGTAACCCATGACCGTCGAATCTTACCTTGTAATACGTATCAACCCAACAAGTCATTATCCGCGC
The DNA here is from genome assembly GCF_021901455.1 of Neodiprion lecontei. Lineage (NCBI taxonomy): Eukaryota > Metazoa > Arthropoda > Insecta > Hymenoptera > Diprionidae > Neodiprion > Neodiprion lecontei. The sequence continues at coordinate 19,268,087 of NC_060266.1, read as the reverse complement.
GATATTCTAAGGTTAGATTCGACGGTCACGGGTTATGTTACGTTTGTTGAGATTGAGTTAGTTTCGCGCTCGGTCGCCTATGGCGCCGTAGGTTTCTCTGTGTTGCCAACATAACTGTTTAGTTTGAAAAATTAGCCGTCTCAGATTCATTGTCCCCAAGTGTACCTACACTTTCTGACCACCTGATCATAAAATTCTGTATAATTCAATCTGAATTTCGATATCTTTAATCACGGAAATCTGATATTGAACAAGATTTTTGAAACAAGTTTGAATGAAACAAATCTAATGTTCACGTACGTTAAATCACCTCTGTATATGTTTAACCACTTGTGGACATAACCTTGGACTGCGAGTAATGAATATAGCCAAAACTGGATCAAATCGATGGTCATAACTGGTAAAACAAGGTGGACGAAACCGGAACGTTCATCCTGATTCTGTTATTTGATTAACAATAAAACTGTGGTAATAAAAAAGAAGTGGAATACTATCAAAGAGGATAAACTGTCTAAAAATACTGTATCCAAATTTGAAACAAGTTACCGACCGAAAAACGGTTGACGTTATCGTCAATTAACAATATGCTTCCTAATATCGATTGAGTTTGATAAAAAATGAGAAAAAGAATGCAAATGAAGCTCAATCCACACACTTTCGAATAAAGCAAATGGTTGTTAGGATACAAATTCCCAAACCTGACCAAGCACTAATTTTGTCTCTTTCATTGGTAAAGTAAGTGTAACAGTTATTGACACGTGTAGATGCAATTATTGAACCTTGTCTTTTACAAAATTATAAATTGACGGCAGAATTTGTGAATTTCTCGATGACCGAAACCAACTTCTAGAGGTTTAGACACTCCAAATTTATTTTTTGGTAATTTTATAACTAATGATCAAACAAATACAACCAAAAAAAAAAGGTCAATAATTCTGACAGGGTCAATAACTGTTACACAAGTATCTTATAGAACGAAAAGTACGAACTCACCTGAGGGAGCAATCGGATTGTTGGAAAGCCGTGGATCCACGTGAAGTGGACGGCAGATCAATGGGATCGAGACCAAGGCTAGTAGATCGTTGGGTCCTGGTACCAGTATCATCATTGAATTCGCGACCGGCGGCACCTTCGCTCCATGACTTCCGGTCCTGCTTGTTAACGGTCCTCTTAACGTTCCTGGCCCCGTTCCAGAGGACCATCTCTAGGCTATCAGGTCCCGATTTTCTGTTGGAAAGCCCAAGAGACGTGCGCAGAGAGTGAGACTTGACGAGGCGTCGAGTTTTCGGAGCTACATATCCAAGGTCAAAGGCAACTGAGGCTCGCCGAGGCTTTCCGGAAGCGTTGGAAGGCGACGAGGCCTCGAATCCAAGGTTTTCGAAGTCTCCAGATCCTCGCGAGGTCCGTCTTATCAGAACCTCGGCGTCGTTTTCGGGCCCGGAATTTCCCGAGACATGTATCGAATTCGATGACTCGAACGTGTCCCGCCCGAAGCTGTTTTCGCCCGCAAATGGGGTCGAATCCAACGGGCAATTAACCGTCCGTAACAATTCATCGTCCATCAACGGACCCTCGGACGAAACGGACTCGTTCAGGATCCCGTCCTCGTCATCCTCGTCTTCGAGCTCTGCCAGGAAGTTGAACGCGTTCGTTATCTCCCTGGCCTCGAAGGACGCGTCCTGGTCCTCCAGGTCCTCCGGACTACCGTCGACGGTGTCCTCCGCCGGCAGTTCGAGGTTCTTCGTTATGTCCTTGACACGCTTTATCGTGTCCGAGGAGACGACGTCGATCCGCTTAGCCGCTGGAACGAACTTGTCGTGTCCCAGGGTGACCAGCACGTCGCTTCCCAAATCCTGATCCTGCGGGTCCTCCTCGCTGATCGACACCGCGGACTGATCCACTTTGCCTCCTTCTGAGAGGGACAGCTTCTCCTCCAACTTAGGGGGACACACGTCCAACAGGTGCTCGTGCTCCTCTTCGAGACCTTCTTCAAAGGACAAAGGCGAGCCTTGGCTTCGTCTGCGCGATATGCAGACTCCTCTTATACCAAGGTCGATCAAATCACCATCGTCCAATTCAGTTCCAGCCATTTTGTAACCGTATCGCGCAGCTCCTTGAAACAGAAAATTTTACACCTTTATTTAGAATTTAGATCATAGCTAAATAGATACAATTAAAAGTGCGAATGTGGTTTAGGTACCAACAAATATCTGTTTGGTCTGATTGTAAGTCGCCAATACTATGTTTTCTCATCAGTCCGAAGTTAGTAACGTTAACGTAATGAAACGTCAAGTAGAAAACCGTTGGTGCTCAATTTTAAAACGATTTCCAATGAGTTGGCCTTTCAAAATAAATGTATGTTATGTTTATCATGGTTTAATAAATCTCGGACCTTGCTGAAGGTGCGAAGTAACGATTTTTGTTAAACATGCATCGTTAAAGTAAAAACGTTACTAACTTCATTCTCTTGTTTTACGTGGAAAGCAGCGCAACGCATATTCATCCGTTTTTTTCTTTTCCTTTAAAACGGTTTTCCGATAAAACGGTTCAAAAAACATCCAGCATCGCTATTTGCGCAAACGGTAATTGCTAAAGACACTTCTACTGTACTGATAGAAATTAATCTGAACAAATTCTAATATCACAAGTTAAGATATCAACAATTTGATCAAAGATCTTATGATTGGAATGTTTAAAGTTATTGAACTCTGGTGTTTTTGGTCCCATTCTAATGTTTTTCGGCTTACTTTGTTTAACGTAAAGTCCTCCAGAGATGGTCGGAAAAAGAATGTTTACAAATAATTATATACATTCCTGAAAGAAAAAAATAAACTTGTACAAGTATTTACTGCGGAACGGATATTCACGAACAAATTAGTCTGTGTGTTATAAAAAAAAAAAAAAAAAAACTGTAGTACGACATTTCTTAAAAGTTTTTCGGACAATCTATGGTGATCTAGTCAGTGAGGAAAATAGGCCGAAAAACATCTGAATCGGATAAAAAAAAAAAAAAACACCAGCGCTTAATCGTTTGGAAGTTTTGAATTATAAAACCTTCCCTAAAATTGTTGATACCTTGTTTCGTGTTATTCGAATTTGGCCAAATTCGTGTCGTTACATTCGTGTTCAAAAAATCCTCGGTGAAAGTAACATTTCTAGACATTTTTTCAACGGTTTTTTTCCATTTCCCAACTTTTCACAAAGACTATGCTTGCCATTCATTCTTAAACATCGGTTTATTCTTGCATGAAAATCAAATTATAATCGTAACAGTTGTAAGGAAGAATGGTACTAGTAACTACACCTAACTAGAATACAGTAACGAATACTGGATTTACTGCTCAGCAGCTACAAAACAAATGTTCTATTATTTCTACCCAGAACCATATTTTTCGTTCATTGTAAAAAAAAAAAAAAAAAAAACAAATAAATGAAGACAGTTAAGAACTGTAAAAATAACCACAACCAAACATTTTTCTCGCTATTATATTTTCTTGACGATACAGATAAACGTTTTTAAACATTCTTATACTCCAAATCTGGTTACAGAACCATAATTACAAAATAGTAAAAATTAACACCATCGTTATTAAAGACTCCAAAAACCCGTAAAGAAAAAAAAAAAAAAAAAAGGAGAAAAATTAAGCAAAAAAAAAAACAACAGCAATAGGGAAAAAAAAAAAATAAAATAAAAATCAATCCACTTACCGGACTTGAAGATATTAACAATAAATTCACGAATATTCGAAGAAGCGGTCGACCTAGTGTTTTTTCTCGTATACATGATTGATATTCGAATATATGTCTGACAATGAAAAGACGCACTGCGCAATATTACTAGAGAAAATGTAACTCGAACGAGAAATGTAATCCTTCGATTGGTGTTTTCAAATTTCGCACCGACTCGTAGATCGATTTCACGTTATGATATTTTACACTTAAAACCGCGAACGTCGCGCAACTTTCCTGCGGTATTGAAACTTAAAAACTGAACACCGAAGGTGTAAACGACGATGCAATTTCGCTCGTTGGAAATAGTGCAGCCGGTCTAATCGCGCGGCGACAATTGATACAATAAGAGTGCAGTTTAAAAATTAAGGCATAGAGAACCGAGTGTCTCGAACAGGGACATAATATATGTTGTATATCGTATTCGAGTCTCGGATGCGTCAGCTCATTTAGTGCGGTGATTAGCATCGAAACAATAACTCGCGAGAGCAGAAGCACGTCATATATATACATATGTATATATATATAACGTCATCATTGCGTGTGTGAAAGGAAAATACCTTTAAATTCGTTGTTTTTCTTGTTGTTTTTTTATTTTCCCCTACTACTATAACAAGTGTATATGGTATTCCACGAGAACTCGACAAACGATTTTTTTTCACACAGATAAATTTTTTTTTCCGGTGACGGTTTTTTAGTATCCGTTACTACATTCTTTCTCATTACGATCACTGTTGCTATACTTTCTTGTAACTGTTGCGAAAATTTAAGGCTCGTGCAAGAATAAATCGATGTTAAAAAGCCTTATTTAACTAAAAAAAAAAAGTAGAGTGAACCGAAGAAACTGACTTTGCGTTGCAATTAACAAAAAAGGATCGACGATAGCGAAGAAAAACAGTTTTTTTTTTTTTTTTTTTTTAACGATACCTGTTTTACTGAATTTTTCTAGTTAAAAATGAAATCTTTCTCAGTCTTAATAATTTTTTACGTTGTTGACAATTTTTTATCACACGAATGTCCTGACTTTAAACAGCACTCCTGAATTATTACACATTTTTCTCTCCGATCGTTGTTTGTTTATTTTTTTTCTTTATAAACTTTCAAAGGCCGAAAGAAAACGACGTCTTTTAAAGCTTGGTAAAAATTTCTAAAAATAAAAAATAAAAATACAAATGTAATTATTTTCAGCCAAACCCGGAAGCGGAATATATTTTTCTTACATTTGTTTATCCAATTTCAAGAAAATAAAAAAATCCTAAATTTGCGTTATTTAGTTTTTTTTATTGGTAATCATTCGCTTTCATTATTACATTAGTTAAATAAATATGTATAAAAAAAAATAATTTCCACTTTCGGATTTGACCTCGCATGATCGTCTTCGATGAAGGAATCGATCGAGGAATTGTTTTAAAAATTTCAAAAATGTCATACTGTTTGGATCCTCAAAAATTTATAACAAAAAAAAAAAAAAAAAAAGGGTTACAGAAAAAAATCTGAAATAATTCGCTATTGCTATTCAGACTTTGGGCAATCGTATAAAAATTTATGAACGAAATGAAAAATGGTGATGGAAAATCGTTTGTCGATTTGGCGTGAATATCTTATATATATATACATATATACATGTAAATACCCCCACTCATTTCTCACCTAATTTCACACGAGGGGAAAAAGAAGAAAATGGAAAAAAAAAAGATAGTACATTTTCTAAAACGACAACAACAAGGTATAAGGTATACAATAAACGTATCACAACACGCCAGCGTGTTTACCGCAACAAATTCCATCGTTGTTCGATGTTCCATGTTGAAATTTTTTCCAGTAGTAGGAAACGAGACGCGTTTAGTCAACACAAAATCGGCCCTCTTCTACAGTTCAGCTTTGTAATGTTGCAATTATGATCGGACCACATTGCTTATATACTGTTTCGTTTCGTTCAGGTGTAATAATTAAACGCGAATGATTACGACGGATTAGCGAACGGACGCGGAAGAAGAAGTCAGTAATTCGTCAAGCGTGTAATACAGTAAGATGAAAAAAAAATAAATAAAATAATAATGATCGAATATCAAGGCCGAAAGAGTAAAACAGTGAAGTTTACTCGGTTTTGTTTATCGTCAGTCGGAGCTCTCGTGGATATTTTTTACATGCGATACAATCTCTTGGGGCAAAAATGGAAAATTATGGTGAGACAGCAGGTTTGAATCGAACAATAAAGTTCCGTTTTCATTAATACGTTGCAAGTTGAATAACTTATGTAACGTCGCACGTGTGCGGAATCGGAGAAAACGCGGTGACGTTTCGTTTTTTTGTTTAAAAATGAAGAAAAAAAAAAAAAAAATTACCAATAAACACTTGATCGTTTCATTGTTTTAGCGAAAATCTGCATGTCTGAATAAAAATAACAAAAATATACGGGAAATAATAATGATTATACCGTGCAGAATTATTTTTTCGAAAATATCGACAAGGGATGGAGATTTTTTATTTTTTTTTTTTCGTTTCAAGAACAACAACAAATAAGCAGAGAACGCAACGTGTTAACGGAATCATTTCTTCTTCTTTTTTTTTTTTTGGAGTTTGTTTTATAAATGGAACTTGTAAATTTAGATAAAGAGATTAGAAAGTAATATTTTCAAAAAACGGAACAGGAATATTCATTTTCTCGTTTCCAACGTATACGGATAAAAAATCAGTATCCATATAATCGCATAGATTAAAAAAAAGGTAACCGAAAATTCTCTTTGCGCTGATAATTTCTCAAATTCTTCGAGTCGTTTCAGGAAAAAAAAAAAAGAAACCATTGATTGGGACTTTTTTCACGCAATGTGAATTATATGTAATTGGTATAATTTTTTTTTTTCGAATCATCGAACATCAAAAATGTCAAAAAAAATTTACAAGACGAATGATATGAGCGAAAGTTGTTCGATGTTTGTTTTGAAATAAATTACATACACATATAGCTGGTGGTTGATTGAAAAAAAGAAAGAAAGAATGAAAAAAAAATAAATAGATAAACGGATTGTTTCCATTTTTTTTTTTTTTTTTTTATTCAAAGACTTTGAAGAACAAATCAAATGTAACTTGTATCAATATATGATTTTTTTTTCTTTGTTCTCCACTTCAATTTTCACAGAGTCAAAAGAACGGTTCTTGATTGTAGATTCGGTTGCGATTGTTTGAAGTTGCAAAATGAGAAAATTTTCCAAAAAAAAAAAAATTGCATATTGTTTATCAACGTTGCATTGTCCATATACTGTATACCTATACTTTAACCTCAGAATTTTGGTAAAAAAAAATTCAAGTTCATCGACCTCGCGGTTATTACAGAGTTCAACGTAATGACGAGGAACGAACTAACGAACACGAACCCTGCCTATATATGCATACAAGTGCATCCATATACATATACATATATAGGGTGTCACACTTTATTTTGCACAGCTGAATATCTCAAAAAATTGCGCAACCCAGCCGATCAAAAAGTGTTTCAAATAAAAGTTGTTGGTTATCGAAGAGCTGATCCAACTATGACCTTCACTTTGACATTGAGCTTCGTTTTCAAGGTTATTTGAAGGTCAACGAGTATTTTTCGAATAAAAAAAAAAAAACCCTATTTTTCACCTCGGATTCCAAAGGCTCACGAAATTCAAGAATAGGGGTTTTCGTTTGAAAAACACTCGTTGACCTTTAAATAATCTTGAAAACGAAGGTCAATGTCAAAGCGATTGTCGTGGTTGGGTCTGCCTTTCGATAACCGGTAACTTTTGTTTGAAACATTTTTTTTTTTTTTTTTTTTTTTTCATTGGCAATTTGCAATTTTTTGAGTTATTCGACTGTATAAGTTAAAATCGGACACCCCGTACATATATACATGGCGAGCCAGTGAATCATATCCATTAACCAATTTATTCCTCCTCCATCTCCCGAGATATACCTCCTTTCTCTCTCTGCGCTACTTTTAATCTCCTCAGGGTAACGAACTTACATATATACATATATATATATATATATGTATATATATACGTTGTATATGCACAATGCACTTATGTAAACCGCATATTTTATATTTATATATGACGTGTGATGCATAGAGTGCCTGTAAACGTTTAATTCTCTTACAAAGTTTCAAAGAAGATGATTGAGATCGGTAAATTATAATAAGGATTCTTACACACGTACAAGTATTTTATAAACGTCATTATATGAAGAAACAAATAAGACTAAATGAAGACGAATTTTTATCGTGGAAAATATGTTTTGTTAAAATTAAAAAACGTTTATACATACACTGAGCAAAACAGATCGGAGAATCTTGACTAATTTAATTCCAACATTTTCACACAAATTATGTAATAAAAAATATACGTATCGTTGTTCGAAAATATATAGATGAGAAGAAAAGAAAAAATTTGATGAAATTATCAAAGTTTTAATAAATTGTAAATAAAATCGAACCGTTTAAATTGAATTCGGTTTAATTTAAGGAATTTCTTGTTAACTCGTGCGGGAAAAAAGTTTTGAATAACCTCGAATTCGAACGAGGAAAGTTTTTACTGATAACTTCAGAAGAAGTTGGAGGAAAAAAAATAAAAAAAAAAAATGAAGTTTTAACAACGTCAACGTTATTTTTAACGAAGCATACGTTCAGTGATGTTGGATAACCTTTGATAATTTTTGATGTAACAGAATTTATTCAGGATTTTAAGGCAGTAGAGAATTCGTTGACTGTACAAACGGAGTCCTAAAATTTTAACGAAATGAAATTGAAACAATCGTCGAAGAAATCGCGAAATCATTTAATTGACGGAAAATCAATTGGGTTTGGAAATTTTTCCTGCTTGTATGTTTACGTCGAAAAGATTTGTTGTTTCGCTTCAATCAAATTCAACTTTATCGTCTCCTTCAGTCGTAGCTTTTTAAAGTTCGTTTGATCTTTCCTCTTTGTTCAATGTTATTATTTCAACGAGTTCTTCTTTGGCCTGCAGTAACCAACGTCTAACCCTCATCATTTCTAATTTTATTTAAAATTTTCTCTACAATTGTCCCAAATCTGAAACAGTACCATGAATTTTTTCAGATTTTTTATTCGACTGCTTAATTATGTATTTATAAATATTAAAGGTGATTTTGAAAATGATGTTTTTTAAATTCTCGAAAACTGTATTTTCTTTTCCAAATATATCAAAACCCAGCCCAGGATGGCTTGATTATGGCACTCTTTATTTTTTTTATCAACTAAAACATTGTCTAAACACTGAAAATTTCCAAGAAATTCTCAAAACTTCTATTTTTCACTTTGAAGATTTCGAGATCGGTTTCATTATGAAGGTGATAGAAAAGAAGTTAAATCCACCAAAAGAGTATTTTTCGGGAATTTTCAGAACGTTCAAACAATGTTTTAGTTGATCGAGAAAATTTAAGGTGTTTAAAAAAACGTGGAAAAAAATCAGTCCATCATAGGCCGGGTTTTGAAATGTTTGAAATAGAAAATACAATTTCTGAAAATAGACAATTTTAAAAAAGATCCTTTTCAATATCGCTTCAAATATTTATAAATAATAGAGCAGTTGACTATAAAATCTGAAAAATTTCAGGGTACAGTTTCAGAGTTTGGAAAATTGCTGAGATTTTTTTTAAACAAAATCAGAAATAATCAGGGTCTGACGTTCCTCGGATTTGCATGGAATTCCCCGTATATATTGGCACGATCTTGACTTTCATCTTTGTTCTTTGCAGTTCAGCGCGATAATAAAAACAGTAACAAATATGAATAGCCAACGACAAAGTACGCGCATCACGTCACACAAAGCAAAAGATTATTATCAGTGAAAATAAAACAGATAAGAAAACAGAAATTGTTAGCTCAGCTTCTCCGAGAGCAAACAGGTATCTGTATAATCTATGCAGGCAGGTTGTTATACTCGTGATCGGCCGACATTCGTTCTCGATCTTTGTTCCAACAGGTATAAGCTCAAAATAGATACAGCCAAATAAACGTGTAATAGAGAATTTGCACGTAAAATCAGAGAGGCAGAGACAGAGAAATAAATAAGATTAGGTCGGTGGGCCAAAAATGAATAATTTTTGAAAATTTTATCACGTAATATATCGAGTATTTGTTAAATTATTATATTCGTAAGCTGCGTAAAAAATACTGGCATTGTAAACGAAGGCTTATAAAACTAGGTACGCGTTGTTTCGAATCGATTGAAACGTGCAAAAACAAATTGAGTAGATATTATCAATTTTTCGCTCTACGATCGCTTGTTTTATTAAAAATCACTATTTACTACAATCGTCTCGATCAGATTGACATTTATTGATAATAATCGATGTATCGACTATATAATTCTTTTGAAGTTGGAGTGTTCTTTATTTTTGTACTTTTAAACGGATCTTCGTATATGTATACCCGTTGAAAAAATACTCAATGTACGATTACTTTGTAGTAAAATTGATAAAAGGTATTGATGTTTGGTCAACCAGCCTGGAAAATGAACGGAAAATATACAAGAATAAAGTATTCGAATTCGAGACGGATTCTTCGATGTTTTGAGATGGATATTTGAAAAACTACGCTTTTTTATCATGTACTACGTACAATGTATACATACCGGGACAATATCTTGAAACCTGAAAATCAACCGCGCATGCGCGAGTTTTATCGGCTGTTCGCGCAGGTTGGCCATGCCGAGTTTCAGCTGTCAAACTCTGTTTCTGGCGGCGATTGTAGTTTATACGAATTTTCGAGGTTAGAATCTCAAATAATTGAGGTAGTGACTCGGAAAGGTTCGGGAAGCATTTGTTATTGGGTCGGAAAGTTGATTCTTCAAAGAACGGTCGAAATTTAATGCTTATGTTCTTTGAAAATTCAAACGTACACATTTTGTGTACGTTGGCCGGCCTGCATCGCAGACAAAAATATCACTGCGTGAAGATTTCGCCGACCAATGAGATTTAATTATTTGACGCATGCGCGGGTGATTTTCAAGTTTCAAGAGATTGTCCCGGTATGTATACCTATACTAGATGGCGAAGGGATTTAATCGGCCATTGGATTAACAATTGGACACCTTGTAAGTGGCGGCGGGACTATTTCAGCTGTGCATAATCGCTCTAAACGCGTAGTACATATACAGAAATATTTTACTTCTTCGCAAAGTGAATTCGACTCGTTCTTCAAGCAACGGAATAATAATTATCACCCTGCAAGTTTACAGCTATAATGTAACATAAAGTAGGCGTTCTGAATGTCAACCTCCAGACTATTTCATGCATTTATGTAGACTTAAATGTTTGAGAAAATGATAATTCAGCTGTGAAATGAATCGCGTATTTAGTGTTGGTATAGATAAAAAAATAATGAAAAAAAAACTTTTTCTTTCTTCTTCTACTTTTATTTTTTTTATCATACTAATATCAGCACTGAGGCGTTTTCAACGTCGAGAAATTGTGGCGTTATGAATCATCGCAAGACTCGCGACGGAATTTCATATTTTTACGCAGGAGATTCATTAGCTATATGATTATGGAACAACAGAGATAAGATTTTTTAAGACTAACCAGTATTAACAAGATGTAGTATTATAAATATAATTAACCAATAAACATATCTGTATATATATCAGGGTGGTTACAAAAAATGAGCTGTTTTTTTTTTCAAAGTCACAACTTCAATACTTGTAGGAAGAGGAAATAAGATGCCTGTTAAAATTTGAGCCCTTAATGTTAGTATTTGGTAGTTCCTGAACGCCATTCTTCATTTTTCATTTGATTAACACGCGAAAATAATTTTACTTTCCTTCCGAATTTTGTAGCTCAGTAACGAGTCAATTTAAATAAATGATCGATACATGTTTCTGTAGGGAATTGAATGCTCTGAAAAAAAGCTTTCCCATGATTTTTTGATAACTCAACTCTTTGCAAAGTTGTTCAAGGTTAAAGTTGAAATCATGGGAAAATTCACTTTTTTCGAGATCAACAGCGAAAGTACTAATTTTTTTTTTTTTTTGTCAGGCATTTTAAACGCTACGAAATCATGTCATTCGGTTAATTATCAACTCTCAACTTCAATTTTCAATATACACGTATAATTCGTGTGGGGAAAACATTTATCTCGTACGATTTGTGATAAAACTTTATTAATTTGATAAACGTATGACGAATAGGGTTCAACGTTTGTAGAATTTAAAAAAAAAATATGATATTGTGTGACCTGATTGCTCTGGATCAATATTATTACAATCGAGCTTACGCAGTTGTAAATAATTGTAATTGTTTTCAAACTTTATTTCAAGCCGTGGGGAAATATTGTATTAATTGAACTCAACCTCACCGATTTTACAATCACATTTTTCGAACTACTTTTCTTTTTTCTTATAAATATATTTCGACACGTTTGCGTCTAGACATTACGCCCGATACGTTCTTATAATATTATCCAGACTCATAATCGCATTGAAATATATACATATATGTAACGGTACAATCTTAATTAATTTCCGACTACACATGAAGGCAAAATTAATTTTTCTCAGAGTTTGAGTCGAATGAATGAAAGAAAAGTTAAAGAAATATGTTAGATCTTTTCACGATGAACGCGAACGTTCGTGAAATAGAAATTTGTATAAAGTTGAGGTAACGGTAATGGTTTTGTAAGAAAAATCGCAACTTTAGGATTATAAACTAGCAGAAGTAACCATTCAGTGTAATTATAGTTTACTACAGTTTATCGGTCAAACAAGGCCTTAAGATCAATTAATCGTTCCACCAGAATAAAGTAATCGCAATAGTTACAAGAAAATATAATCCGTGTTAGTTCTATTTTTGTACCGAGATTTGAGAAGCATATTTTTCGGTAACGGTAAAAAATCATTTTTTTTCCGGCGTAACCATTCGTTACGTTAATATTGCTAATATCGCTGTGTAATGTAATGCGTAACATGTATAGAAATTGCTAATTCAATCCGGATATCCTCGGTGAATAATAAAATCTAGATATAATGTGGCTAAATAAATTCTTCGAAAAGAGCCCTGCCGCGGTTAAAACAGACATTAGTTGGCAACCTTGCCGGTTGGGATCCCCGTCCGCAAAATCCAGGCCCGTCTACCCAATAAAGCATGAAAAACATTCGTCATAGGGTAAATCTGACGTAATTGCGATGACCCGGACGGTCGATGAGACGCTCGAAGCTGTATGGGACAACCTTTAACGCCAAGTATAGTAGATAACATACTTTAATGACGCGTAAAGGAGTTGCTGATATTACTGGGGGAAAATGCGTAATTACGAAAACAGATGACAAAGGACAGAGGTGAGTAATTCGCTAGGATATACAATATACATACGATGAGGGTGAAGTCAGTAGCGTTAGTGTAACGAAACTTTGATTGATAAAAATATCACTGCTTCACAATTTTCTAGTGACTTTCAAGTGGCCAAGTTTTCGAAATATCAATTAATTTTGCCTTACTATAATTTACCGCATTTCAGAGGTTCTTAAAATCAAGAAATGACGGGTTTCCTTAAACACGAATCATTACTTCAGCCACGTAACATATGCGATACTAGGAATATTGACTCGTCAATTATTAAAATCACAATGGATGGAATTATATTATGCGCGTGAAAAGTCGCGTGGCTACGGTGCTGCCGGACTTTCACTCGGCGGAGAAACCTCGAAGCTTGTGAAAAAACACACAGCTGTTGTTGGCCAACACTATGGATACACTGCGTCATTGGATTTGTTCAAAAGGGGTTACAAAAGGTGAGCGTTAGTGCAGCTGGGTTTTCCTACGAACCAATAACAACCGGAAACCAATGAGATACCATTGGATATTGAATAACGACCGAAACGGTACGGCTTTCTAAGTACATATATACATAACGCAGAGTTGAAGCTTCTGCAGTGCGAAAGAATGAAAGAGAAAGATATTAGAAGGTACAAAACCGGTCGGGCGTTATTGCAACACGTCAGTAATACCCGATTATATAAAATGAAAAAAAAAAATTAAAAATTAAAAAAAATTCCAAACCAAACGATATCGCGATGATTATGACCGTCGTGCGATTCGGGGGCAAATAACTGTTAAATTAAATCACCGCAATTATACGCCACATCTATTTTAAAGGTGATATGGGAATATTAAACTTCAATAACGTTATGCAACGTGTGGCTGCTTTTTTGCAATATTTATTCAACTCTGAATCATGCAATTAATTTAGAACCGTTCAATATCACGAAATTGAAGTTCGTATTAGTGTAACGATGCATTAGTAAATAAAGAATAGTTATTTCACAACTTTAAGATTGTCTCGTGAAATTCAATAACTGGATAAAGGTAATACAAAATAACCTCATATTTTTCAAACTTGAATCCTTCAAAGTCACCCTAAAGTCGGAAGCACTCATTTTTTTTCAATGCTTTGTTTTATTATCGTTCTCAATCACTTTCAATATCAGGCTTGGAAAATCAAGAATTACTATTTTTATGGAAAGTGTGACTCAATTAGGAACGTTGAAAAGCTGAACAGATTTCATTGTTACTCAATTGTAAGTATTGCACATCGTGAATGCGGTTTCCCTCTATTTCCACAGGTTGCAAAACTAGGGAATCTCCTTTCGTTATCGGCGCAGTGCATTTTTTCTGTAAGCCGAATTCGCCACGTACTTCAAAAAAAAAAAAAAAAAAGTCTCGACTATATACCAACCGCATTCTTTATAAATACTTCCGGTGTAAATATTGAAACGCTTTTATTTACAAATTATATAATCAATGGATAAAGTGCAATGGTTTCTTCGGTAATTATACAAATAGTCTAACATGGTATAACAACATTTCGTTCAGGTGCAATGAAATATGTTTTAATTTTATACGATTTGCATCGTTAACGAAAAAAAAAATCCTTTAGTCTATATCAAAGCGTTGCATATAGTAATTCTTCTTCGGTCATTAGATACAGTAGTAATATTCATTATTGTCTCACCTTTCCGGCCAATTAATTTTCGGTTCGAAACACAATTTGATAACGATTCTATGCGAATTACGCGACAATGACTGGCGATGTAGCCGACGTGCGAAATTTGGAGTTATTGTCACATAATTCGTATAGAATCGAACTCGCATTTTGTTTCGGACCCAAAATAAGATAGCCAGAAGATTAAGGCATTAATGAATATTACTGTACAATGACACACACGAGTTTGAAGTTGTATTAACGTTATCGTAACGAAACATTAGGGAAAAATGACTAATTTCTTATTTTTACAATGATTGTAGAAGAACTAAGATTGAAAAATATGTGTATATTTTCTTTTATTACTGTTCACCGAATTTCGAACAGTTTTAAAATCGCAATATAACGGTTTTTCCTCAGCATGAATCATAACGCTAACGTTACTAACTTCAACATGATCATAATATACAGGATTGAATGAAATTTCAATTTTCGCCCGAATATAACGGAAGTGAAGGGCATAAGCTTTTTTCATTCTCTTTCCTCCCCATTAAAAAACAAAAACAAACAACAATATATCCGTGGTCCTCAAAAAGCAAAGAAAAAAAAAGTGCAACACATTGGCACCGCGACTGAGCCTCTCAGTATTTTTCTGCCCCATTTATCGAAGTCAAACCAACTAGTGCTTGATCCGTTTAGTTAGAGAGATTGAGAACAGCTGCATCAAGTATTATATATATCTGTTAGAATACCCACAATGTGAATGTGTGTATAATTCGAACGAACCTGTAGGGAAGTATTATTATTATATCCGTGTAAAACACATACGCATATCGCAAGGGAACGGCGCGGTGCGAACAATGACCAACACGAAGTTGGTCGCGTGTTGGTTATTAGGCGGTGCGCTATAAACCGGACCTGAGAAACGAGTGACGAGAGGTTTGCGCTGTACAGTTGATAGCCGTGCAGACGCTAACGGGTTTCTTGGCATTTGGTTTATACGTTGTTATTATTATACCCATATAACGCCGGTCAAAACCTCGCTGATACGTAACTCTTTACAGAGGAACGTTTGATCGTCGTCTCGCGCTTTGTTCGAAATTTAAAACCTGCGACGCTCAATTGTCGCAGGGTCAGATCGAAGAACCACTAGCCGCCGACTACCTGCGTTATGGCACCAGCTCGTTGCTTCTGCTGCAATGCACGTATAAAGTGCAGCAACCGAACGCCGGCGGACGTTCGCCTTTTCGCCGCAGGGCGACCTTCGTCTTTTCAGTTTTTTATTCCCATCTCTTACCTCCGATTTCTGTCGCTAGTCGTTCATGCAGTCAACGTTCTCTTGTTTCTCGCTCCTTTGTTTCCCCGCGAATATACGATTCGCGCGATGAATACGTATTAGAGCGTCGCACGCGTCACGGGTATCGAACTTGCACGTACGAATTTTCGTTCCTCATTATTTTAAAAGCATACTCTTTACACAAGTAATGAAAAAAAGTCGATGGAAACTGGATTCGCAGTATATACTCACACATTCGCTCCTTGCAGGACATCGGTGTTGTTAATATCCACGTTATCCATACGCATCTGGGGGCACTGTCACCGCATATAATACAACTTGCTATTATCACTTACACTTTAATATAACGGTAATGTATTATCTACAAGTATACAATTTGAACACTGACCAACCATCAGACAAATCATGAACCATAACGAACACACATCGCGCAGTGCCTGCGGAGTATAAAAACACAACGAGGGAGGAAAATGCGGAGATAGTGCAGGTTCTCCACGAGGAATAGAAAAATAAAACTAAACGACGATATCACAGAGACGCGCCAATCGCGTACGCCGCTCACGCAATACTGAAGGCACGAGAGACGGGCGCCGTCTCTGGACTCTCGAACGTAGCGACTCGCTCGCCTATCGCTTTCTCTCTCTGTCTTCCTATCCGGAGTTCGTCGCATCCTCTTCGCAGCACATGCTACAAGTTCTCACCCACACATTGAGCCGGGACGAATGAAGCATGTGAACTCGGCCCAACCGAGGCACGGACCCGAAAGGTCGGAAGGGAACAGCTCTGCGCGTTTTGGGATAAGAAGAAGTTGGGAACATGAACGGGTACCTGCCGAGGCATCGAACTGGTGCTGCAGCGATGACTCGCCTCCAGAATTCCAAAACTAATACCTACCTGCAACTTACGTACATACATACATACATACATACATACCTGCCTAGCTGTGCAACGCGATGCAGTTCGGTGCAGTCGCTTCGCAGCCACGCCAGTCGATCGATGAAGCTTTTCTGTCTAATAGCCCAGTCGCTATATGTTGTACAAAAAAGAACACCTGATATTGAAATTTCTTGGTACTACTGTTTTCTTTTTTTAATCGTCGGGAGGGGGGAGCATTCGTCGACAGTTCAAATCCAGAATTTTTCTAACAGTCTTGAATTTATGGTTCAAGTCGGATAAGCCGAAAAAAATTGTTATTATCAAAGTTGTAGAGAATTCAATTTTCTATAAGTTTTGTTCTCGCCCATTTTTAGTAAATGATTGAAAATCGGCGAGTTGATGGCAAAAACAAATTCCGTTATAAATTCAATACGGCCGCCGAAGCTGATGCAGAATCTGGTCAAAATTCTGAATTCAGACAAAAACAAATGACACCATAAATTCAAGATGGCGGTCGAAGGTAATGTAGAATATGATAAATACCCCCCCCCCGCACCTCTGCCACAACGACTAGAACAAGAAAATAGCGGTATCGAAAAATTTCAATTTCAAATTTACGCTCCGACTGGAATATAATGCGACCCGTGGTTCGGAACAAAAACACTTCCTAAGTTTTTACCAATTTTGAAAATTTTTAAGGGTCAATGAGCTTCACCGCTCGGGATCAAAACTTATTTGGTGAAGCAAAAAAAAAAAGAGAAACCGTTTAACAAATATCCGGCAATCTTATTTGCACCAATCATTATGAACAGGAATTATTAATTAAACGTTACTACTACGTGATATAAATTATTCTGAACAAATTCGAATTATGCACACAATTGGTGAGGCATCATGAATTTCAGAAAAGGGTTCATATTTATATAAACGTTCGAATGATTGGACTATGCCATTTTTTATTCGATTTTAATGTTTTTCGACTCATTTCGCTCGCTGACCAGACTCACAAAAATTGTCTGCAAAACGTTCGAGAAATTGAAACGTTTTGGTATAGATATCTAACTCGCAAATTTAATAGTTCACGAACATCTGTTGTCACCGTGAACTTAAATCAATACATGTTTACTCATTCTTGAGATAACTTGTTTCCGTATCCTTAATAACTTTGCCACAAAAACGATTATCTGTAATAGATCGATATATTTAGGTTTGCTTTTAGGGCACTTCTTCAAAGTTTAACATATTATCGTGAAACTCTAATCCATACTTTGCATTTTTAAACTTGGTATGGTGAAAAAATCCTGTTTTCGGCAAATATATGCCGCGAAAGTTTTGAATCAAGTTCTGCAACATTTGGGCCCAAAATAACGGTCTACTTGAACCTATTAGGAATGGATTGTTCTAATGATTTCAGACGATAGTTTTCCTGGAATTCGGCATAATACCGTTATTATTGTTTCACACAGTAGCCTCTCAATAACTTCCTCGCCGGGGGTCGATACAGGCGGAACTTTGAGACTTTGCTATAACCGTACAGTTGTGAATAGTTTATGGTGTATGGTGTACCAAGGTCAAAAATAAACCCTCGTCCTTGGTAAATACCATATTTTTTGTAACACACGGATAGATTTTTTTTTTATCAAAAATCCGGGATCAAATCACATTGGTCAATAAATTGAAATTTGTATGTTATCAGGAAATTGATACAATTTATACATATATATTTTTTCGATTCATTTATAGTATACTATTAATTAGTATAAAAGTTTGGAAGTAACTTTCCCGCCCGCTATTGATTTTCAATGTCCCGCCGGTTGTAACATGGCTTTGCTTATCACGGATTTTACGACGAAAGAAAAAAAAAGAAAAAATAAACGCGAAAATCGTGCGTGTGTAAAAAAAAATGCATATTGTTGTAGGATGATTCAAATCATACGTTTGATCACCTAAATTAAATATCCCGTGGAAATTTTTAATTCTAATCCGTTACGCCAGATTGTAAATTGCCGCCTTATTAGTGACGCTGGAAAATTCTATAACTTTCGCAAATTTTGTACAGCTACCCGTTACATTAAAGAGACGCTTGCCAAACGGCGTAGAAGAATTCGTTGAAGCCAGGAATGCAGACGTTAATCGTTTCGACCGAACGACCGATGAAACTGATTTTCAAGAAATAGATTATACAAAACTGTTTAAGATTTACCTACCTGTTCCGTTTCACACGCCTGATTATCTATTCACAGTTTATTTTCTTAATTCAGTTTAATCAATGCATCAAACCACATCAATTTGCAATTGACGGTATTAAATATTTTCATATTAAACTTTTCTTACACTCAGCCAACGATAAACACGCGATCTCTCCATTGATTATTCTATACGTTGAACGAAAATTCATCGAACCAAATACATTTGTTTTCGACTATGCTATCTTGAATCAAATTGTACAAAGTACGCTTGATACAGTAAATGGTAACCGGATTATTTGTGAATATTTTTTTCCCAGTGTAACACCTTGGCGTTGACGACTAGCGGCGCTGTTTTATTTTAAACGATGTAAATACGTTGCAGGTCGAAATACCAAGAGTACCAGTTGCGAAATATTCGCTCTACTTATACCGATACACATACCTCTATATACCTAGTGCACACGTATTTTCGCGACACAAAATCTAAACATTGCGTAACTTGAATAAAACTTCACTGCAATGAATAACGAAAATATACCTGATTTTCATTAATCGTTTACTTCACGTAGCAGTTAAATTTGTAATGATGATACACCACCAACCCAAGCAGTAACATGAAAACTGTAACGTGATGTTTTCGTAATAAATTATTTACAGGTATAAAAAATGATGAACGGTAATGCGATTCATCCGAAAAACGATTAATTGCTATTTTTTCACTGTAATATTTTCAACAGTTCGGAGCCGACTCGAGAGTTTTGAGCTTTCTTTCGAGAAGATCCGCGTCTAATCGGTGTTTGCAAAGGTATTGACCCTCTAAAAAGAGCACTGGTATCTCGTAACGATATAGATTCTTTATATTCTCATTCCCACGCGCGTTGATATCGACCTGTTCTAACTGATAACGACCAGGGAATCGATTTTTCAATTCTTCTTTCAAAACATCGCATAACGGACACGGATCCTTTGTGTATAGCGTTAATTTCGGCGGCGATGAGCAGCTGTAAGACCTACAGGAGATTAGACGGAATGATTTCGCGCACTATGATACATGAAAATACAAATTTTTTTTTTTTCTTCACAAAATATTGAAAAAAAGACGAAAAAAATTTGGCAATGATCGAACCGAATGAAAGCGTACCGTAAAATATTATCACCGATAAAGTAGTTAAACAAACAATATAATATAAGATTGATTGCTCGAATAATTGAAGGCACGGCTATCTTTATAACCATTAAAATATCTCTATATTGTGTGTATAACATTGTAGAAAATGTGAAAAATACATTATATAATATATTTGTAAAAAAAAAGTAACAATTACTCAATTAAAAATTACCGTCGCAATATAAATATTGCGAACGGATTTTTAATTCATAGCAAGCATCCGAAACAGCCAATAATTGAAAGAAAAACAAACAAACGCCTGCAAGCAAGATTTGAGCAGAATATTTAGGCCGTGATCGACTCAATTAACACTTACTGTTACTAATAATTTGCAAACACCAAAGTTATTCAGTAGAAATAACTATTGAGTGATTTTCGATCACTAGGTCAAAAGGAATGGCTGCCGATTCGTGTTTTGAATTGTATCAAAGTTCAAGGGACTCACAATTTCTCAATCAAAATCGACGAAGCTCCACCTCCGCCGTTGCAGATTGAAGCAACACCTTTTTCTCCAGCTTTCAAAGCGTGCACCAGATGAACAACGATTCTCGCTCCGGACATTCTAAAATTTTAACATAAAAATATACGAAATGATCTTGTTCTCTTTATATGGTATATTTGACATATGTCAAAACTGGACTCTTACCCAATCGGATGACCAAGCGATACTGCTCCTCCATGAACGTTTACTTTGCTGGGATCGAGATGAAGTATCTTCTCATTAGCAAGAACGACGACACTGAAGGCTTCATTGATCTCCCACAGTGCAATATCATTTTTACTGACTCCAGCACGTTCCAATAGCTGTGAGGATTCAAATTTCTCGTCTAAATCGTATCTTTTCATGACGACGAAATAGTTTTTTTTTTATGGAATCCAAAGGCTCACCTTCGGCATAGCCAATGCAGGTGCTATTGGAAAATCTATTGGTTCTGTTTCGGCATCTTGGAAAGCTACTACTCTGGCCAAAGGCTTGAGATTTAATCTGTTCGCATTGTCAGCTGTCGTCAGTATAAGGGCTGCGGCTCCATCATTCAACGTTGATGCATTCCCGGCAGTTACAGTGCCGTTTTCTTTCTTAAATGCAGAGTTACGAGGAATATTAATAGCTTTTTCTGGTTTAC
Source organism: Neodiprion lecontei (assembly GCF_021901455.1). Taxonomy (NCBI): domain Eukaryota; kingdom Metazoa; phylum Arthropoda; class Insecta; order Hymenoptera; family Diprionidae; genus Neodiprion; species Neodiprion lecontei. Next base: position 19,246,741 of record NC_060266.1, on the reverse strand, counting down.
GGGAGGTCTAGAATATCTAGTATCTGAACTATCCAGCGATTAAATTCATACCTGGGTTTATTTCCTACCTGAAATACAGTGCTAAGTTTGGCAAGTTTTGAAAAGTCAACTTTTTTGTACTCTTCATCCTCGGCAAAGACGACATCAGGTTTTCCCTTCCTCTGTGGCACATTAACCGGAACAATCTCATCTTTGAAAGCTTTTTGTTCATAAGCAGCTGCACTACGAGTGTAACTCTTTATGGCAAATTCATCCTGTTGCTGACGAGTGATACCCAATTTTGATGCGGTATTTTCAGCACAATTTCCCATGTGAAATTTGTGGTAGACATCAATGAGACCATCTAAAACTATCCCGTCCTAGAATCAAAACTAGAACAATTAAATTTACGTAATATCAATTTTCTTTTAAAGTGAAATAACTTGATCGATCCTCTTATTAATCATCAATGCCTCTAGTTGAGAAATAGATTCTTTAGTTGTTTGAAAGAAGAAAAGAAACTGTTCTTGCTCATCAAAAATTCCTTAAAATATAACGTGTTATGAACATATTGACTAAAAGTACAATTTGCACAGGAGAATGCTTTATCATCAATTCACATGGCGTAGTTTATTTGTTGAAATCTTTCGTATTCGAGTGATAAGAGATAACGCGTTATCTACGAATTGCGCAATTATTACAAACCTCCAGTTTCATACCACCGTAGGTCATCTCTCCTCGTTTCAAGTAAAATGGCACATTAGACATGGACTCCATGCCACCAGCGAGTATTACGTCTTGGTGGCCGCATTGCAGCGCTTGAGAGGCCAGCATAATGGACTTCATGCCACTCGAACAGACTTTGTTCACAGTTGTACATATCGTTGACTTTGGAAGACCTTATAAAAAACCAATCTAAATCAATCACATAAGAATATAAAAGCGGAGAACAAATTTTCCACATTTAAGCTTTATGGTTTTGGCATATGAAATTGGTTTGGAAATCTTCTGTTACAAGAATAATAAAACTTGGACAAATTTTTAAAGCAACCAAGTAACGACAGCAACAACGTGTTTGAAATTTTTAAAATGGACAAACCTGCAAATATTACAGCCTGTCTAGCAGGTGCCTGGCCCTGACCACCCTGACAAACATTTCCTATATATACCTCCGATATCTGTTCCTTGGTAAGACCAGAGCGCTCGACGGCTGCCTAGAATTAAGAGAAGTTAATGAAATGAAAAAAATTTATGAATTAGGAAACGAATGTACGTTAATATTCTAATATTCTTCCTCACACTTGGGATATTGTTAATTAAATACTCGAAGGTGAGTTAAAGTACATCCACGTTGGGCATACAATTGTCTTCGAGTCAGCTGTTGGCGATTTTTTTTACCTGAATAGCGACAGCCCCGAGTTTTCCTGCTGGCAGGGAAGACAGAGAACCTCGAAAAGATCCGATCGGCGTTCGCACTGCGCTAACGATAACAACTTCGTTGAGATTTACCTTAGAACTGAAAGTCCTGGAGTTGGCTGTGAGTACCTGCAATGGATGAAAAAGAATCGTATTTTGATTAAGCCAAAGCGTGGCAGGAATGCAGTGAAATCAGCAAAAGTAAATTAATAACTTTAACCAATATTTATACCTTGGCAGTTTTCAAGAACGAAAACATTTTCGGCAAGTTCTGCGGTAACGAATTGCGCACCTCTGGATCTTGAATAGAACACTCGTTGTTAACGTTCGCAACGTTCTAAATTTACCGTAGAAAAGGATGGAAACAAAAAGAAAAATTGTATCAACTACTACGTGGACTTCTATTCATTTGTTATCGTTAGGTCAACAGACCGACAAGGCTAAGTACGCTTTCCGCGATACTTGAATATTCAAGGCAATTGAGGGTCACCGAATTCACCCTGGGTTTCTGATTCCAATGCGCATGCGCTAAATTTATGACAACGAAAAATGCTATGTAATTGGCTAAAACGAACTCGAATCATAGTTCATGCTCGCGTTTTTCGTACTAGCGCCCTCTGGCACAAAATAGATTTTTGGAACTAAATACAACTAGTTTTCGATGCAAGTGTGCCTCGGTAACCGGTTAGTACTTACCTACTGATACATCAGTGTACTTACCATCAGTGATGTGGATGAGAATTAATAAATGACAATCAGTAGCAGACGTAACTTGGAAAACTGCAAATTGTCATTTTAGTTGAAATAATAAATAGCAAATGTTTTGTTCTTTCATATCTAGTAATCCGTTAACAAGTATGAAAAAGAAAATGGAACGCAACAGGTGATCAAGAGTTGCGTTCTGCACATCCGGACGATTATTGAGATTCCCGATGCGGTTTTCATTTTCTTTACATTGGCGAAAAGAAAATATTCCGGTTCAAGCTGTTTGGATTGATCAAAATGGCATTTATCACAGTTTTCACCGGTGAAAAAGAAATCAGACATGATAATATTAAACCGAGTCTTCTATACCTATATATGTGACAGAACAACAATCGCTGTAATCATTTACCGCTGTGGAACGATTGTATAAACGTTTCGAACGGCTGCGGCCCGAGATGTGAGGAGCTTGTAATTCCTCAGTAATGGCCCGATTTACAAATTGAACTTTTCCACGGAACGTTCTGTTTTCATCGATAATGTTCATACAATAATACATTATGTAACGATTGCTGGGTAATATTTAAAATGATAGCATTTAAAATAGAAATTCAAAATGTAAATGGCATTTTGCATTTAACATTTTAAATGTTCTCAAAGTAACCATTTACATTCAGGGGAGGGTGGGGTAAGACAGGGGCGGGGGCCAGACGGTACAGACGTCACAACACGTGATACAATGCATCAATCACGAGACTCTAAGCGACGTTTAGTGTCTTTCACCGGCCGCCGCCAGCCGACCGAGTCGCATTATAGATGAAGGACGCTCTTTCGTCACTGGACAAAAAACGAAAATTCGTCCTTTCTGTTATAATTTTCCATCTAAACAGTTTAGGTGACATTGATATAATATTTTAACATATTAGTTTGAATCTAGGAGTTAATGTCAGCAGAAATTAGTACACCAGCAGGTGATCGTACGATTTTTCAATTACCGCTCATATTTTTGTCACAATCTTTGTTTTTTTTTTTGAAATTAGCTACTGGGGCACTAGAAGGGGTAATACTGTTTAATACTAAAACTACTAAAATTAAGTCGCTGCTATTTATACCAAACCAGTAAAAATGATTGGTCTTCAAATAATCATAATAATAGAAAAGCTTTATATTAATGTAATATATTTCTAGTGTCAAACGGTATCCCATCTTGCTCCATCCCATATTCGTAGACCAAATACAAGGATACTGTACATTTGTACCCATTTGTCTGTATGTCAGTGTATTAAACTTGAATATCTCCAACGAAAACCAGGCTAACAACGAAAGTTCATGAGTAATCGCATTTTGCGCGCTAGTGGTGCAAGACGGTGCATATGCCGTTTATTCTATTTTTTAATTTTCATAATGTTACTAATGAAAATTGATACAAGCATGAATGCCAATTGTAGGACTGATTGCCAAAAATTACATATCTAATTAATGTAATACTTAAATTGTAAAAATAATGTTCTTTATTTGTGCTCAAAGTTCAATGTCCCCATCATGCCCCGCTTTCCTCTACCTATTTAAATTATGTTTTTGAAAGCATTTTCCAATTTTCGTTTTAAATGGATCTACTGAAGCATTTTACCCAGCAGTGTATAAAGTACAATATGCCTTTGCCGTCATCTGCACCGGTGGAACGATTGTTTTCCTACGGTTCTATAATCGTGCGATCCAGAAGAAGAAGCAGCTGTTACTCAAAGCGAATACTGAAAGAAAAAAGAGAGACAAAAAGATAATCGACATGTGTTGTATTACAGATGAGATATAAAAACGATTTCATCATGTAGACCATTTTGAATATCTATTTCATATTTTTCATTATAAATGTTCTGATATTAACCATTTACATTTACCCATTTAGATTATGGTTTTGAAAGTATTTTTCGTATTAATTAGATCTGTTGAAGCATATCACACAGCAATGGACGTAACAAGGGAATAATCAGCTTTTTTCCCGTGTTGAATATAGGATTTTACCTTTGATTTAACTGTGATCACTTTACTGACTTAAAAAGTGGGGCGAATGTAGGAAGAAGTGTAGTTTAAGATTGAGAAAAAAATAAAATCAGAGAAACTGAAAACCGCTATTCGGTATAACTAAGCTACTTTTTTTTTCACACTTGCGGCAAACAAGTATAAGAGGGAATCATAGGCTACTTTTGTACCGTTTCTCAGGTCAATGAAGTGGCCACTACGATTGAGTCGGGAATAATATATGTATACATAGGTATGGAGGGTCACGTGCGTGAATACGTTGACTAAAAATTGCTGAAAATAGCCAACCATGAGTATTCTTTTGAAACAAGTGAAATGGCAGCGAGAGGGCGGAAATAATTGCAGTGCCTCCACTTACCGACTCACTTATGGATTTGCAATGTTAATTAAGTCGGCAACGGTAGGAAATTCTCGTACCGAAGCTTCCAGTCTTGGCCCACGGCCAAGTATCAAAAGGCCCCGCTCAGATGGCTGCTTTAGCAAACTTTAGTCAGTGAGATAAAAAATAATAACAACACCTAACCTAACGGTTTAATTGAATGACAGTTAATTGGTTAGGTTAAACACCGATAGATGATAAATTCGCAACTTTGGAGACAATAATTAAACCGGTAAGTAGATAATCGATAATGGCAAGCGTTGAGAAGGCGAGTGACGAAGCGACGTATGTAAATCCGAAAAAGTTTAAGTCGTCGAACGAGGAACCGAAGGAGAGCAAAAAATACAGTGTGCACGAGTCTTTGAAGGATTTGTCAAAGTTCCAGTTGAAACGTGTGTTGAATAACAATGCGCAAAAGAAATTACTGTGCGTTGAAGGGACATTTGCAGATCACGACGGCGCAGCCATAGTTTTGCTGGAGAAGAAAGCTTTTGTCGAGGAGAAGCTGGACGAGCATCTTTTCAACGAAAGCTCCAAACTCAGTAAAGAATTCGAAAACGATGTTTACGGAAATTACAATTGCTTTCCATCCATTGAGCACAATAGTGAGCAAACTGGCCGATTTCATTCTTCTTTCAACTCTTTTATCTCAATTTAACGATGTGATTTTTCTTGTTTCTGTTTCTTTTCTATATTCTAACTCCAAGGTATTAAGACTACAATCATTCACCCGGCAATGGAAAAACATATTGCAAAATTTGAAAATCAACCGATCCATATCGTTGAAGAAACTCCAAAACTTTACGAGGAAATCACTTTGCCCCATTTGAAAAAGGAACAATTTTCGCTGCAGGTATTTTCTATGTAAATACATAACTTTAGTTGACCTTTGATGAATGGAAGAAAGTTACGCAACGAACACTGCAACATCAGTAATGTAAATGAGTGTTGGGTTCATTTTACACGAGCAGTAAATTTACGCTTTATTATAACAAATCTGTCTTGAGTGTTTTTTTAGAAAACTCATTTATGCACAAATTGATCTTTCATACATGAAAATTGAACGGACAAAATGTTTTAGCATCGTCTACATCATTGCAATAATGTGATCTTTCTAAAGTTGTTATTAATGTTATAATGTTTTTTACTTACAGCGCTGACCTTTTCATCATTTTTTTCATTGCACCACTTTCTTGAGCAAATGTTTAACTCATATTAACCCCTTAATGTTTGTCTACAGTGGGTGTATAACATTTTGGAGCACAAGGCCGAGAAAGAAAGAATAGTCTTTGAGGATCCAGACCCAAAAACAGGCTTTGTTTTGATACCAGATTTGAAATGGGACGGAAGTCTGGAAACTTTGTACCTCTTGGCAATTCCGATGCTAAAGGGAATCAAATCAATTAGAGATTTGGACCAATCGCATTTGCCGTTGCTTAAGAACATTCGCGACGCCGGCACAAAAGCAATTTCTAAGAAATACAGCGGACTTCCAGCATCGCAGCTTAGAATTTATTTTCACTATCAACCCTCGTTTTATCATCTTCACATTCATTTCACATATTTGAAATATGACGCTCCAGGTAAACCTTATCTTGCACTTTCACTGTATTTCTTTGTATTGTCAAATATTTATGTCCGCCCATTTTTACAGGTATATTCACTGAAAAGGCTCATCTGCTGTCCACAGTCATTAACAACATTGAACTGATGGGAGAATATTATTCTAAAGCTACTTTATCGTTTGTTGTCAAAGAATCGGAGACCTTGTTTTCTAAATATCAAGCACATGGAGTTTTATCCTCACAATCTGTAGAGAAAAAATAGTTCTAAGATTCCTTTGTACTTTAAACACGGCACGTGCAGAGATAATAGTGAATAAATTTTTTCTCTTTCAATCGTGAATGTTCATACCACTATTTTTATCATAATTATTAGTCTTATGATACACTGTAGAACTTGATACTTAATGTTGGGAAAAACGATGGTTTCCCTATTTTCGTTTCAAATTTGAAGTGGCATCGTTTGATAATGATAAGTATGCAATTGCAAAATTATATATTTATTAACATTTTTTTTTTTAATTATATTAATAATACAATGAGATCCTAACGTAACTAGCACGGTATGATGAATTAATCAACAATTATCCTCATTGCTTTTCAAGTCGTGAATATTTAAGTAAGTTTTTTTTTTATTTTTTCATTTATTTACTTTTAGTAATCCTGTAATTATCATGCACCTTGTTTATATTATTTTTTTGCTCGTTTTATTTGTAGTTTTTTCGTTTTTTTTGCTTTGTTTTTTTTATTGACGCAGCATGAATGTTCCGCCAGTTTATACTTTAAAGAAAAAGAAAAAAAAAAGAAAAAGAAAAAAAAAAAGAAAATTAAAAAATTAAAAAAATTAAATAATTGCAATTTTAGTTATGCACAGAAGTTATCCAATGTATTTATAATGACAACAATAAATCGATAATTCAATCATCAAGTGCGATATAAGTATAAATTTTTTACATTGGGATTATTTATTTATTTGTTAATTTTGTGACCCCAACGTAATTCCACAAGGAGATTAAACGAATCTTATTATTTAGATAGAAAACTGAGTAATACAAAAAAATAAATCAACATAAACTCGGTAGATAATAAACAGAAAAAAAAACGAAAAAAATAATACGTTCATTTTGTGACGAACTAAAGTAAATAATATAATATAATATAGTACTATATGAATCGAACCGGACATTGTAGTCTCCAGGACTGACAAACCTGTTCGAATATCACGAGAAATCTAAATAAAACTCTATAACAAGCTAACCTCATCTGCCGTTTTTCTTTTCTTAGTATATCTTTTCTTTTTTTTTTATCAACATTTTCACTTAGTTTTTAAATATTATCATACCAATGTAGGAAATTCAAGAACAAAAATGTTCATTCTGTATTTGAAATAAGGCACTGGCATCAGGATATTTTGATTTTATTCGCATTTCACATCCGAAGCTTTTACCTCAGCATTTTCCTGGGGTACAAGTTTCTCTTTCAAAGGAGAACTTGTTGTTGTTGTATCTGGACTCTCGGTAGCGGATTCGTTTTTGATGTTCTCTTTAGATTCCACTGCACCTTTGCCAATATTTCCTTTCTTTCCTTCTTTTTTTTCTACACTTAACTTCGGCTTCATCTTTTTTTCTGGGTCAAAGTGACACTCGAGTACCTCCAACAGTTCCTCTTCCTCATTTTCCTTCGCTCCTGTTACTTTCTCTTTTATTAATTTTTGCAAACCCTCCCTTTTCTCGTTCGACCATACTTCCTAAAATTATTGAAAATCACAATCGAGTTAAAGAGATACCTCATTAGTGGGTACAAAATTCAGAAGCTCTCACTCGACTGTTGATTACAAACAAAAACAATGTGACTCAGTCAAAGAAAAGGTACATGTGCGTAGAACCAACAAACTGATAAGAATGTACAAAAACTTGAGTTATCAGCAAAGTAAGAGCGACCATGAAGCATTCATGCATATAATCGAGTTGGTCGCATCGAATTTTTTGTTAATTTGCATAATTTCATCGAAGAAGTTTAACATTTATAGAGAATTTATTCGAAGAGGTCAAATAGACAGCCAGAAATCGAAATTCGAAAATTGTTGGTTTACTTCTATTACCGTATTAGTTCCTTATCGAAATTTCGTGAGAAATTTGAATCCTAAAATTATGACTCACCTGCAGTTCTACGTAGTCGACATTAGCCTCGGCTAATAATCGGCGTAAGAGGCTAGCATGTTGTCGTTCGCGGCGACTTTGGCGCAGTAGCATTCCGAATACAGGTCTTAGACTATTTTGACGATTGAGGACCAATTTCAAACCTGTAACACGAATACATTTGTCAAATTCTTTCCAATCATGTATCTATTTCCTTGGTCATCTTTTCAAAAACTAATCACAAGTAGGACTGAAAAATTTTGTAAACTTTGGGAATTTATGTCTTGACAACCAAGTATTCTATTCATTTGGGGTTTGTTTTACTCAAAAGTTTAAGTAGATCGAGTTTTGCTGAAGTATTTTTGAAAATAACGTCGACCGTTTGGCCCGGCGACATGTTTGTGGTGCCCAAGATATCTCAAGAACAGCTCGACCTATTTACTTCAAATTCGAAGACAATATTCCTGGATAGTTTATCCTCTTTGCAAAGTTCCTACTTACGTTTAAACATCTTTTTTTTTCTTACTTATATAAAATACTGGTAAATTTTCGGCAAAAATCTAATGACAATTTCAAACGCTTGCCATTTAGTTGAAAAAAATTTCAGATTGTTGCAAACAGGATAAACTATTCAAGAATATACGGTTTCAAAATTTGAGGTAAATCGTTTAAGCCGTTTCTGACACATCGTGGGCAAAGCAAAACATGTCACAGAGTCAAATCATTGATGTTATTGTCAATAACAATGGTGGCTATTAATTGATCCAAGTGACAAAAATATGTAAATGAAGTTTGATCTACATACTTTTGAATAAAAACAATCGAATTGAATTATTGGTTTTTGAGATATAAATTCTCAAAATTTACCCACCTTCTCAGCCATCAACTTATATCCTTAACCAATGAAAGATATCTGTAGGGAAATTTTGTGCTTTTGTACCAGCTAATTCCTTTTCTTCGACATGCGTTGGCTGTACGAATTCTCTTATTAGTTCTATGGTCCCTTTTGTCGCGGCGTCGCTATCACCACTTCCGCTACTCTCGGCGCCCTTTGCAGTTTCTTCACCAGCGCTCAAGTGCTGTATGACTTGGAGAGCTAGACGCGCTCTATCAACGGCGTTGTCTAACTCTTCTTCCTTGGAATTCAAATACGATATTGATATTAGTTAAGAGATCGACGTAATTTTCCTTTTCCCAATTAGTTGATTACATGAAAACTAACGGATGATTGGAAGATATCATCAAATTCTTAGCGTTTTTGAAATCTGTATCTGCAGATATGATCATTGTTTTTATAATCAGCATTAGAAAATGCAGGGTTTACCTTGTCTAGCATAACACGCGATAATGTGCGTAGGGAAAATGTGCGTACTGTATCGGCGCATTTGACCTCTGCAACGTTAAACCCGTTAGCGAAGCCCTTAACGGTTTGCTTGAATCGATCTAAAAGGTTGAATTTCCTCAGCGATTCAAGCAGCATGGAAGGTATGACTTTGCGTGGCTCATGATAAACTAGAATCACACCATCGGCCGCATCTCCCTTGACCGACTCAAGCCACGTGATAAAATCTATCAGCGCAGATATCTCACTTTTCGTCTTTAGGACCTGTGACAATGACAGAAAAAAAAAAAAAATTTATCCGCATCGAAAAACATGTTGCAACGTATTTACTACTTTTCAAATAATGCAAATTTTCAGATTTTACAACGATATGAAATTTACTAATGTTTGTTTACTAATGCTAATCTCAGCAAAGAAAAACTAGATAAGATGATAGAAAAATGAAACATTGTAATATATTGATATTGGTGTTAAATTCTGGTCCGAAGTAGATCGTTAATGCATCATCTGAGTTCTTTCAATTTTTCCATCAACGAAATCAACAACGATGCGTAGAGAAAGTGAGATAAAAATATTCAGCGAGGATTACAGTTCCTGTTTGCTCTGCAAATGAATAGAAACAATATGTGCACAAGGATAAGTGTAACTGCTCTATTTATGGTATCATCACCTTGTTTGTCTTGTTGTCCTTGAGCATTCGGTATTTTCCGATGGTAACAACTCTAATATTGTGCCTCTTTCTGGCAGGTGGATTGAGGTCCTTGAAAGGCATGACGTACTGGCCATAGCTGGAACTCGGCGTATACCCGGCAATTTGGCAAATCTCGTCGATCAGTCTCCTGCCAGTGGCGTCCATGTCCCATCCTACGAGCCTATAATCACCAGGCGGCACGCCGACAGCTGGTGACGAACTTACCACCGGGGCGATTGTTTCGCCATTCTCGACTACGGTTGACGACACCATATTTGCTGTATCTCAATATCACTTATCTGAAACCCAGAGGAAATGGGAGAGTTGATTATTACGCCAGGAAGAGTCACACCGGAAAGAACAAGGAAAAATGATGCTGAAATTCGTGTTAGTGAGAATCGTTGTCAGGCAAAAAACGAAAAAAAAAAATGCGTGAAAAAACCTGGCACTTGACATTGTCACAACAACGGGATTAACCTCCAGATTAGCGTAGTGTGCTTGAGATAATTCAAACAAAGGTCTTTGTTTTCGGTTCATCAGATAGTAAACAAGAGAGAAGGATAAAAAGGCCGTATTTACGTGTATCGGAATCGTCGATACCTCGTTGACTCGCCTATTCGTAGGCGGAGATATCGCCGCCGGACTAGCAGAGATGAACGGATAAACGTCGACGAAGGAATAAATGAACGGGGTCAAAACTGTGAGATTAAAATGAACAGATTTTCACGATTTTGCGGGGCTCGCGGATGACGGAAGAGATCGCGAACAGGGAAATGCTCGTTGCGTTGTGAGACGAGCCAGTCATTTGTTCACGTTGTTGATGCGGCGCGAAGTTTGGCGAAGTTCCGGGAATGCTCGGAACCCGGCAGAACAGCGCTCGGGGATTTTTTCGATTTTCGGTGACAAAAATGAATCCACACGTGGCCGGCAGTCAGGGCTACCATCTTTGCCGAACTGGCGGAAAGGCCCCGCCCTAAATGAGGCTTATTATATCGCAGGGACTTACCCTCGGCTTAAGTTTAATTTATCCTGGTGCGAAGGGTGGCTCGGAGCTCTGCGGCGTTACGTGCGGCGCGTAATCTCGGTTCCAGGAAAGGCTGCCTGACGACACTCGACTGCTCACCCACTGGCTTCTAGACTCTATAGTCTGCTGATTCCTAAAGCGAAATACACGATGAGAGCTGCGCACGTGTACCGAAGTGGCAAGCGAGTATAATCGCCGCGTTGCGCAGGCGCTCTTCATCCACTAATCGCAGCGCTGGCACATCGGCAATGGCCAATCGCGTGCCGGATGCATTCACTTGAAGTGCGTCGAGTATCGAGATTGAGGTGTCGATCCTCGCTTCAATTTCGTCGAGTGCGTCACGTGGCCGTGACGCGGCATGAATCAAATTTATAAATAAAGATCGGAACCCACAAGCTTACGCGACTCTCGACCGTTTAGGATAAACCGAACAGTCCGTGGGTGTTTAATTTCGGACCATGGCCGACTACGCTGCCGCTTCGTTCTGGTCTGTGATATATTGCTTATGCTGCGTTTTATGGCGGATAATTTCCGTACAAATTTTTGCTCGATTCACATTGCGCCGGTCCGAAAGTTCTTCTTTATCATCCAAGCGCTGTCATTATTTTTTTTTTTTATCACAGGTTGGACGGATTCAATAGAAAATGAATATAACGAAATCGCGCTTTATGTATTATTATTTCCATTTCTAAGCTGTCGTAAAACCAACCCCAGAACGTTATGAAAAATATAACATGTAAGCAGTAAATAATTTTGTAAAATATGCGACATTTACGAGCGATAAAACAGAATTCTTGCAGTCCTCCATTATATCCGAAGAGTTTTACCCGGTTGCAAAAAATTTCAGTTTTAAAATCAAATGGTTTTTCAAAGAAAAATGTTTCAGTAAATTTTAGTATTTCTGTAGATATTGTTATGTCTGATAATATAGAGGGTTGATAAGAAGTCAAATGGAGTTTACCGAGAGAATCGTTTTGATATGATTTTTCATAAAAATTTGCAGACGAATGTCAATAACAAAAGTCATTCCTCTCGACAGTTAAATCTTCAAGTTAAAGATGCGAAGTTTCTTTTCGGCATCATCTGTTAAGTTTCAACACGTTAATGGAGTTATATGAAAACTCCACTTAGCCCGGAAAATAGCGCGGTGAACAGATTCAGTTTAAAACACCATAAAATAGACCAAGTCCAAGGAGCTCGAGGCATGTTCTTAGAAGAGGCCTGAAAAGTGGTGGGTGTCGTCGCCTCAGGGTCGTAAATTTCCTCCTCTTCGATGGCCTAAACAAGCAGGTCAAGTACGTGGAAGAGACGCTAAGCATACCCCGATGTCATACCCCTTCATAGGTGAAAGAAATATTAGTTTGACTATGAATCGACGAGAAAAAGTCCTTGCGAGTACTTAAATTTTACATCGTCATAAACAAAGGAATCTTCCCACCGAGAGAAATTCCTAGTGCAGCGTATAATTATTATATTTTTTCTATTCGTATGAGCAGACCATAACCGTTTCTTTCTGCAATACGTGTATACACTATAACTAATTTTTTTTTATATTTATATTATACTAATGTTTGTTATTTGACGTGGATAACAATATTTTTGGTAACAAATTTTTTGCATGAAGTAACGACCGACAATTTCTGGTTCACGATGTCGAGGAAAACATTGTTTTTTTTTTTTTTTTTTCTCATTCTCAAAGTTCGTCAGGTGGATTCGAACTTTCACACAGAATCAAAACGTCCGCCGTTAGGCAGAATGATAATTTTATTTCGGCACCGCACTGATTTTCACAATATGTAATTGTATATGAAACGTTTTTGTACGCCAAATCAAATGACAGTTAAAGAGCCTGAAGTATAATTTCATCTCTAGCTAAATTCTTAAAACCGAGAATTTAGCTCACAAAAATCAATTGTACTTCATGTATTTAAAAAAAAAAAAAAAAAAAAAACAATAAAAAATAGGTGTGATTCGCTCTGAACTATGTATAAAAAATATAGTTCTGGGTACAAAGTGTAAATTGGTTTAGTACCTATGACCAGAAAATCTAGTACTATATTGCCTTTTGATTATGGTTACTTGCTCTATACTTTGTTTCAAATAATGCGATAATTTGATATTGGTGAAACAATAAAGTGACGTCATGGCTTTGTATAGTAGGCCTGAAAATATGTAGAAAATATAAGAGAATCAGATTTAACGTGTCAATATAATTAGAAAATATGTAGCGTATAGAGAAAAAGCTCTTTGTAGATTTTTTTTTCTTCGGTAACGTGTAAGGCAGAATTATGCGAATAAATTTTCACCCGTGTTTGAATGCAGTCCCGCTATTTTGGTACGCTGATAAATGGGGCGCAATTTGCCTTCGAACAATCATGGATTGCCCGCCCTTCTATCTCGATATGACATTCGTTTTATTATCCCATTTAATTTTAACTATTCTAACCGTTATACCCTCCGCGGTGGCATGCAATCCAATTAGTTTTTAATTTAACGGTATACACTGCGCAACTCTGTGACGGATGGACGTCCTGGGATATCCTTTTTGGTTATAATCAATTTTAGTTTGTTCCTCGACGTTTATAACCGTTGTCTGTGTAAAAGTTGGCAATTTTTAGCAAGAATTGTTGTAATATCACTAGATTTCGATACTGAACGTAGCTGTGTTTTTCAAGGGTATTTTGATTCGATTCAAACTCCTGTGTTTTTGATTTTTTAGTTATTTTACATCATTGATTATATCACCGCAATCAATCGGAAATATAATTACACTTTCAGAGACAGGGTTTCATTTGAGATGAATGAATTATGCAAGTATAAAATACACGATGAGAATGAAGTTTTTCAGAATTTTCAAGAAAATTGGAAACGGCGGATAAACAAAATTGAAATAAGAATTATAATCTCAGGCTAGGTGTATGAAGAAACCAGAATTCTGAAGAAGCTAGAAATACGCGAATCAGGAGGATATTAAAAAAACTCTTGAAAATTTAGGAAAAAAGTGACGAAATTTTCAAGCTGTATAAAAATTGTTCAAATCTTAATGAAGTATATAGTGAAACAAGAGTTGAATTTTAGTTTCGGAAACTCTTGAAAATAACTGGATAACTTCTAATTTCAATTTTTATCTTTCTTGTGGAGATTCTAACTAGTAATTTAACTCTGACAATCTCGAAAATATTTGCTCCTAAATTTCCGCTGTTTCATATATTTTCCTTCCCGCCATTTGTAAGGGTGATTATTTTTAAAAATGATAAAGCTACGAAAAAATTTTAAACGTATTAATAAAGGCGGGAGATTCTTTTGAATAAAGTTGCATTTTACTGCAAAATGATATTCCATGCGCAATAAAGAAGAAACATAAATAAATAAATGAAAAAAAAAAAATAGTAATCACTGCAAGCATTAAATGTGCGCAACTGAAATTGAGCAAATATTTTACGAGATCAGGTATTCATACGAACGTTTAATTTATTCGAGTAAATTATTTCCCTGGCTTGTTTGCGCAAATACATTAATTAGCGAGCGTACACGAGGTATTAACTGCAAAATCGACTCACCTTTTATCTTTAAGACAATTTTTAGCCTGTCAATTTACCCTTTTCTTTTTCTCCTCCGTTATCCTCAGGAAAAATCGCTTGTCAGACAAATTCCGCAGCGATTATTGGCGGCTGTTGCTGATCGCGTGTCGTCTAACGGACAAATATTTATACATTATCGACATTTTATTATATTCAGAATATAAACATGTAAATAAATACGTATATATGTATATTCTTATTTGTCAAAAAAAAAAACAAAAAAAAAGGATCCAAAAAATATATCGCGTAGTTACCCGAGATTAATTTTCTTATCGTTTATCGCAATCCATACGATGTGACATTATGTTTTACCCACCAACAAAACAAACGTTCGTCATATTTCAATTTTTTAACACGATCTCATTGCCTGCCGATCTCTGCTCGTCTCCCTCTTCATCTCCTCTTATACTCGTGCAAAATCCCACCGTTTTTCACATCATGTGTCACTTTCACCCGATCGACGAACTGGAATCTTTTTCACGAGTATTCGGTATCAAAAATCCGCTCCTTTTTCGCTCATTTCGTTCGTGAAAAATAACTGCATATCACGATGTATATGCTCTTATCTCTCTTTATAAAGGTCGGTGGAATATGTAGACCGGAAATTTCGAATAGAGTACTTTCGTTCACTCGAGTAAATGCACACAGCTGTCTCTTACTCATTTTTTTTTCTATCCCGATAACGAAAGAGAAAATTGCGGAAACTTCGCCGTTTATTTGCAATAGAATTGTTACTTTGACTTGAGAATATAATAAAAATTCTTACGACAAAATTTTATATAATCACAGTAATTTGGTCTTTTCGAATTTCAATCAACGAAACGCGGAATGTGAGTTAAAAAATTTCGTCGATGGATCGATTATTATTTCAAATATGAAGCGAAGGTTACTAGCCATATATTTTTTTCACCCAGCAGCACGTAAATATCAACGTCTCGGTATTATCACTCATAATTAATTAACACGAGGCTGAAAATAACAAGGACGTAATATTCACTGTTATTTTTCAATTTGTTTTAATTGATAAAAACATTCTTTCCACCTTCTAAGTAAAATTAATATTTGTTAACGTATTCCTGGTACATACATACGTACATACATACATATATGTATATATGTATATATATATATATATAATTATGCATATATGACAAATTGTAGGCAGGCTCACTCACTTATATTATAGTCATGGTCATTTCGATTTTATAGCAACGTGAGATGTGTAAAAAATATACGTATAATACCAACTGCAAAAACTTGGTTAATTAGAGTGCGAAATTCTGAATTTGTCGCCAATTAACTTCCACCGTATTAAAAACAAGGACAAAAATTTTGCATTCCACGATAATTATTATAGGTTGAGTATAGACACAATTTAATATGCGTATAATATCTCGGGCCCACATTTTGTCAATACTTTATAAGCAACCAAAGCATTCCTGTATAAAAATTTGGATAATTTTTTTACGAGTTCCTAAATGAACAAATGTTTTCAATAATAATATTGAGCAAGAATTTGCATAACGAATCCGGTTAACATTTTTTCATTGTTCGATATTAAAAATTATTACTTTCTGCTTCAAGGATATTACTGATAAAGGAATCATTTTTTTCCATCAATGTAGAATTTTCGAAGAATTAATATCAAACATATCGACACTTGATCTGGGAAAAAAAAACGTAGCACAAAACTTCAGAATTCTGAAATTCATTATTATCGTCTCCATTTATCGATGCGATGATGCATCAGTCTCGTTAATCGTCATTATTATTTTATTGTTCATGGCTATATGGCTGTATATAATCACATCTGCGCTCAATTATAAAGGCGCACCTTGTAAATATGTTTACGTATCTCTCGGCTAAGCGGAAAATATGAGAGAAAATATAGAGGTGAGAATACACGCGTAAATTATGAAAGGAGCTGTGTGCTGGGATACAATAAGTTCCTAAACTTCTTTTTCTGAGCTTTCAAGCTTATTGTTAGTCAGGCTTTGATGTAATATAATACACGCGCATATGTTCTAGTTTAAGCTCATATGGTACTCCTAACCTTACCGACCGAGAAATGTAAGCCCTTTTTTCAAATTGAACCCTTACCGTTCGTTTGTTTGTGCAATATAGAGAGAAGAAGGGTGAGTTTTTTCGGTCGGTAAGAGTAGAAGTCCTGCATGACCTTAATTTCAAAATTGCTGTAAATATGTTGGGAATACACGTATTTGAAACTCCTAACCTTACCAACTGAGAAAACTCAACCTTTTTTTAGAATTGAACCCTTTCCGTTCGTTTGTTTATGGGATATAGGAAGATAAAGGGTGAGTTTGCTCGGTCGGTAAGGGTAGGAGTACTACATGATCTTAATTTCAAAATTGGTGTAAATATGTTGGGAATATATGTGTTCAGACATATGGTATACAGAACAACAATGATAATTGCCATCAAATATTGAATTTGAAACGAACGATGAATTGAAACTGCAATAACGGATCGATTAATTCTCGTCAATGTTTACAGAGATTAAAGAGTTTTATATTTACTAAAAAACTTTGTCATTTTTTCAAAGAAGCAGGAGCGAAAAAATAAAACCTGGACGAACCAAGAAATATGTAAACATTTAAAAAAAATGTCCGTAGAGAAATTTTTATTGCTGTTTATATGTCTGAAGCAATTGATTTTTTATTTGTTTATACCTGAGTTAGGACGAAAATCGAATGTACACTTTTGTGTGAGAAATTATACAGACCATGGCAAATAAATGTTTGATTGCTTTAGGCGTGAGGTTTTATTTTGTAGGTACACCGTTTCCCCCGTAATAAAACATAATGCAAAAGCGACAATTTTGTATGATAATAAACATACAGCGAATGACTGTAAAATTTCGCAGACAACTTTTTACAACTCGTGCTTTTCATTCCCGCTAATTTTCCATCTGTTTTCAAAGTTTCGCAAGTTCACAGGACTTGACACAGAGATTGAACAAATTTTTAATCTCTCCTTTATTTCCATTTTGCTTTTGGGACCTTTGCTTGGGGCAAATTTATGCATGTTTATACTCATAATACACACAAATATACACACTGTATGTACGTGCCTTTTATTCTCGCGAAAAATTTTCGCTTCGTTCTTTTCCGAGGCGGTTGCTTTGTTATATTTTTTTTTATTGTTTATGCTTTAGAAAAATCTGTTGTTTCGTTATTAGCTTCAATGCTCTCGGCTGCTTCGTATTTTTCTCGCCTGCAATTTCTGTTTTCAGATTTTCATGTTCCTCTCTCTCGTTATTCTAATCATGGAACTTGTTATTATAACCAGAAAAAATTCCAATCGCGTTACAAATTTTCAACAATTTATTAAATTTTGATTATGAAGTGAAAAAAATTGTTAAAAATATTGAAATTGTTCAAGAAAATTCGTGGTCAAAATTTAATCGTAAAATCAGTATTCCACCGAAAGTTTTTCTCACATCTTCGCAGTTACATTGAAGACTGAATTTTTCGTCATCTGAAAAACCTTTTTGCTATGTTCAAAACATCATTTGAGACGTTGAAGAAAAAAATTATGGCACCTGATCACCATTGCAGTTATTGGTCAATTTTTAAGTTATATCGAAAAATTATCAATTCGAAAGGAAATTTGTTGAGATTTTCTTCGTATTTGCCTTTTTAGTCGATCATACGAAATAATAATGATAATCTTATAACAAGTGTATAATAAATCTTGTAATACACAGCATAAGAAACACATATTTTTTCCTCTAAAATCCTTACGTAATGCAAAAAAAGACTGAACAAACCAATCACCATAATTTTGTCATGAATGTTTGCGGTCGACTCGCCCTCTTAATTTACGAGGTTAACATGAAAAGAAAAAAGCAAAAAGCAAAGAGCAAAAAAAAAAAAAAATAAATTAAAATAAAAACAAATAAATAAAGATACGAAAAAAGGTAAAATTTTCCCTTCAAATTTCACCAGCTCTTTCCCGTTTACGGTTTTTTGCCTTTGATTAATTATATTATGGCTATTTAAAACAAGAGCACGCTCTGCTCGTACTGTTGTGCCGGTAATTATTCACGAGGCGAGAATATTTAATGAGACTCGTTACCAGAAATTCAGATGTTTTTGATGGTAAAAGCTTTGTGCCTGCCAGAATTTACGTACCTGAAATTTTGTAATTAAAGCAGGCTACTTCCACCTGCAGTTACAACAAAATCATGCCTCCACATACATATTACTATATAAAAAAAAAAAAACAAAAACGTTCTTCTTCAGGGTTTCCGGTTTCAGATAATTTCGTTGACTTTCCTGTGTACCTAATTCCGGGGAGAAAAATTTTCAAAACTTACGTAACAAGTTGAAAAACGAGTGGTACGTACAGTACATCTACGTGCTAGAATCTGTCCAACAAGGAAGGTATTAAAAGTCTATTTCTCCGATTTTATTTCTTTGTCAATACGTTATATAGTAGGCTAAAAACTAAACGAAAATTATATTTTTTTCTATCTGCCATTAGACACTTCAAAGGGGTGAAACCACCGTCCAAAGTAAGACGTGCCAAGGGGATATTTGGCACTTTCACTCACAAAGACATCATATTTTTTTAACAAATTCAACCGAAAAAGTTTTCTCATAGCGAGAAATGAAAAATGTAATTCTTTCAATTAAAAAAAAAAAAAAAAGAACTGCCATGCCGAATCTCCTCTTGACATTCCTTACTTTGGAACGTGGTTTCACCCCCCCCCTCAAAATGTTTAATGGCAGAGAAAAAATAAAAAAAAAAAACAATGTGTCGCTTGGATTTTGGTCTACTATAACATGTTAAAAAAAAAAATCGAATCGGAGATATCGACCTGGAATAATTTCTTTGCAAGTTACTGTACTCGCTTGGCATTGATAAGGGAATAACGAGTTCCGCGATATTGCGGGATAGGCACGGTGTAACGAGAAACGTTTTCGTCGGCGCAACGCATCGCCTGAATCACCCCCGCAACGCCACCTCGCATTACTTTTAAAAGGGGACCAGGCGAACACCCCCGCAGCCATCCGGCGACCCACGTATGTAGTTATTCCGCCGCAACCCTTGCAATTTATTCGCACAATTACCGCCAGCCAGCCAGTCAGCCAGCCGAGTAACCGGCCACAAAAATGCCCAACAACTACATGATCGCACAGATTAGCGGTCACTTGTCTTTCCCATTAATTATCAATGCCTCTCTGTCTTTCTTTTTCCTGCCCTTTCTCTCGCGCTCTTACTTTGTTGTTGGTGCTGTTGTTTGTTTATTGTTTTTTTTTTTCAATTTTTGCAGTCAGAGTTTGATAAACAGCCGAGTTTGTTATGAGACATCAATCGAGCCAGTAGCTTTGCAACATTCCTTTCATTTACTGTTTCGACTGAGGAAATGAAGATGCTGAAATTACGTTTCAAACTGTATCAGTTCCCGGAATCGCTCAAGACCTACTGCAGCAGAAATGTTTTCTTAATTATAGGATTTCTAGGAGTAGTTCTATATCGCAGATGGCTTCGGCCAACTTTTAATAACTATACTTCCAAGTTGACTGCGAGTTTACGAGCCTTGGGAACTGCAGGGCTTTGAAATAAGCAACGAAGTTATTAAACCTATTCATCCTGAGTTGGTTCATACCATTCAACTTGCATTTCAACATTCAGGTTGTCTGCTTTAGGCAACTTTCCCGGTTTGAATTGTAAATGACATCTACAATCGATAAACTAACCATGAACGATACTCGGTGTTCGATATTCCGTTAGATGTTAAAAGTATGACCGAAATATTCCTGCCATCGTCTTCTTACTTGTGAAGTGTAGCCGGGTGATGAATGACCCATAAAAATCATCTTATCGCTGAAATAAAATCGCAAGTGGGAGAACGGAGGCCATATTAGTTTCCGTCAACGTTCACTAATTCCGCATTACGACGCTGTCATCGAGGCTATGATATGTCAGAAACACTTTTTCACTTATAGAAAAACGCGCTCTTTGTTTGATCGCGAAGGCACGGGTTGTTGACGGCGAGTTACGGAGGGAAAAGTGGAGAAAAGAAGAACTAACAAAAAAAAAAAGGGGGGAATTGAATCCTTTAACCCTCGCAACAATTAAGCTGCAGCCCAGCGATTTAGCAACGGTCTGGAGTTACCGAAGGACTAAATCGGCGTAGAAAGACGGCGAAAGAAATGGGAATGAAGGTAATGAGCGGAACTTGGCAATAGCTGCTGAACCGGGTCTGCTAGGGTTTTCCCTCCTCATCCTCCTTCTTTTTCCACCTTTTCCCTAGCTGCCACCTCTTCATCTCGCAAGTTCCTGTGCTCGGGTCGCAGTCCGGTAGCTCCCGATGGGACGGATCGTAGGCATTAGGGGATCATTTATCTTACTTAGGTCCTGCGGGGAGGAATCTGCCTGACCTACCGTGGTCACCCGGGACCCCAGGAATCCCTCTCGCCTCCAGGACGTGCCCTCCATCCCAGTCGACAACCTGCGAAACCGCGCCTGCACAGCGGTGGAGGTACGTCGAACAGCGATCAATAGCTATTAGGAATTAGACTTTACCAGGCTCAGCAAGGCTCAGCTATACTCAGTCTTCGTATTCGATACCCAAGCCCGATGCTCGGGCCGCATGCAGAGGACGATTAGAAATTTCTCTCAATCTTTTTCTCCCCTTTTACCCCTTGGGACAGCATATTCTCAATTCCTGGTCGTCGGAGGGTCTCCAGCTTTCGTTCACTCTTTTTCAGGCATTCAACTAGCACTGCGTTGAATGGACTTTGGTCACTCTAATCCAGTGAAGGGGGATGATTCAGCTCATTCAGCACCCTTTAAAGCAAATGTCAAGGATGAATGGGCTTTTAGGTTCCATAATTAGAAGGTTAAAAAATGATTGGGGTCATTTCAATCATCATAGAGATCTTCAGAGGTCACTTGAAACAAATGTTACGAGTAGTTATCTCCAAAGTCGATGAAAATAGTTGATAAATTGCGTAGGTGCTGCACCCCAAATGTTCGTTAGTACTTAAATTTGCGTGTTACAACTGTACTATAATATAAGATTATCCGTATGTTTTTTGGTGCATCGATTTTGTAACTTGGGCGAACCTGCTCACTTTTTACATTTTCATCCCACGTGAAGTTCCTCACGCGATTTTGTAACTATGTAGCTTGTGAAAATGTCACATTGTGTCATCACTATTCTTGAAATCTGGAGAATAACGTTTAGTCTATGGTTTAGTGAAGTTTTCTCGCAAAGTTACTTAATCCATAACCTTGTTTTGTTGTCATTTCACGTTTCTTACATTATAACTCATCTCAATTCCAGTCGTACAGATTCATTCATGAATTTATGTCTAGCTATCTCACGCACGATGCCTCAATTTTCATCCAATTAAAAGCTACAAAATCGCGTGGATTGCACACTTTTGGTATTTTCACCTAGTTTCACAAAATCGATATCCGAACAATATTTGTGAATCCGTTCAGTGAGAAAAATGAGCCTTCACAACTAGAATCGGATTGAAAACACCGGATCTCGATCATTTTGAACGTTCTAATTACAAAACCTTTTCTCAAATCGTCGTTACCTTAACTTGTGTCATTCGATTTTCTCTATACATTAATAATGTCACGATATAGCAGGCTTATTATTTCATTCGTATTCACTATCATTGGTGTGAACAAGATTGCCGGAAATTATTTCAACGATTTTTTCCCCATTCGTAACTTTTAATTTAGACCTTCAGGTCCATTCATCCTTAATAACAGTTCTAAAGGGGATCTTCTGTTCCCTACAGTATGGTTTAGATTGCGTTGTGTCAGCTTTTTAGTACCCTTCAGCCCATCGAATGATTGGCAAGCAATTGAAGAAGATAAAAAAAAATTGGTAACGATACGTCAACATGAGCACCGAACAACTTCTTCGTATCATTATTGATGAAATTGACCCCACCGATCATCTTCATAATCTATTACTAAGATCAAAGCATATAATAGAGACCCAAGCATGCACGCATAAGCCATCATCTACAGAATTCGTTCAGTATCTATCACCTATGAATGAAAATACACACGTAGACAAGCCGTAGCCTATTTCTGATACTGTGAACCGGCAATGACGAAATCAGAAATCGACTACGTGCAGACAGTGAGATGGAAAGGCAATGTCGGAACGTATGTAAAGAGTAAGTGTATCAGCAGCGCGGGGCTTATTGATTACTGGTAATTACTATTGGCCCAAGTGTTTCCGCGTCCGCATTAATTGCACAACTGTGTCATCCTACCGGTAGGTATATGATGTTCTTCGGGCAGTAGTGTGTTCTTGATGCTTCGGTATTTCGACCCATTGAGAACGCGGCTTCTCCGTAGATCGTATCATCGCATCTTATCCCGCAAATAATTCATCATGAGGTTCATCTTCTTTCTTGCCCTCACTGTTGGTCTCGCTAACGTTGCTCGGTCTGACGGATTATTTGACACGATACTTAAGTGGTGGGTCGACTTGTTAGGATTGTCTACTGACAACGATGACACGGATTACAAGGAGCTGGTCAGTTGGCTCGAAGAATATTCCGGAGAAGAAGAAACCGAAGAGACAGGTTTGCATTTTCTTGACAATCTTCGTCTTTTAAGTGCTCTTTACATCCAGTTTTTGAAACAACTGAGGAAGATCAAGACTCAATTCTTAAATAACGTCGGCTAGTTATTTTTGCGGTCATCGTTACAAACCAGTATCTGATCGCATCGGTTTCTTTCAATTCTATCATCAACGTCTTCTAGTTGCTGGAACACATAAGAACCATAAACCGACAAACAGTGAGGCAGAAGGTACTTAAATATACACTGAGAAAAAATCAGTAAGAGTTTAACAAGGGCATGAAGGTTTTTCATCGCTATGAAAAAAAGATGTCGGTCTCAACTTCTATAGACTATACTTTAGTATCAATCAAATATCTGACACTATATCTGATTTCAATCTAACACTGCCGATGTCAGTCTATCACTATGTAATGTTGATGTAATATTATCTGATGCTAGATTTCTGAATTGGTTACAAAGATCAGGACATTTTTCATAGTACATCAGTACTAGGTTTCGTGATAAAAACTCGCGTTCTCGGCTCGCGCAGGTGAATTATGTCGTTTGAATTAGCTACCTGCCATCGTTCGAACTTACTGGGTCAGGCATTGTTTACACGCACACATCAAAAAAGTGGGTGTATTTGTACTGAGCTGATAGAAACGCCGATTCTACCAAGGATAAGTGGCCGTGATGTGGTTCTTTCATCACGCAGTGGTCTATTCGTGTACTCAAGGTGTTTGAATTACAGGTTCAACAAGTAAACCCTCAAGCTCACCACCGCCGCCATTCGCTTACATTCCGCAGCAACAGCCAATGCCACCTTACAATTACGGTAAATTTTTTGTTCATTTCTACATCATTCAATAGTAAATGAGAAATTACTGCCGATCAGTTTCTCTCGAAAGCACGAAACCCTGACTGTTTGATGATGATTAAGAAGTTACTACGTACGGTTTCGTCAATTGTTGACAAGCTGTACGAATGTTCGGTCAATAGAGAGACAAGACACATCGTTCAGACGTCGTAAAATAGACTAAACGGTCCAATCGAATAAAATTTGACAATTGGTAGATACAGAGATTAGAGAAAAGACGTCTTTGCGCCTGAATAAGGTCTCACATATAAGTTACATTGTACAATTTCAACGGGACTGTAAGACGTCTCAAGGATACAGCTTGTCGTTTTGTTGACAGAGGTGGAATTGATAAGATAGTTAATATTGACGAGGAGGATAGGGGATATAAAAGACCGGGAGGAGAAGAATAGACACAGACAGAGCGCGATGAAGATATCGGGACGAGAGAAGAAAGGGATTGCTGCCGAAATTTACGAGGTCGATAACGACAGCGATAGAGATTGGGAAAGGATCAAAGATTAATTATTTAGATTAGAGGAAAGAACGAGACAGTTTAATTATTGGTTATCTGAACTTGGCTCCCTGTTTTCATTTCAGGACAAGCGATGCCCTTCCCACCGCCCTTCTACAACCCCTACCAACAACAGTCGCCATATTACCCTGGTCTTCAAGCGATCCCGATAGCTCCACCGGCCGGATCACTTCCGACTGCTTCTTCTTCTTCGAGTGTTCGGAGTACTTCGACGGAAGCGCCGACCGCGGCGAGTACGACAACCACTACTACCACGACTCAAGCACCAACCACAGTGAAAGCCGTGACGACTGAAGCGCCGGCGGCAAATTCATCAACTAATGCGACTACCGCTGCTCCGGCTAAAGCTAACGCTACTGCTGCTACTAATAGTACCGGTTAAATAGTATGCGGTTTTTCAAGTGTAGTAAGAGGTGTGTGATGTGTTATGGACATGATGAAATAATTTCAGGAGGGTCCAATGTCTACATCTTTCCATTAAAAATTGCTTAAACCCGTTCATTTTAAAATGTAAATATTGACTCAAAATATGTTTGTTTGAGTAAAGAAACACTTTTTGGACGATTTTGAGATTTTTTGGTGATGTTTCAGAAACCATGAGTTTTGTTTCTTCAAAATTAGCATTTTTCTCGCTACGTGAGAATCATTCTGCTAATTGAATAATGGCAATCGATTTGCCAGAAAATTTTAACCCGATTTCACATACTTCACAGTGATTTGGTATGCAGCATATCACGAGAAAATCGTAAATAACGTAAATCAAGATTGTACACTATGACGTACAAAAAAGCAAATGGTTGATAATTCAACGTTAGTTCCGAAATATTCCGATAGAATTCACTACGGCAGAAGTACTCGGAAACGCGGTAAATTCGGATGCGTAGTCTAATCTTTTTACGCGTAGCTGACCGATTGCTGGTGTTGCTGTTTAATGATCTTTGTGACGTGAATGGCAGGATTAACAAAATGAAGAAAGTTACTGCCGTTTAAATATGTGTATTAAACGAAATATGAACTGGTATAGAGGTAGGAAATGTAAAACGGTACAGAAGTCTATTCGTATCCGCCTATTGACCCAATAAAAATGTGTTGTCACTTTATAAAATAGTAGTAATGTATATTCAATTTACGAGTAAACGGCTAAAAAAAGTGGGTTAAGATTGGTGACATATCTCAACAACCAATTATTCAGCTCGGTTAGGGTTTGCTTTATTACAAAGTATGTATACCTAGTTTCATTTACTTTAGTTTTCGAAGAGAAAATACTTTTTTGCCGACGAAATCATTTAATTTAATCACGAGTGAATGGTAATATGATTAAATAATTATTGAGATCTAGTAATGAAATAATTTGAACACTATTTAAACCTTATTATTAGATGGCTTTTTGTTCCGAATGTAAAGTTACGGGTGAGACCTTTTCGACTGCAGGATTCTAACGATTTTCATTCTTACTAACATACGTAATATTGTAAAAAAATTATCTTTGACTAATAAGCTGATAATGAGTTGAAGTACATAAAAGGTTCGATGTATTATAAAATCAACTATTTTGGATGTATGCTCAAAGATATTATTTCGATTCTTGTCTTATGTATTATTGTTGTGATTAACAAGAATATCTTGATTTTAATACTATTTTAATGTGTTGTCAATTTAATTCAGATCCACAGTGTTAAAGTTGAACAGTCAAGTTGATTGGAATTTTGAGAAAATAAAAAAGAAAAAATGCATAGAAATTCAGATTTTTTTTTTTAACTAACAATGCTTTTTGCAATTTTTTTTTTCTGTAATGCGAGCAAACAGATTTATCGTGATCCATGTATATTCGCCACGATTTTGGTTGTTGAATCGAGGCAGAAAAGTAATTATAAGTTACGCATCAACGTTTTAGCGATTTCAATTGTGGAGTTATAGTTTGTACATAACGTAAAAGCTTACACATGTTATGCGTATACTTACGGTTCAGTGAGCAGTTTTCCAACAAATATCGATGAGTTTTCCAGGCCGCGAGGTGTGGAGATAGGACGTAGTGTATTTTTTAAGCCGTTGAACGCGTCAACTTCCATCGAAGCGAAGCTTCCGTGTACGTTTTTGGAATTCTATTAAAATAGATTTTCGATAAAGCTCAAGCTCGTTCGTACTTTGGTGACATTTTTCAACCATTTGCTGACGAAAATTACTAGTTACGATTGCAAAGTTTTTTACTTATCTTTATTTTTTTTTTTCTTGGGACAGCCAAAACGCTACATTTTATATCAATCGTTGTGAAATAAGATTGAAACATGTCTTTTGCGGTTCTGTTTTAAAATTACGGCGCATCAATAATTTAATATAAAAAACCGTGCATCAATTAGTAGCCTTACTTGCGTAGAATAATATAAAAGTTTAGTAATTATGAATATTCAATGAATCGGAGAATGGTAACGAGAGAATGAGAAAGAGGGACGAACAATTTGATGAAACGAAGTTAAATTATTATTCCGTACATTTCATTTCATCTTGTTTTTCTTATTACCTTAATTCCTAATCGGATCTCGACCAGACTATAGGACGAATGGAAAACCCTCAATTTCTTCCAAATTATTTGAGGGCACAAAATAATGAATATACTTTTCTAAATGTGTTTGACATGTTTTGTCTCGTTATTAAACTAAGTCGGTTGATAGAAGAAGAAAAGAGAAACATAAAGAAAAACAGAGACAACAAAGAGAGCGAGGTGCGATGTATTAAATTTTCACTTCATACCTCTATAATTACGTTTTATTAAAGCGTGCGCTAATTTAACGTCGGCAAGCATATTGCCCGCTGAGTTTTGCAATTTAATTAATACAACCGCAATCTTGAGGTTTTCAGGACGGTCTCGATATGTATAACAATGTTAAAGGTACACCAATAATTAATACAAAATATTCTGCGTACCTTTTGATGATAAATCCTGCACTGCGGCATCAATTAGTTAATGCATTAATTAATATGATAGAGAGACCACGGTAATTATAACGGTAACAACAGTAATGATTAAAAAAAAAAAAAAAACGCTCAGGGAACAAAAAACCCGCGCTTTCCCAGCTTTAATCCCGTGTTGCGAAATCACGACGCAGAGTGGGACAATATGTGTCTGTTTACACAGGCGTTAATTACGCGCCGGATTGCAGGAGGCGAGTTTAATCCATTATTTTCACGTGTATTGCCGTTAATGCATATTCGCAAACACACTGTTTACCGAATTGGCAAAGAATTCGATTTCGGCACAACGCGGTGACTATACCGTAACAATCTCTTGAAGCTTGAAAGTCAACCGCGCATGCGCGAATTTTATCGGCTGTTCGTGCAGGCTGGCCATGCCGAGTTTCAGCTGTCAAACTCTGTTCCTGGCGGCGATTGTGGTTGATACGAATTTTCGAGGTTAGAATCGCAAATAATTGAGGTAGCGACTCGGTAAGGTTTGGGAAGCATTTGTTGTTGGGTCGGAAAGTTGATTCTTCAAAGAACGGTCGGAATTTAATGACTATGCTATTCGAAAATACAAACGTACACATTTTGTGTACGTTGGCCCGCCTGCATTGCAGGCAAGAATATCGCTGCGGGAAGATTTCACCGACCTATGAGATTCGATTATTTGGCGCATGCGCAGTTGATTTTCAAGTTTCAAGAGATTGTCCCAGTATAGGAGGGATTAATTAAAAATCGTTTCCGCTAGACTGGAAACAACGACGGGGTCAAAGAATTTGGAGATATTCCATCGATTTAACGACAAGAAACGTGTAACGCAAAAGTTCATGATATTGAATTAATTATATATATTTTATTTATTTTCACTATCCGATAGCAGAGATGGGATTTTTTATGGACCTGCATGGCATGGCCGATCGTGGAGTGTCTGGAAAAAAAATAAGAAAAAAACACCAACAAGTGAATAAAACTTTCTTTCGTTAACGTTGACGGTTTCTTTATTACCTGTTCAAACTTTAAGGCCCAGTTGAAAATGCATTGGCCTCATTAATCTTTGGAAACGAGTATAACAAGTTAATAACGAAGATTCTTCGTTGCACCTGCCTTTACGTGCACTAATAATTTTCATCAAGACACTGAGAAAAATTCCAATTCTTACAGCGACTAGAAAATTTTAGTGAAACGGGTACCATTGTAAAATAACGGCTTAAATATTGTTGGAGTTGTAAGAAAATATGGTACAAGTATTGCAACCATTCGATGTAATCGTAATTGTCAATACTAAACTTTCTGGTTATTGCAATATTAAATCTGTTCGTTCAATTGACTAAATTTTTTTTAACTTATATTGTTACAACAACATAAAATTATCGCAATAGTTAAAAGAAACTACAGTACAAGTAATAAAAATCAATAGCAAATAATTAATTTCCATTAGCAGGTAAAAGATTGAATTTCATATTTTCATGCCCAGAATTGTATTTTTTTAGGTCATTTAGGTGAGAAATGAAAATAGAGGAAAATTATACAGTGCGAACCACATGTAAAAATTTCTCTCCGTGCACAGCGGCTGCACCTTGTGGCCAATAAACTCGGCTCGCAGACGCAAGAGTCCCAAGATTCACGAAGGTGCAGCGTATAAACCATGAGCCGACTGTTATATTACATCCGCTTTTTGAAATATGTACATATTTACAACGTACAAGGTGCAGGAGTTATAAAAATTGATATGGTAATGGCAGCCATGGCATTTCATACCCTTCTGCGTTTATAGAAAACCGATATTTATCCCGCTCCGAGTTGCGGAAACGTTGAATTTATCATCCTTCTTTTCTTATATTTTAAATATATTTTTATACCACTCGATGCCTGCATCGACAACGCGTTTTACATTTATTCAAAATGTGTTAATTCGACTCACGAATTTCTGGTTATTTGCATGTTTTACATTACGGATATTTTCTTGACTCACGCGGCCAAAAGTGATTCGTATTGGTTTTCGCCACTTTGAACAGTCGGTAAAATTTCAAAAGAATAAATAAATAAACACTGTACAAATAAAAAGACAGTCATTCAAATTCATAATTTCAGTGACTAGAAACTTTTCCAAGAAATTCACGCAAATATTATTATGATATTTTTATTTTTTGCATTTTCGCACTTTAATTTAGTATCCCTTGTTTGTTTCAAATACGATGACTTTAATTTAACAATTTCGATTTAGTTAGTTGGACAAAATAATTTGGTCAAGCGAATTAATATTGATTCAACAAAAGCCTTTCTTGTCGCGATCGAGTAAAGTATTGATTTGCGTGAAACTTTTGATGTGATTCCGAAATTTAGTCAATTAATCATCATTTTATGTATTTGTTCCTCCAAGTCGCATGATCGTTGACAAAAACAATTATGCACTTCAAATAAAAATAAGTACAGGAATCTAGACAACGAAAATTTTACATCGATCGAATGCCATGCTTTGTTGATCTAACCGGAGCTTGTTTGGCGTAGCTGATTCAATCAGTTGCACTAATATGTATACGAGGTAAAATAAACACCACATGCTTTGAAACAAGTCGAGAATATATTCATCGAAATCGTCAGTATACTAGTACTGTAAACGGCCACTAGGCGGTGAATTTTCTCGCTACGGAGTTGGCTTCAGAGATAGTTAAAAAAACGGGTAGTCAGCTATGAAGTCAGATAAGGATAACGCGAGATTAATTTGCCGTCAGATCTATTAAAAACAAAGAAAGCGTACTTCCAAGTTCCGAGTTATCGAAATTGATATCGATTAGATAAACATAAATCTATTGACAAATATTCAAATTGTACTTCTAAATATGCAATAATAACTTTTCGAGTTTTATTGATTAAATATCGGGTAAATACCACAAAATTTAGAGTTAACAGAATTATAAGCGATGTCATTCGAAGTATAATGACGCTAATGTTTGATTATTGTAAAAGATTTATGCGACAACAAATTTCATTCGTGTTACAATCATAGAATTCTTGACTCAGCAAAACATGAACAACAACCTGAATTTCTTCCGATACAATTCCATGTTTCTATAACAAAACCGATTGGGGTGCGTTCATTCCAATTTTCCGTCATTTTATTCCAATTAATATTTTCCCTCCGTGTAGTATTCTGACTCATCTGCAAGGTTTTTAGTTTTTGGGGAGAATTGATATCGACTTGAAGGTCTTTTATTTTTCACGATTAAACGGATAAATACGGTTCCGGGTGTAAAACAAAAATGAGTTTGATATCTGTACACCCATAGAATCCCACAAGTGTTATAAGTATTCTCAACTATGGTTCTATTCCTCTTACCGGGTGTATCGACTGCTCCGAGTCCCGCTTGGCGACTTGTCACGCCGAGTGATAATTCTGGAATGATTTCTCGCGCTGAGCGCTCCGAACTTTAGTTTGATCGCTTCGATTGCCGGTGGCGCCCTCTGGGCGCAACACAGATTTGTCGCGCGCCTACCACATTTCGTTAATGTATGTACACTTGAGGACAATGAATCTGAGACGGTTGTCTTTTACACTAGACAGTTATGTTGGCATGAAACAAGAGCGTGAAACAAACTCAATCTCAATAAACATAACATAACTCATGACCGTCGAATCTAACCTTAGAATGCCGCGGGGATAATGACCATAGACTTGTAAAAGATAGACTGAGCGCTCTTATGAGCCGTTTGAAGCAAACATTCAAAGGACAGAAATATGCCGGGAGTACTCCTTTCTCTCTCTGACGATATTTGTGGCGGGGATCGAGGCGGTAGAGGAGAATGAGGCGAAATTATGCGCCTATATCTATAGCTGTTCCACTTCCACTACGCCCTTGTTAAAGAGAGAGCAGTACTCCCGACATATCTCTGTCCTTTGTATGCAAGCTTCAGTACCTCTTATAGGAGCGCTCAGTCTATCTTTATAAGTCTATGATAATGACTTGTCGGATTGACACGTATTTTAAGGTTAGATTCGACGGTCATGGGTTATGTTGTGTTTGTTGAGATTGAGTTTGTTTCGCGCTCGGCCGACTATGGCGCTGTAGGTTTCTCTCTGTTGTCAACATAATTGTCTAGTGTAAAAAATTACCCGTCGCAGATTCATTGTACCCAAGTGTATGTAGTTTTATTCATATTTTACACGTTTTTCATATTTCGGGCTGCTTGGATCCATAATTGACTCATAGATGTAATAGTCACGATACAGTCGACAACAGTTCTTTTTACAAAATTTTGTTTTATCATTCCAATGATTTATAAACCGTTGTCACAACGATTCCAATTTTACTAAAACTTTCCAGAAACTACATCAAACGGTATTATTCCCATTGTGTATAATTTATATCAAGTTATCCCGGATTTTCATAATATATACATACTCGAGTGAAATATTAAATAATCCTTTGAGCAGGTGTGCAGCATCCGCCTAACGTGGGCATAGAAAATGCCGCCGGATGAGAGGCGGTAATTTCAGTGAAAGGAATTGAAAAGGCTCGTGTTGAGCATCAGCAGCAGCAACAGTATCATCGTGCTGCAGTTTCTACCGTTCGTTTGTCCGTTTTCATTTCATTTTTCCCCCATTTCAGCAAACGCGTTCCAACGGAATTTCCCGGGCTTTTTTCAAATTACTTTTGTTTCCGAGCGGCGGAAAAGAAGCAACTTCAACGGCGAACCACGTTTGTTAAAATTTCGTGTCAACCGCTCGAAGAGAGCTCGCGAGATTTTTTTTTTTAAAAGGAAGGTATAATTGAAACGCTCATCACACTGCCGGCTAATTACGTTTTTCATTTTTTCATTTATTCTACTCAACGCTTCAGCCGTGACACATGCAGAGAAAAACCGCAAAACCTCAACTCGCGAGTCTCTTCATCCGCTCGACAATATCAAAAATATCACTTTATCTCATTTGTGGCACAGAGATTCGTGCGGAGGTCCGAAAAATTGTAACTCCTCGTTGATAATTTTCGAAAACTTTTACGAGTACGTGAACAGCGGTTCAAGTGTGAATTAATTATTAAAATTGATCGCGAAAATTTTAGAGCTGGAAAAAAAAAATGCTATATGGAAGTTAAAAACAGAAACCGAAATTCTCTAATTATGTTTTATACGACTTTAATGCATATTTTCTACTTTTCATCTCCTTTGATGACATACAAAAAAAGTTGGTTTCGGTCGGAAATCACTTTTTCTAATTTCACTCTATCCTTACGTTCTCAATCCTCTAGAATCCGAAAAACAGGATTTTAGAAACATGTCAAAATTACAAGATTTCACAATCAATTGATGAGCATGAAAAATTCTCGTGTCAAGTTTAATTTGAACTTCCGGTCCTACAGGAAATAAATAAATTTTCAATCTTTTATCGACAAACGTATATTTTTTTCTTCTCATTACTTTTTCGAAATAAACGATTACGTTATTTCCAGTTTATATAATTTTTTGGCTACAGGGATTTTTTTTTTCTAATTTTACTTTCAAATTTTTTCACTTTGCTGCCTAGTCCCATCAGTTTCAAATCGCGGAACTTTGTCAGACAGTCCAACAGACGCGTCCGTTTTCACGATGATGAAAACCATCGCGAAATAACTATTTTTCCGATTTGTTTTTGTTTTTGTACTAAAAAGGATTAGTGAAAATTTCCACATGATTTTAAACAATTTTTAAAAGTCGAAAATTTTTTTTTTCCCTGCTCTCCAAGAAAAGTTCTTTTCGTCAATCAGTTCCACAATTTTCCGAAATGATTAACTGATTGTTATTGAGTAAAAAAATCCGCAGAGAAAAAAAAAATCCACATTAATTTCGATGTGTTAACAAAGTTTCTTTTCCAGGATTACTTTCGCAAAGTTGATTCTATTTATACGTATTCACTGCAGGTATTCGTGTTGGCTAAAAAATCCGGCAAACCATCTGCAAAATACTTTGAATAATCAAGAAACGTAAACGATCAACATGATTTAAAAAATAATTGGAATATTATTGTTAATTCACTCAGAAACTTTTCTTTTTATAGTTAAAATAAAAAATGATAAAATTCCTTTCACTGTCTCCGATTTTTCAATCGATTTAATGTAATCGTCAAATTTTGTTTCCATTTTTGTCCCACACCAATTATGAACTGTTTAGGACATTTCCTCAAAGAACTATTAATCTTTTTGAATCGGTTTCGTTACGATTGAATCGATCAGATCCAAAAAATTCGAGAGTTCTTATTTATACAAATTGCACAATGATTTATAACAGGTGGTCGGAAAATTTGCGTAAATTGAAAATTATAATGTTGCATGAATGATTTATTTACAAGAGTAAAATACTATTTACATGTATAATGATATAATAGTTGGTATATAGTAACGTGTCAAGAATACAAATATAAAGTGTAACTTAAAATACACCGATTGAAATAGGAAATCGGGAAAGATTAGATTAGATTGTGCCTCTTTTCGTTTATACCAAAGTTCTTGTTTTTTGGTCACGGTTTTTATTATCCTCTTCATTTTCAGAATTAGGGAAGAGGCACGATAAAATAAAGATATTCACGATCTAATTCTTTCAATTAAACTCTTCGTCGTGGTCACATCGTTGAAATTATACAATGTCATGATATAATAGTAATCATACGTTCAATGTACGTATAATTATACATTTATGATTCCTAATACGCCTATATTTATACCTAATTTGTTTACTTAATTCTTCTACACGTTACATGTGCGGTAAAAATTACCTATTTTCTTCTCTTCCTTCAATTCTCTTACTATTTCATTCATTTCTCACTTATCGGTTTTTTTTTTACTCTCTCTCTCTCTTTTTTTTTTTCTCATAACTCCTACTCTCTTCACTTCTTATTTCTTCCATTATTACATTCAACTATCGTTCATTGTTAGTCAAAGTTCGTTTGTACGATTCCCTTTCTTTACAAAGTTGAAAATCCATATCACGTTCCAAGCTCATACTTGATAAGTAAAACATTTTGCATCGTTTTTATTTTTCGTATAATTCACAAATTTTTACTTCACTCACGACGCTTCGACTTCGCTTCTTTCTTCAATATTCAAATTCCGATCAAACCGTGGAGAAAACCGTTCGTTGTTTGATCGATACTTCAGGAAAAATCTTTCGAGAATAAACGTTTTACTGTTTCTTTTTTTTTTTTTTCTCAACAAAAATTACAAAGTTAAAATTTCACCCGATATCGAGATATTTCGTGAAGGCATTTATAAAGTCAGATCGATTCGGTTGAGAAGAACGAAAAATTCGTTGCACAAAAATAAGAAAAAAAAAGAGAAAGAAAAAAAAAAATTGTCGAACGATAAAATTGTCTTTTATGGCAATATCAATTTCAACGAATCTTGATCGACCATTCATTTCAAATGGATTGAAAAGTGTTCAAAACATATGAAATTTTTCGTCTCAAATATTGAGAAATACACATGTGTATAATATATATAATCATCATCTGCGTTTGTGTGAGTGTGTATCTTTTTTTCTGGTATCTTTTCAACGCGAAAATTTGCAGTAAAATTTGTTTCCGTCGCTGTTTCTCCTCGGCTATTTCAAATCTAGCATGTTTCTTCCTGAATCAGGTTTCAACTTCTCATACACATTATCTAAGCTGACCGAGGAGGAAAACTACGGCAACAAGGATGATCCTTGATGTCGGAGATCCTGCGGCTGTATTTCCGTGCTGCATAGCGGCCGGATGTTCGCCTGAAACAAACGAGATGATTTTCTCGTTAGGAAAAAATTCTGGACACGAGAGGCTGAAAATAAAACAGACAGAAGCGATTTTTTTTTTTTTCTAACTAGAAAACGACATTCGTGTCTTCACGTTGGGCAAATAATGCGAAAACTGTGAATAGTTACTAAATATTGAGTTTCGATGAATCTATTTCGAATTCTGATATGAAAGGCATTTTTTCAGCAATTAATTCACGCAGAGTATTATTTTTTTTTTCTCTGCACGAGCTTATTACTTTTTAACAGAATTACTTCGGAGGAAGTACAACTCATTTTTTGAGCTTGAAAAATTTGCGTCCGTCACGATTTCATGTTCATATAAAATAGCAAACACTTATTTATTCATTTTTTGCCATTTTCAAAAACAGTTTCATCTAATTTTTTTGATTATCGTCTAAACGTGGTGCATATTTCAATGATTTACACACGTGAATTATTCGAATGGCTAGAATTTAAAACGATCGATACGCTGAACAAAATTAAACGAGTTGAAGGTAAAAGCCTGCAATTTGAAATGAAAGATTTATGCACAATGATCTGATGTGAAAGAGAATTTATTATACGCCATTGATCTATTTTTTAAACGGATCAGAAGTGGTATAACATAGAATGTTCGTTAATCATTAAAAATATTTCTTGGTCATTTAAAATTATCATGATTGATGCATTTTTTGAATATTTAAAATTATTAACATTTGTACCGCAGTATTTTACGATTTTTTTTTATCGATTATCAAGCTTCCAAAATTATAATCATTCAACGTTCTTCGAAAGTTCTTAGAACATTTGTGACAATTTTCATAGTCTAACTAAGTATTATTAATCAATACCAAATTTTCGAGATTGTTTCAAGGAGGTGCTAAGATTTTGAAATTACATCTGTTGGTTGATGTAGAATTTTCGGGGTTCCTTTTAAAAGACTTACTCAAGTTTTGAAGATTTCTGAAGAAGACTTCTTTTCCAAAATATTAACAATCCATCGAATATATTGTAGTCTGACAGAGAATACCATTAATTTTTTCAAGAGATTCTCGAATCTGATATTTATCGTTACTTGACGTAAAACCCACGAAATGATATTCGAGATGAAAAATAAACGAAGAACAAAGCCGAAATAAAAGTAACAACTAAAAACAAATTTCAATTAAACGGCGTTGAAAAATATAGAAATCATGGCAAGGACGGCGCAATACTCTGAAATTAATACTAATTATCGATCGTGCCAACATGACAGAAAAAAAGGTTACAGTTTATATTTGTAGAAAAAATTCTTCTGAATAAAATTTATATCCATCCAAGATTGAAATTAAACAAATCTACAAAATTTAAAACCAATTTCATAAGTGATTTGAAACGAGGCATCGATACATTAAAGCTGTTTATTTATAATTCCAGCATCTTTTGTAATAGAATTTTTAAAGAGATCTTCCTACATCTAATATCACGGATATAATAATTGGATTATTGGTCAAATTCAAACACTCGAAAAACTTACAAATATCAATATTTGGCCAACCGACAACTGCTGTTTGTTGAACAGTATAGAGGGACGTGTGTACACGAATCCAGATGCTGAGTATCAATTTGGGGGAGTCGTGGGTATAACAACTATTCGGGATTCTATCCATGACCCGTAATCAGGTGCAAATAGGGAACGAACTATCTACAGGGAGGAGAAACTTCGTGGAAACTCTCCAGGATCTCCTTCGACTATAACCGACTCTGCGAGCGGAAATGGCTCGCTGTTTCTGCAGAGATCCGGCTCTAAATCCTGCGGCACTCTGGATGCTTTACCGAATTTTCAACTTCGGTATACCGAGCTTGCGAAAAATATATCCAGTCTTCGGCAAAAGGGGATCGAATATAGGAGAGGAAAGCAAAAGAAAGGGGGAATCAACTGTGCCGCCTACAACGGGTGTTGCCAATTAAACGCTGCTGGATGTTGGGTTGCCTACCACCGAGGAGAACAAATATCGGTAAAACAGACCTACCGAATCATTGTCACATTAATGTGACTTCGGAAAGCGATAACTGAACGCTTCAGCATTGATTATGAATAACGAAATAATTGTTTGGCTACATTCACATAATTCCGCAACACGGACAGTTTCAGTTCAATCGTGAGGAGTTTTGAACAGGCCACTTGCCGGTAACTCGGTAAGTCCGTATTACCGATATTTTTCCCCTTGGTGGTAGGCAACCAAAGATGCCGCGGCGTTTACCCGTAAACACACGGTATATCCTGTCGAGACAATAAAAATGAATCGATGGAATAAATTTCTCATCCCCCTTAGTACCTATTTCTTCTTCCTACTCGCATACTTCACCATGCTGCAGTGTTACACACGGGGTGATTCGTTTTTTCACCATATATCGAAACTTATAATGACAGAACAAAGGTTTCGAAAGTCCGAATCGAGAATGATAAAATTCAATCTGATTCGAGAAAGTTCCTGAGATCTGGAAAGGTATTTTCAAATGCTGAATTTAAACTGTAAGCATTTTTCAAGGAGAAAATTTTTACCAGCGATAAATGTGGGACATATTTCGATATCCGTATTAGCTTAATTTCAAAACAACTTTTTTCTCTTTCGGATTTTCTTTGGTTTTTTACTGCTTACTGTTTCTCTGTGTAAGAACTTGACGTTAAGCTAAAGATCGGAATATTAGTAGCGGTGACTGTAGTTTTGTGCATCACTACAAATTTTGTCATCCATCGAGAAGTAATATAAAACTTCAGTGACATAAGCTCACAATATCTCATTGAAGGAACAAAATTAGAAATAAATGTAATGCATTTCACTTGAAAATCGAATCGTGGCGATTCTCTTTCGTTCTTTTGATGATTTTCCGTATAAAAAAATATTCCATAAACGAATTTGTTTGAAATTCAATGGTTTCTTGCAAATAGTCCATTCATATCACATAACTGTGCAAAAAAAAAAAAGAAAGAAATTGGTATTTGCAGCGGTAAAAAGTGATTTGAACATATAATTTCTCATTTTGTGTAAAATTTCTCGAGTGAAAATTTGAGTGAAAAATCAACGACAAGAAATCGGATTTAGAATTTACGGAGAAATGATCTATTGTTAAATCAAGTTCTCATTCTTAACAGAATTTTGCTTAACACGAATTAAAAAAAGTCCAGTCTAAGAAAAATTTCAAGTTTTGATACGAGTATTTTTCCCTTTCTTTTACTCAATTCTCTTATACACAGTTTTTAGAATCCAATGCACTGGCAGTTTGTGCAAAAATGACACCGTGTATATACAAAGTAAATAAACTGCACGTTGTAAGTGCTCGTATATATGACTTAGAATACATAATACAAATACATATACATGCAAAGACGAAAGAAGCTCTGAAGGATTAAACAATTTGCGGGAAAGCTTTTTAGGGTTGAAATTTCGGACAAGTTCCGATTTAGATAATTTATAGTATGCATTAATAATATATGATATTTCTCTAGTTTTCAGACTTTTTGGTCTTCACGTTTACCAGAAGCACGTTGATCAATTTTATTGCCGAAAAAAATATAACTCGATGCGTTTTTTGTGCGGAAAAATGGAAATCCATTTTGAAGTAAATCCTCACGACGTTTCAAACATATTTTTCACTCACATTTCCAGTCTTTTATACGTATATGCAAGGGGTGACAATTGTTTTTATTAAATGTGAGAAGGTAGATATTTTTGAACGTATCCTGAAGTTTTTACAGTAGGATAAAACTGCGACCATAATTTATTAAGTCGATACGAATATTTCAAAAATCTTTAGGCGGATTTGAGGATCAACCTTATAATATATAACATATTCGGAATGATCCGACGTTTTTTTTTTACGCCAAAGAGACGTTAGCTCATATTTTTCACGACGACAAGAAGTGCTGTCAAAAATTCGAAGGCGTGCATTCGAAAATCCTAAATTCAAAAATGTGATAAAACCGCATTGGCCAAAGGGTTTGTGGTCTACGGAAAGGTCTGAGAGCCCCAAAATTCGAAGATTTTCACATCTTAGCGTGAAACATAATACATCGTTTCACGTATTCAAAATCAAATTGATAAATTTTCTAAACGCAATTATCTTCACTATCAGAGTTGAGTGAACTCCGTGTAGAAGGGAGAAAACTTCGATCAACGAAGAAATGGGTTGATATTTTTCCAAAAAAATAATTAAGAAACGAATCCTACAACGATTATGTCGAGACCGTATATTTTTGGGAAATGAAGCCTGCAGGGTGAAATTTCGTAGGGTTAGGTAAATCGGAGTCGGAGAAGCTTGCGGAATTGAGGAAATTATGGGGTTTGGGATTGACGGTTAACGGAATTTTGGAATTAATCAAAAGACCCTAATTCCCGACACCCGGTCCATACAGCGTCGCCATGATCCTCGGCGACCTTTGGCCAACGTCTCATGACGCTTCCATTTCATCTCGACTCGAGTAGGCTGGCTGGCCAAGAATCCATACTCTCATCAAATTTATAACATAGTCCGGTCGAAACATGTCGGAATTAAAAATATTCGCGTTATGGATGAATTTTTGTGTATAGGAGTTTTCGATTCTCAGGAACTCCGATCCGAACTCATTTCTGAGTTGCATAGCCGGCGTTTTGAGAAAACAGTAAACTTGGACGTTTCTTGCATTTTCCTCAAATACTGTTATCGATAGATAAAAAGTGACTTGATCGTCGTGTAGAGCGGACAAATTACGTCGAATTATGTCCTCATATGTCGGAAACGGTATCGTATTAACAAAGTGAGAAAAGGGAAATCCTGCTTATCGAAGACATTTGGGGAATTTCGGTGAAATTTCTTAATTAAGAAAAAAGTAATTCTACTTATCGACGGAATTTAGGGAATTTTGGTGAAATAAGTTCTTTCTTCCTAATTTGTTAATCTGACTCGGTGCCCAAGATAGGGGAATATAATTCGATGTAGAATTTTTCGTTCTACACGATGGTGAAGTCATTTTTCATCTGTCAGTAGCAGTTTTTGAGGAAAATGCAAAAAAACGTCAAATTTTGGTGTTTTCTCGGAACGCCGGCTACGCAGCTCAAAATTGACTTCAGATTTCAGTTTCTTGGGGTCAAAAATTCCTATACACAAAAATGCAGCCATATCTAGAATATTTTTAATTCAGACTTATTTTTAACTGGACTAAACAAGATCAAACTATTATTTGTCTAAGCTCCGAGGATCCATTTTAATGTTCGAAAATAGAGAATATTAGACTTGCAAACAAAAACTTACATACCGTTAAATTGTTTCATAATTGCTTGGGAACTTTTTTTCTTGTAACGCTCGTAAAATTACGAAACATTTTGTTTCCTGTTTTGAGAAGGTTTCAATATATCTTGCAAAAATGACCGTAAAAAAAAGAATCGAATAAAAATAAATTAGAGCTTTTACGCATGGTTTTATCAATTGCATACTATAAAGTTGGAAAGTCGTAAAGATAATACAAATTTTAGAAAAATCCAGCACTGTGGATGATTCGCTGCGGCATTTCGCAGGGTAAAGAAATCCACGTGGCTCTTAATTCATCGGTCTCAATTGGAACAAAGGAACCACAGTTTTGGGCACTTAATATTCGCGCTGTTTTTCATTTGAAACAACTCCGCGCCGCAGCTATTAGGCGTACCATTGTACGAATATAACCCGACACAAAACACGTGATACAGAAATAATTGAACCGAAAGACGAGAAAAAAAAGGAAAAAAAAAAAAATGCAGAGGGAAACAAACAAAGGGTACAAATTTACCGAGGAGCACGAAAAATTTCTTTTAATTTCGTAGCTCGTTGCGAAAATAATTATCATCCGCAAGGAAAAAGTGATACGTTTCAAGGTGTATTAATTTATACCGCAGTTCATTAAAATAATCGCTGTTATTCAGAAATAGAAATCTTTAAAGGTACGAGTGAAATAATGACAAAAAAAGAAAAGAAAAAGGGAGCAAACAAGAATTAGTCGATCTGATGACGAAAAAAGTGTACCGGTCACACAAGAATTCGAAACGAACCGAGCATTACGATTGACCAAATTTTTTTACTCAACTGTAAAGAACGTCTGACATATGTTTGTTTTTTGCTCTATTACGAGGGTTTTTCAAGATGAAATGAAAACAAAAAATATCAAACATCGGGTACATCTGGTTTGAATGTGAAGCCCTTCAAGCAAAAAAAAAAAAGAAGAAAGTAAAACACAAATGAAGAAAACAAACGTACGAAACATTTCTGTGATTTACGGAAAACGTAAATTTCGATCGAAGAAATAAAAAATAAAAAATCTAAAAAACGTTAGGAAGCAAAGAACATTTCGCAGAGCCACGTCGTCTGTGATCGATTAGGTTTTTTTTTTTATATTTATAAACCTTCTGTTTTATCAGACAGTATCGAAGTTTGTAAACGTTGGTTGGCAAACGTTGCGCGTACACTTACAGGAATGGAAGAAGCGATATACCGGGACATATATCTTGAAACTTGAAAATCAACCGCGCATGCGCCAAATAATTCAATCTCATTGGTCGGCGAAATCTTCCCGCAGGCTGGCCAACGCAAACAAAATGTGTACGTTTGAATGTTCAAAGAGCACAAGCGTTACATTCCGACCGTTCTTTGAAGAATCGACTTTCGGACCCAACAACAAATGCTTCCCAAACCTTACCGAGTCGCTATCTCAATTATTTGAGATTCTAACCTCGAAAATTCGTATCAACTACAATCTCCGCCAGAAAGAAAGTTTGACGGCTAAAACTCGGGATGGCCAGCCTGCGCGAACAGCCGATAAAACTCGCGCATGCGCGGTTGATTTTCAAGCTTCAAGAGATTGTCCCGGTATGCGAGGTACACGTTTCTGCACGATTCGCCGTGGCATTGCGTCGTGCATATGGGGCTTGAGAAGAACTATCAGATTTCCTAGATTTCCTCAACTTTTTCCTCCTCGATTTCCTCAATTTCCCCGATTTCCCTGCAGCGTCGGTTCGCGTCTATCCGCCTACCGACTCGCAACTTGCTACGCTCTAACGGCACCGCAAGGATGTTACGTGATCTGAGTACCTCAGCGTCTATGCTCGTTCCTGATTTGATTTTGATACCTCAGGTGGGTAGGTATATCGGCCCTCTCGTACGCTTTTCCGCATCCCTCTTTTGATTTCCGCGGTTTCGGTTCGTGCAAGCTACACTCCGCATCTCGCGCCAAATTTCTGCGACACCTTACCTTGGATGAAAATTCCATTTATATGAATTTATTTTTTCTTTTATTGTTATGAAAATTTCGCGAATACAGTAGCTCATTTCAGATCGGAT
Source organism: Neodiprion lecontei (assembly GCF_021901455.1). Classification (NCBI taxonomy): domain Eukaryota; kingdom Metazoa; phylum Arthropoda; class Insecta; order Hymenoptera; family Diprionidae; genus Neodiprion; species Neodiprion lecontei. The sequence continues at coordinate 19,203,907 of NC_060266.1, read as the reverse complement.
CAGGGGCTGCTCTATATATTTTTACCCAAAGTTCCGTATACGGTATTAAAACATTGGATTATCACGTAGCAATTGAATACGCGTTCCTTTTTTTTACCAAACACAAGGTTTTCAAACTCCTGTATCGGTTTGACGTTTTGAATTAGAAGATTGACGATGATACGTAATCTCTCGATTTTAGATTCAATATTTCAATTCTTGGTTCCTACAATAATTATTTGAACAGCTGGTCTGGTTCTCCCGCAATCGCTCGCTCGTGCGACTCAATAATAATTTCCGAAACCCCATAGCTTGCGTATATGAGCCCTTCATTAAAATTGTCAAAACCCCACAAGAATTTCTCAAACCCCATAAAGCTCCCAGAGGAATTCCCCATAGAAAATTTTCAGAACCTCACCACGTTCAGTTGTGAGTTTCTCATTAAACTTGTGAAGACCCCGTAAGAATTCTCGAAACCCCAACAAGTTCTCAGAGGTATTGTTCATAAAAATTTCCGAAACCCCATAAGGTTTATATACCAACTTCCTATAAAAATGATCAAACCCGACGGAATTTTCGTAGATTACTTTTTATGATGTAAACATATATCCAGGATTGAGTTTAACACTTTTTTCACACGATGCCAATTGTAAACCAAAAATCAATACACCGTAAAATTTTCTAATCACTACAATGTGATTTTTCATTCACATTAAATTCATTCGAAATTTAACGAACATATCAGATTCTCACCGTTTCAAATCAATCCAAGATAAAAAAAAAATCTTCATCTACAAGCTCTTGTTCATAAATTTGATTTTTCTCGCGCATATTCAGGATGATTGCGAAATTGTTTGAACTTTACGTTGTTTGAATTCAAAAATTAACACGACAGTTACATAATGGGTGAAAAAATTGTTTACAATTTTTTGGTATGCTTGTTTTATGATTATTTGCTTTTTGCTGTCGATACTCTTGTTACTTAATTAATCAACTCTAAAAAGATGTCGGAAAAACGAGAGTGATTGAAAAACAGGCGATCAGTTTCGTTACGATATTTGATATCGTCTTTTTTCCCCGCTTATTCTCAGTATTCTATACGCGTTTCACTGGCACGCTGTTAAAAATATAAGAGAATTAAAGAAGAGAAAAAAAAAACATTATTTATTCACCTCTCAAACAATAGCGGAGTCTGTTAAATTTCCCACGGCAATCGCTGACGTGCGATTTTGCAGAATTTTCTCTTCGACAGGATTCACCGAGCGGTAAAAATATGTAAAAGATTATACTATAATACGTATACATATATATAGTCGTATATGTATATACGCAATTTGCATTGAAATAATTTGATTAATATTTAATAAACGCATTTAGATTTATGAGACCGAGGTAGGTATAAGTAATAGGATTTCATTTCAATAGCTAATTATCACCATGTACGTAGACACGGCGTCCGAGGTGCAATAATCGGGAGTTAAAAATATTCTTAGGGGTTCGCAAAAATGACGACCAAAATGTTCAAAGGCTGTTAAAGGCCCTAGGGGTCATAAGCGTGGTGAATCTGCCCCGGAAGATATTCAAACGACACTTAGAAGGATTCGTAGGTACTAATAAAATAATAAGATCCTGAAAGTTTCAGATCCTTAACTCAATTGGTTTTTGAGAAAAATCAAAATATGTAAAAAAACAGAAAAAATCTTTTTCTCAGGATCGACCGAACCGATTGATCTAAATTTTTAATATGTCTTGTGGACTGATAAAAACTTACGGAAAAAAAATTTGAAACTCTATAGCTTGATAAGATCCTTAAAAATAAATTGTTTTGTTAACGGTCAACGTGCATAATTTCGAGCATCTATTTGAATAAATGTGTTTTTCTTAATTTACCGTTTCATCGAGTTCAGCTTCGTGAATTTTAAGATATCTTGCAAAATTGACGTCGTACGAAAAACAGTTTGAAATTAAAATTTTCCATTTTTTAATGCAGAATCCAAATCTGTGAAAAAAGTACATCTGCTTATACGGTGGATAAAACCAGAGGTTAGAAACGAGCGCGTGGAGAAAATTTATGAGAGATGATCAAGAAGTGAATAAGATTAAACAAAATTGTTTGTGAAAAGTTGTCGGGTAAAGAATAAACTTTAATGTCGTTTCTTCTTTTTTTTTTCACAGGTAGGAATACGGAAAATAGTATAAATAGGAATTGGAAGCTTTTAAATTGAGAAATAAATACTTTTCGTTGCAGAAACTCGACATGGTTTAATTGGTGGTGTCAAATTTCCGTAAATAAAATCAGGCAACCTTATATATAGGGCGTTCCATGACATTTCGATCAAGATTCTACGTCTATATCTCAGACTGGCTTTATAATTTTTTGTATAAAAGTTCACGACGAAAAATGCGATAGCAATTTTTTGTACAGAAATTTGACACCCAGCGTATCTGAACAATAATTCAAAATCATCGAAAAAATAATCCGCAGCTTTCTAAAATATAAAAAAAGGTAAAAAAAAACTGAAAAATCTTACAAACTTCAACATGTTTTTCCTAAACCTATTAGAAGATGGAGATTTCATAACTTTAAAGGATAGATGAGAAAAATTTTCGATCCAGAATGTTACAGGAAATCAAATATATATTGTGATGATATTTATATTTGAATACATTTTTTTATTTTCATTTCTCTTATTTATTTTTTGAAATTAGTTTTTTTTTTTTTCAAATTCTTAAATTATACTTCAGATACGCTGGGTCTGAAAATTCTGAAAAAAAATTGCTATTCCATTTTTCTACATGTACTCTCGTACCAAAAATTATAAAGCTAATCTGACACATCGATGCAAAAAATCTTGATCGAGAGGTCATGGAATGCCCCATATATATATATATGTATATATACGTATATTTTATGCAAAGGTACGTTTTCTAATTAGCCTATAACCGAGCTTAAGCCGACCGCCTGTAACTTGCCGTGCGGAATTAGGAGGCTTCGGAGTTCAAACTTTGCGTTATGGATTATGAAACGCAGCTTCGGCGCTCGTTTGAATATGCGAATTACGATCTTTGTCCCGAACGCGCGAAGGTTAGCTGCCTCTTTCTTTCACGGTTAAATGATCATAGCTCCCCTGAATAAACTTCGCCACTGCGGGAAGTTCTTGAAACTCGAATGAGGCCCGTGCATATTTTACCTTGTATATGTATATTATATATATAATACATACTTTCGCAAATTTTCATTTTTATCTCCATCAGTTTTAATGACATCGGGAAAAACTTTCGGCACTGAGAAAAAGTCCGCCTTGAACTTGGAAACTTGTTTCATCGCTCGTAAATTTCGTTTTCTAGCATAATTTTCTGTGGGCAGAAATATTTTTCCCTCCTTCCCTTTTTTTTTTCGGAACGAAAAAAAAAAAAACAAAAAAAAACTCGTCATTTTGCTGGAAAATTTCTTTACAAGATGTCTCGCGTGCAAAAATTTATTACGGATCTTTCGGATTATCTTGAAATTTTACTTGTAAGCTCATCGCTGCCGCGATGTAAAATTTTTTTTTACAAATGGATCGCGAATGAGCTTGAGATTAAAAAAAAAAAAAAAAAAAAAGAAACGCCAAATAAAAAATTTTACCGTATATACAATTTTACAGATCCTTTGGTTTGTTGATAGATTATTTAGAAAGCACTCGAACTTTTAAAACTTTCAGATTGATCGTAATAAATTGCTACCCCATTATTTCAAAATATGTTTACTTTATAAAAAATCATTGTCGGGCGATTTTTACAGAATAAATTTGTGACAATACATAATGAGCTTTTATACATTGAAATTAGAAAAAAATTACAAATTTGGAATCAACAAAATATAAAACCAGTCTCAGATTGTTGATCGACGAAACATCTGGATTAAAATTCATGGTTTTTTATTCATTTTTAACCGAACTCGATTCGGCTATTCTTAATTCTTTCGTTTTCATACAGTTTGCCTGAGAAATTGTCATTTAGATACAAGAGAAGAATGAAGCGAGAGGAATTGAAAAATCGGCAACGAATGACGATCAACGCCTGAATAAGAACGAGAACTTTTTTTCCACCCATACAAAGCATTAATTTTATTCTTTAAATCGGATGAAAAAAATTTTTTTCCACCAATTATTGGTCACTTAATCGTAAAAAAATTGTACGACAATATAATCCACACTTTATAAATACAGTGCAAACGAAAATGATAATCTTTCGTCGATGATTTGTCGTCGGGCAGATTTTACCAGCCTGGATAATCGCTCTTTTTTTTTTGTTTTTTTTTTTTGTTTTTTTTTTTTTTGTCCTGTTTTGTCTTTGCTCTGAAAACATTCGATTCAATTATTACGCCATACGGCTGCACGCTGTTGAATTTTCGCGCCCGGCAAATTTCCTATACAAACAAACCCCGGGTTTGTATGTATACACAATCAATCGTTCGCGCGTTTACTTGCGACAAATAATTTCAACGATTCGATTTGATTCCATCGCCGCGACACGGCAGCGCAAATCTCTTTCTATACGCGACGCGTAATTGGAGGAGAAGATTAGAATTGACGTTAAAAAAACGGAAGAAAAAAAGTTGAAAAAAAAAAAAGAAACGTTAATCCGAATACAGTGGATGGAAAAACCATCGAGAAAAGTAAAATACAAATACAACGAAGCGAATGAGAAAACATTGAAAATTGGCGGAAAATCGACGGCGAATCTGACGCCGGATTTCTTCTATGAATATTTATTGAAACGTTGCGGAATGTGAAACATAAAACAGTGTCAAATTTTTTTTTTTTTTGCCAACTCTGTACATAAAATCTGCGTGTCTTTGAAGTTTTCGTTTTTAACGCACGATTTTTTTTTTTTAGGTTTCTGACCTGGTAGAAGAAATTGAATGAATCAAAAAAAAAAAAAAAAAATAAAAAAATTCGGTTCAAATTCAATTCGAATTGAATAAAAATATAATGTGCGTTCAATTTGAGCAAATTTGTTTTCTCGACGAAAAAAAAGTAAACTTGTTACCTCAAAAAATGATTCCAACTCCCACGATGGAAAACTGATATTTTCACTTTTTTCCACGACCAAATTAAAATTCCCCTGACAATTCCAGGTTTTTCAGATTTTCAAAAATTTCTACCACCACGAATTTTCACAGAAATTGGAAGAGTTCCGATTATTTCGTAAAAAATTGTAAGTACGCACAACTTTACACAGAGAATTGTTAATTTTCTTTAAAAATTGTACAGTCTTGTAGATTTTTTGATAAAAAAAAAGAAAAAAAATACAATTTTTAACGAATACTTACCAGTTTTTTTTTTTTTTTTTTTTTTTTTTTTTTTTTAGAGAATATACGCGTATTTAAAATATTTCTTACAAATTCATGCGAGATGTTAAAATTTGTGTAAAAATTTTTATAAAATCATAGAGAGCATTTTCATCAGAATTTATTCTCAAAGTGTCCGCAGGAAGGCGGAGGGCAGGATCGAGCCGCAAGGATCCGTAGGTACACAAAGCCTGGAGGAATCCGAGGCGATGAAATCGGAAGAAGAAGGAAAACGAGGAACGGCTCTCTTCTTAGTCGGGAGCGAGGAGGCGCGAGGAGGGCGGTTGGAAATTGGAAAACTCCGGTTTAATTACGTCCAAACTACTAGCTGCAGCTCCTTTGTTCCTTGCTTTGTTCGCCTTATATCTTCCGCCACTTTTCAACGCCGCTGTGCCGTCTCACTTCCGCTTCCGGTATTGGCTCTGCCCGCCACTCTGTAACTCATCATCCATCGTCCAACTTTGAAACATCCCCAGCATTTTCATCCCCGGAGACTTCTAGGCAATTGATAATCCTCCGCCTCCCTTTCTACCTCGATTGCATTATCTCAAATGCCAGATGCTGCTGCATCTGGTTTATGACGTCAGACAGATTCGGGACTTATTGAGAAAAGTAATTGAATCAGGATCGGAATTTTTTCAGAAACCGTAGTCAGAATTTTTAATAGTTTAAATATCGATCTAACTTCACTCGCATTATTAGACTATTCAGCCTGCTGTGTAAGATGCTTAATAGGGTGGGTCAAAAAAATCAAGTATTTTTTTTTTTGGATTCGACACACGAAAACTAGTTCCTAGCTACCTCTAGAAAGTACTTACCAAATCTAAGCTCTTAATATTAACGGGAAGATTATGCTCATCATAGTTTTCCATTTTCAATTTAGTCTTATATAAAAATGGCCATATCTTATCACCAATAGATTGTTAAATTAGTTGCATCGTCAATATTTATAGGAAATTGAACGCTCTACAAAAATGGTCTCTTATACTTTTTTCATTAATCTAACCATTTAAAAGATATTCAAGGTGAAAGGTTGAAGTATTTTAAGGAAAATAACTTTTTGTTTTGAATTTTGTAACTTACTAAAAAATAATTATTGTCAAATGAGTTTCAGATATTTTCATAGAAAATTGAACGCTCTACAAAAAAGGTTTCTTGTGGTTAATCGATTACTGTAACCATTTAGAAGATATCCGCAGTAGAATCCCAATGCCTGTTGATTTTAATAGTTTTTAAATAATTATTTCCAATTTATCCATTTATTTGATGGATTTTGAGATAATTTATGATCTATTCCAGAAAGAGAAGGTTTTTATTTAAGAAATATCATCAAATATATCAGCAGAAAAAAAAAATTCTATTTTACCATATGAAATTTTATAATTCAATACAGTATTGATTCAATACTGTATTGAATTATAAAATTTCATATGGTAAAATAGAATTTTTTTAGATATTTAGATAGAATAGAAAGAGAAGGTTTTTATTTAAGAAATATCATCAAATATATCAGCAGAAAAAAAAAATTCTATTTTACCATATGAAATTTTATAATTCAATACAGTATTGATTCAATACTGTATTGAATTATAAAATTTCATATGGTAAAATAGAATTTTTTTAGATATTTAGATAGAATAGAAAGAGAAGGTTTTTATTTAAGAAATATCATCAAATATATCAGCAGAAAAAAAAAATTCTATTTTACCATATGAAATTTTTTTAGATATTTAGATAGAATAGAAAGAGAAGGTTTTTATTTAAGAAATATCATCAAATATATCAGCAGAAAAAAAAAATTCTATTTTACCATATGAAATTTTATAATTCAATACAGTATTGAATCAATAGATCATAAATTATCTCAAAATCCATCAAATAAATGGATAAATTGGAAATAATTATTTAAAAACTATTAAAATCAACAGGCATTGGGATTCTACTGCGGATATCTTCTAAATGGTTACAGTAATCGATTAACCACAAGAAACCTTTTTTGTAGAGCGTTCAATTTTCTATGAAAATATCTGAAACTCATTTGACAATAATTATTTTTTAGTAAGTTACAAAATTCAAAACAAAAAGTTATTTTCCTTAAAATACTTCAACCTTTCACCTTGAATATCTTTTAAATGGTTAGATTAATGAAAAAAGTATAAGAGACCATTTTTGTAGAGCGTTCAATTTCCTATAAATATTGACGATGCAACTAATTTAACAATCTATTGGTGATAAGATATGGCCATTTTTATATAAGACTAAATTGAAAATGGAAAACTATGATGAGCATAATCTTCCCGTTAATATTAAGAGCTTAGATTTGGTAAGTACTTTCTAGAGGTAGCTAGGAACTAGTTTTCGTGTGTCGAATCCAAAAAAAATAATACTTGATTTTTTTGACCCACCCTAATGCTTAAACAAATTCGTTTAAAATGAAAAAGAGAAAATTCTTTCAAAAATAGCATGTGAATAGTTACTTTGAGAACATTTAACATGTTAAATACAAATGTCGTTTACATTTTAAACGTATATTTTAGATGAAATCATTTCAAATATATATATTACCCATCGGTGTCTATTTATAAACTGTGAGTCTATTTTTCCGAATTTTGATCATTTTCGACATCATGTGTGAAAAATTTGATATTTTTCAGTATTTTTGCTCAAATCTGATCACATTTTTTCACCTCCAAGACATTTTTGATAAACGTTATGCAAGAGGACATTTTTTTACTGCCATATAGCTGTTCATAATTGATTCCTGAAAAAAGAGACTTGAGTCTCAACTATCAACGCTTTAGTCTCCTTAATTCGGTCGATTATAATTTCATCATCCATCAACTTACTTTTATAATACACTAAAACACATTAAAAGACTTCACGAGGCTCCAAAAAAGGCTACGAAAATTTTCAAGATTTTTCGAATATAATTTCGAGTACTTCAACCGTTTCTTCAGGATTTCATCAAATATAAAAATATTCGAAATGATTTTTGCGATTTTCGAAGATTTCACAAAGTTTTAACGATATCTTGAAATTTTTAAAATTTGATAGAATAGAAAAATATATCAGAGCTTTCATTCGATTTCGAAATATTTCACATCATTTTAGAAATTCACAGGATTTTGTATCCCTGCTTCTAGGATTCCGTATATTTGCAAACTATTCCAATACATTCCCTGCAATTTTCACGGATAGTGCAAAGACTCAGAATATTTCACACGACTTCAAAGGGTTTCAACATATTCAAAAAAATATACGAAAAACTCCATAAAATCGATCATTCTCATAAATCACTTGGGAATTCTGAATGTTTCATAAATTTGAAATAATTTTTTAGAGACCCCGAATAATTCTGATCGCATTTTCGATTGACCTCGTTGATTTTTTAGATCCGAAATAAAGGTTTTACAAAAATCCACGAGTCTTGGAAAAATTAAGCGCGGTTCCTTCGAAGTTCCCAACAGAAAAAAAAAAAAAAAAAAAGAAAAAAAAAAATTCGTAGAAATCTTTCAACAAGATTTCCGCAAGCTTGAAAAGCGGTTTAGAAAAGTTTTCGGACATCGTCCAACTCTTTAATCCATTAAAGTCGTTTGCCGAAAATCCGGAAGTCGAGAAAAGGTTCTCCTCGCCTTTTGGGGTCAGAGAAGCGTGTCGTCCGATTAGCCCCGGGTTCGCCTTTGTTTTTGAACAGTCTCTTCTAGTCGGCAACCTGACCGACGCTAGTCAGTGCTCAGGTGCCAGTTAGAATTCTCCTCGTATAATGAAATTATTTTGCCGGGCAAACGGACTACAGCAACGCAACTTCAAAGTCACTTATCCAGACTTCCAACAGCTCGTATTCCACATGCCTGAAAATAGCCTGGATTTACGTTTCGCTTGGATCTTGGGATTCCTAACGTTTCTTCAATTCGGGGTTGTAACAATACAGGTGGATTCGAAATAAATTACAAAGAGTTGTATGCTATACCGGGTCAATCTTTTGAAACTTGAAAATCAACCGCGCATGCGCGAGTTTTATCGGCTGTTCGCGCAGGCTGGCCATGCAGAGTTTCAGCCGTCAAACTTTGTTTCTGGCGGAGATTGTAGTTGATACGAATTTTCGAGGTTAGAATCTCAAATAATTGAGATAGCGACTCGGTAAGGTTTGGGAAGCATTTGTTCTTGGGTCGGAAAGTCGATTCTTCAAAGAACGGTCGGAATTTAACGCTTGTGCTTTTTGAACATTCAAACGTACACATTTTGTTTGCGTTGGCCAGCCTGCGGGAAGATTTCGCCGACCAATGAGATTGAATTATTTGGCGCATGCGCGGTTGATTTTCAAGTTTCAAGAGATTGTTTTTATATTATTTTTTTGATATAGCAGTTATAGCCGTAAAATCTATTGTATATTCATTCATTCGTCGATCCAATCAATCATTCACCCATGCACTGGATAAATTATCAGTCAAAAGGTGTATAATATAAAAATTGTAAATTACAATCGTTTGTCTTTCGGTATAATTTTATTATAAATAAAACGTTTCTCTTTAGTTTAACTTGAATGCACGAATCGTCTCTCTTCAATTTGAATAATCTCTGCCCTGTATAATTTATCGACAAAAGTCTCTCTTTAATTTATGGTTCACGTTGAAATTCGTACCGATTACGACAATTCAACTGGATTTTGTACAATTTGTTGCTCCGCATTCGACGATTTCCAAATGGTGACAGGTTCGTTTACGCTGTTTAGAACAGTTTCACATTACCAAAGAAACATTTCAATTTGTCAGGATCTCACTTTACTTTTTCATTTTCATCTTGAGCGTGGAAACTTTATATGGGAAAATTGTAATAGTTCTAAGTCGCATTGTACAGGAGAAAGGCACGGTATTTAAACATGATTCAGCACGTCGTACATCACAGAAAGCTTCGCAGAGAGAGAATTAAGCTCGTCTTCGAGAAGAAAGGTGTTGTAAGTCAATTTGTCAATTTGAATTGTGGTATTTGTTTTGGTTTGAGGCGGGGATTTCTGAATCATTACAAGGTAATTTTAGTCGATAATTCATAAGGTGAGCGATCATGTATAACTTATCCGTCTTGGAACTTGATAATTAATAAGGTGAGCGATCATCGTCGCCTGAAGGTGAAGTGAAATCCCTTGATACGAGGGTGAAGATCGCTTGGATTTTTCTACCTACGAGCCTCGTAAGATGGCTAATTATACCCGCGGTTAATTATTTATTAACATCAGGGAACCATGTGGCGTTATAAGATCTATTAACAGACTGGTTGTATATTTTCAGGGTCGCTTTCTCGCCTTCGTCTGCCTGCTTATAAAGCATCTGACTCGACAGGCGTCTCTAATTAGTGCCGAAAGCTCGCGCAACGTGTGTCACGGTTGAAACGTGCGTGGCTTAAATTTTCAGAAGGCAAATAAAATTAGGCAGATATGATATAAGCCGGCGTGTAACAACCAACTCATCCCCACGAGGTTCAGGCAAATTAGCCAAATTCACGTCGGCAGGCTTTTCAAGAAAAACTGTTGTTATGGCGCTGTGTGATGGATAATTACGCTAGTTGGTGAAAAATCTAAAAATCCTACATATATTATACAGGGTGTTGGAATTTGTACATTGGAATGGAGTGGATGTATAAAAGGAATAAAAAAAAAAATACAAGTTCCCAAATTATATTAAATAATCAATTTCTCTTGGTGTCCGATTTCGTGTCTTTGTATGTCGTTACAGTATGGAATAAACATTATGTCAGATTACATGGAATTCATTAGTAACCGCGATACATTTTTGTTTGTCGTTGGCGTACGAACTTGAATATTAACTTTAGGGAAAAAAAGGTGAAGATCAGAATTGTCGAAAATTTTATTCCCTACAAGTTTGTTTATACATGTTCATCAATGCCCTAAGATTAAAAATAAACGAGATAATGCAACAATTTTACTTCCGCCACGTTTTTTCAGGTTTGATTAGAAAAATATCGACCTCAGGAAAAGAAACGCGGAGACAAAAGTTGTAGGAGATTTAATTTAAGATTTTTCGTCGATATTGAAAACGGCCGAATTATCCAAGCGAAACTGGTTTTCATAAAATTCAAAATGACGGGCATAAGGAAAAGCCACAACAACGAGAAACAAAGTTTCGAGTGATGTAGAATGTTATTTCAAATTCTTGTTTCAGATAATTACGAAGAACCCATCGTTTACCAAATAATTTCACACAGAAACTGCACATCAAACTTTCTACAAAAGCACAAAAGTAAAACATTAAAAAAATTGCCGTCCTCGGAAAGTTTAAAAGAACGGAAAAAAAGAATGCTGAAATCTAGATACGGAAAGAAAATGAAATTTTTTTTCTCTACAACTTATAACAATAATAAAAAATAAATTGCATTGAATCGATGATACGCGAAAATTTTTCGCAACACTATGTTTGATCCCGAAACTCGTACATCGAATAACAATTTCGTAGAATGGTGTGGTTTTTGCAACGAAATAAAGCCGACTGATCAGAGGGCAGAGAGCTCGTGGGATTTGAAAAAAAAAATAAAAATTTCGCTAATGCGGGGATTGAAACGAATTCGCGAAAAATGGCGTAAAATCGGGGAATGCGTTCCGACGGGGTTTTTTGCCACGTTTTATACATCCCGATGTATTTCGCGCAGCGCAGGCTTATATCCGCGAAATGATTACCGCGGGTCTGGGTCTTTTTTGTTTTTTTTTTTTTCTCTTCCTTGTTTTTGTTCTGTTTTTTGCCCCTTGTTTTTCCTCGTTTTAATTTCGCAAATTGGGAAGCTCGATCGTCGCATTTTATTGTCCTGCAGGCTATCAGCCGCCGTTGCGCTTTGCACACAGCCCGCAATTTCTATTGTCTGCTGTATTGCGGGTCGTGCACTTGGAGCTGGGATTCGTTAGGAGCGAGCTGATTACGCGAATACGTTCCAACCGGGAATGGCGATAATTAATTTCGCCATTTCGCGCAATCATCGCCGTCGTTAACGACGATTTCCGAATCACCAGACTAAGATTGCATCCATCGAGTTACGGATGAAGAGTTTTGTTTTTTTTTTTTCAAAGAATGATGTTCGTAACGTTAATGTAAAGATTCAATTTTAGGAACAACCATTTTTTCGTAAACCTGGCGTAAATATTTCTCTGAAAAACTGCGAAATTTCTCGGAAAAAATACGCCACATTTTTCCGCAATTCATATACTTACGGAACACGTGCGGAAATTTGCAGAGAAATTTGGCAGTTTTTCAGAAAAAAATATTTTTCCACATCTCTACTATTCACTGAGTTTCTTTGATAGACGCCACATATTTTTCTCGAAGCTGATACTCTGGCGAAAATTTTTTACGCCGAAATACGAAAATTTTCTACTATTTTCTACGTCATTTGGAACACTTTTGCAGTTTGGTCGTAGAATTTTACATGGAATATCGCACATTTGCGTAATTTATCATGGTTTTTTTCTTTTCACTTATTTGTATTCCTGTGGTCATAATTTCTGTAAGAGTTCATCATTTTTCGTAGATGATTGTATCTTTGGCTAACTTTTTTTTTTTTACAAGACTCATCCGATCGAGAAAAGATGAGTTCACAGTATACGACAGATTCTCTAAATCCGTCTACATCGTAATCAGAAGATGAAAAGGTCGGTACTCGGATATGGACTCAAATTTTACTCGGTACTTGACTTGTCTGCGATAAGTTTTTTTTTGTGAGAGATATGCGACATCTAGCGGATGGTTTGGGTCGAAAATTGTGATTAGTTGTCATAGAAAATTGTAGATTTTCATGAGTTTTCGTAGAAATTTGCAAATTTTTTAATGTAGGTCAACGCGGTTCTACGAATGAAAAAATTCCTAATGTTTTGGTTCATAATTTGAATTATCTTTCATAAAAAATCGTAGATATTCGTAATTTTTCGTTAATCCGCGCAGTTTTCTACGAAATTTTACGAAAAACCAATCAAATATACTCTCAATATACAATTTTCATAATTTATCGTAGAAATTTGTACTTTTCTACGAAAAATACTATGATTTTTCACGATTATCTAACGATTTGCTATTATTTTCTACAATTTTTTACGCTCCATAATTCTTCGTGATTTGGCGTAGAAATTATTTTCGCCAAGGAACTGTAGGATCCTCTCAAATAGAATAATCTATTTTCAAAAAGCAAAGTGTATCCAGATTTTGGAAATTAAACACGTTTAAATTCGTTATAACTTCTCAAAACAACAATTATACTTTCAATATTTCGTTACATCAACGTTACTGACGTTCAATCTGGCGTTTTTTATAGCCTGGGATAAACTGTGTTTTGATTATATTCGATCGCTTGAAATTTCATATTTTCCAAAACGTGAAATTGTTTTCAAGGTGTAGCTGCGATTTTCAACGGTGTGCAGCTCATTTTATTTTCGCAACTTTGACTTTCTTTTAATTCGCGATTGCGTCACGTTGCTTTTCTTTTCTTAAAAACTAAATTTTACCAAGTTTTACTACGCGAGTCTTTTATAAAATTAATTTTTTTATTTTAGCTTCATTGAGAAGTTGCAATTGCATTTCACCCGGACTTTTGCCTCATTTTTCTCTCCACAATTTTCATTACATCGAATGAAATATTTCACTTGACCAAAAAAAAAAAAAAAATAATCGACGAAGTTCTTGTACGCGGTAATTCTTAAAATTAAAATCAAAAACTGCTATGTTCAAAATATCTAAATTGATAGACATATAAGGAAAATGAAAAGTCCTTTGTTCCTAATTGTCGAGACCGATTAAGCTGTGAAATTTCATGACAAACTTGTTTTTTTCTATAAAGATCTAGTTTTTTTTAAACACAAATAACGCGTTGTGTATGAAGATAGGTTAGCAGACGCTTTATTCAATTAGGATATTGGACGGGATCAGAGAAAGAAAAGAACCATTGGAATGTTCTCTTTGAAGTGAAGTTAACCCCAGGAATATTTCAGGAAATTTATCGATAAAGTTTATTCACTACGTTGTAAAAGTGGCGACGACAAACTTGTAACTCATTTGCTATCTGAAGTCGTAAAATGGATTCGTGCAGAACAGTTATAATTTACGATCAAAAGTATTCCGCCTTCTGTTATCGTAGGTAGATTTCGCTAATGAAAACGGGTGAAATTGGTGTTCTTTTTTTTATATTAGCTTGTTTCGTTGAATAGTTACGTTTTTTGTCTTTCTCTATTTTTTGTTTAATATTTACCGACGAGCTGCACAAACAATGCTTTTTTTGCAACCGTTTGAAAAATTTGCTGTCAACAGAAGGAGAGAAAAAAGTCCTCAGAGAAGGATACCTCGTAGAGCGAATTTTGAAAGATCACTCTCAGAATTCGTACATTTTCTCACTTGAATAACGTGAGGATAATCTGATTTTTTAAAATCTATTATCACCTAGCCACATTCACGAATATAAAATCTAAATGTAGTCAGTTCTAAACTAAAAAAAGCTCCGTTGATCGACGCCAGAATCATCGAAATTCATCAATTTGTTTTCGAGATATCGTTGTAAAAAAAATTGATCACATACACACCACAGATGTCTGTACAAAATTGGTCCGAGTTGATTTTCTAGACCTTGAGACTTCGAGATCTGGTGAAATCTCAGCTTTTCATTTTCGGGTTGATTACATAACAGCAAGCTCGTAGCAATTTTGGGGAAAATAATAATCGAAGTGGCGACCTGTATAAAAATTTAATATCACGTACAAAAATGATCCACACAAATAATTGAAAAAAAAAAATAACTTATCATAGGTAAATAACCCAAACAAAAGTGACCTAAAACAAAAAGTATCCTATGACAAAAATTCAACAAAATTTTGACAAGACATAAAATTGAATTAAACTAAATTTAGTTCAATCAAATTAAATTTTCAATGCAATATTTATTTCATGGCTTATTTTTATGCAGTTTATCTCTCTTATGGCTTATTTTTCTGTGGGTTATTTTTTTCATGGGATATTTCTATCATGGGCTTTTTTTTGCGTGATTTATTTTTCTTACGAATTATTTTTGTATGGGTTATTTTTTTCATGAGTTGTTTTCGTGTGGGTTGTTTTTGTCCTGGGTTATTTTAGTGTGATCTATTTTTCTCTTAGGTGTATTTTTGTGCGGGTTAATTTTGTCATGGGTTATTTTTTTTCTCACGGTTCATTTCTATCACGAGTCATTTTTTTTCGTGGGTTATTTTTTCACGGGTTATTTTTGTCGTGGGTTATTTTTTTCGGGGGTTATGTTTTTTCACAAGTTATTTCAGTGCGGTTTATTTTCCTTGTAGGTTTTTTTTTTTTTTTTTTTTTTTTTCACGGTTTATTTTCGCCACGAGTTATTTTTTTTAACAAGGTACTTTTTTCACGAGTTATTTTTTCCTGGGTTACTTTTCCCATGGATCATTTTCGTACGAGTTATCTTAGCGTCGTTCATCATTCTCACAGGTTATTTTCGTGTCGGTTATTTCTCTCATGGGTTATTTTTGCTTCGCGAGTTATTTTTGCGCGGGTTATTATTTCTCGGGCATTTGGTCCCGGTACCGATTCCGTGGATTATAATTTTAGGATCGATTCGGGTTCTCGCAGTCAGGCGGTTCAATCACGGAGGTCCCGACCATCTGTCGCTCGGTTATTCGTGGGGCCGCGATACGTGTTGCCTGTAGGATCCGGACGTCGCGTCATGTGTATCCAGAGTATCCAGACACGTGGTGGGCGGCGGGCATCGAAGTGGTTTTATAACGCGGCCCGCCGACCGCGAAGCCCCGGACCCTCGTCGAAATGACCATTCTGAGGCGAAAAGCACGTGAAACTATAAATCACGATTTGTATCCACGCCACTCGCACGGTCTATACGGCTTTTGAAACACGCTTACGCCATTGCAGAATCGAGGCCAAGATACAGCTGCATTCCTCCTTCGGTTATTCCCTCTTTTTCAAAAATTTTTTATCGCGAAATTTTTGACAGAGGTGCGATCACCAAAATTTTTTTTATTGCTTTTATGGTCAACAATAATAGACAATTGCAAGGTGCTTATTGTTGATGAATTTCTGTCTTACGCAGAGTCGATGAAATACCAAATGATCGGTAGAAAGAAAAAATAAAAAAATTCAATGTATTTTTTTTGAAACTTTTTTTGGATTAAGTGATGGTTCGCATTTCAAAAGCCACGAAAAAGTATACAGAGAATCGTTTTTCTTCAACTATTTTGTGATTACAAATCATTAAGATGTTTCAAAAACTACCAAATAATTATATGGTGGAGATTGAGAAAATTTACGCACAAATTCTGTATTATGTAAATCGATGATTTTATAATAGCGAAACAGGAGTTTGATACTGGGTTTTGTTTTTTTTGTTGCAATTTATCTGATTATAGATATCAATCACTAGCATAAATTGTAAATAAACTGATGTTAATTACTAATAACCAACGTCAATGGGTTAATCACTGTTGTAATCTGGCGTACATACGTCATGTAATCTCATGTAGTCTCTGTAATCTCTTGTAATCTTTGTCATCTCTAATCTTTGTAATCCGCGTAATCTTCACGTAACCATTGCAGTTTTTTGGTAATCTTAACTCTGGATTAATAATCTTTAATCATATCCCTGAAATCCTTGTAATTCTTGTAATCTCTTTGTAATCCATATAATCATCGTGTAATCTTTTCAGTTTTTTGGTAATCTTGGTAACGTTGATTCTGGTTTGATAACATTTCTGGAATATTTGTAATTCTTGTAATCTTTTTGTAATCCGTGTAATCTTCGTGTAATCTTTGCAGTCTTTTGGTAATCCTGGTAGGCTTAACTCGGGATTGATAATCTTTAACCATATTTCTGGAATCTTTGTGACTTTTGTAATCTCTTTGTAATCCGTGTAATCTTTGTGTAATCTTTGCAGTCTTTTGGTACCCCTAGTAATCTTGATTTTGAATTAATAATCTTCAATCTTGCGTCTGGAATCTTTGTAATCCTTGTAATCTGCGTGTAATCTTTGCAGCCGTTTGGTAATTTTCCCAATCTTAGTGTCTCTGAAATTTTTGTAATTATTTTTTCTTTGTAATCTTTGTAATCTTTTCAATCTCTGTAATCTCTTTGTAGTACGTGTAATCTTTGCGAAACTTTTTGTAATCTTTGCAATTCTTGCTATCCTGAAATCTTTCTAATTCTTGTAATCTATCTTCAATCCCTGTAATTTCTGCAGTATTTGAGAATTCCTTGTAATATTTCCAATCACGTGCAACTCATTTAATCGTTGTCGGTGTACACCACTTTTACGTAGTCATTAACCCCTTGACAAACGTGAGTATTTTATCGCTTGTTCTTGAAATACAAAATCTAATTCAATTTGTATGGTATTCTTTAGCATTAATAAAATTTGAATGTGACCCACATTTTATACATCCCTACAATTACCTCAGCTACAAGATGGACGTGAAAAGTACAGGGTACCGTAAAAGACGAGCAAAAAAAAAAAAAAAAACGAAAGACAAAAAAACACTTCTACGAAATCTTTGGAACGCATCCAGATACTTGGATATATTTTGCACCCTGGCAAACATTTGTCTGTATCACTGTTACCTCCAGATTGAAATCGGACGCCGTTTATATACGGGTACCCTGAGCCTATGGGAGTCGGAAGTGGTCAGAGATATTTTCTCGGCCCGCAGGACAACACGTCGTGATCATTCGTTAAGCCTTACATCGTCGATCGATCCTCTCCTCGTCTCTTAGAGGAGCGGAAAATTTTTACGATATGCAGCCTGAGTCATCGGAATTTTACGAAAGATTCATGATTTTCGGCCATTTTGCATTCGGTGAAAGAAAAAAACGCATCGAAGAGTACCAGCAGCGCGATTGATAATTTCAAACTCTTTGCGCGAAATGCAAACATCTGGGTCACTCGGGAATTTTCAAATTCAATTTCGATTCCAATTTACAACGGTATTGATATCCGGCTGTTTACTCGATCCGAATTCAATTCATTTAATTTCAATCGTCCGAGGGCTGCGAATACTCTACTGACAATGAACCTAAACAACCTTCTGTTAGCGGATCTATGAACCTTCGACTTAATTTAATTAAACGTTCTACTCGACAAACGCAGCGTATTACGCCGACGATACAAAACCGAAATTTTCTTCATCTGCTGAATTTTCGACACGCAATTTCGTCGGATACTGCGCTATACTGGGTAGTCGGTTTTAATCGCCGTGGGCGAATATTTTTAAATAAAAAAACGAAAAGAAAAAAATACAAGAAAATAGAGTTTGCAAGTCACGTTTGATTTTAGATAGGGAACATTCATTTCGGATACGCCAGTAGCTGATATCGGGTATCAAAAATGGACTTGGAGACGTAGAAATAGAGAAACGTAATATTTTTTATGTAAAATTTTTAATCTCAATTTCTTTCCGTTTACCTCAGCCTCCACACCATCAACCTAACTGTATAACTGTTCTTGCGGATATAAAATTAATGAGTTTAAATTTTAAAAAAACTTCAAAATATAATTTCTTCATTTCGCCTTAAATTTCGTGTGTCATCTCGCTAATAACTGCTCGTATCCAAAATACTAGCTCGAAAAATGAAAAAAATCAGTATCAACTTTACCCCATTCACCTACACCCTCCAAGTATTGTGTGAAACTTTTTCTTCTATCGTTTTTTTTTTCTTTCTTGTTAAAACCGACCACCTTTACAATCCTACAGTGATTCACGTGTAATTCCGTCAATAATTTATTTAGAAGTATCGTATGATTTTAGAATTACTCTACCATTTATTTATTCATGAAGTTTCTCACGTGTCAATTACATAATTTCGGAAGAAAAAATTGTTTCGTACGACTTTGGTACAGAGTAGGAGGTAAATGAAATTCCGTATAATTTGTGTAATTTATATTTCGGGTTGGATCACGATATAAAACAAGAGTAGGGGGAAAAAAAATGAAATCCATACTTCGCTCGCCTTTTTATATAAATTATACATAACGCGTTTCCTCTTGTTACGTGATCCATGCAGAATATATTTATATGAGGGAATTATGTGTAAGTCGTGGCGAGGTGAGGCGAGACGGAGGTAGAAATACTGAAAATAAATATCCAGCCGATATTGACAGAAACGCCGACGTTTGATGTATGACGTATATGACGCATGACGTACGGCCTATGAAGTATACACACCCCATAGCTGGCGGGGTAGTGGAGCTGATTTACCACGTATCTATATTTATATGTACGCACACACACACACACACACACACAGGCACGCGCATATGACATATGTGTACACAAGCGCAGATCTATTTCCCGCAACGTCCGAATGATTTATGTATTGACTCGCGACGAAATGAAAACATTCCCGACCAATTTATGATCGGAGGCTAGGTGGCAAGGGCGACGCGGATTCTGCTGCAACGTCAAGAAAAAAAAACTATTCCCTTTTATTTATATCATCGACGAGTCCGAAAATCTGGTAAAAACGTTGTGCTTTTTTTTTCTTTTTTTTTTTTTTTTTTTCTTTCGATGCATACGTAATTGCGAAGCGATCTCGCGTAATAAATAATTTTTGATGAGGATGAAAAAAAAAAAAAAAAACCACTTCGTGACGGGGGAATTCAACCGATTAATGTAACTAATAGTAATACCCCCTTATTTCGTACCATTTTGAATAAATTGAAGATTTTGACTCCGAATGCGTTGAGACAAAATTGAAATCGTTTGGATTGGATCAGAACCCAAAACCTGAAGATAAGTTTTTAAAAACTCTGAATCTCATAGTCACCATTTTTTTTTTTTTTTTTCACTCGGAAGTAAGTGATATACATTTTTGTTGTTGGATTATGGTTTTCTTGATTTTTTCGACTGGATTTCAGTATCTAATTTCAATAATTTTAACGTACTTTATTATGAGTGCTAATTTTGTTTTTCTCTTTTCTGTAATCTATACCATTACCATGTATTTCTCACAAAAAATCCCGAGCAAAATGGCCGGTAAAACCAAATGTCGTAAATTTGCTGAATTTATTTGAACGAAATATGCAAATCCATTTGAAAAAAATGAAAACGTTCCGAAACCCGTTTTCGTTTTAGTTCTCAGTTCATTGTTTTAAATCAAAGTCAAAATAACGGCGTATTCGAGGTAGCTTAAGTAATTTGTTTGAAAAGCTGCTAAAAAAAAAAAGTTCTTCGCAATCTTTTTATGGTTTTTGCGATGAGGATCGTAACGTGAAAAAAATAAGAGAAATGTAAAATGAAAGGAGTATGTGATTTGGAACGAAGTGTGCCTTACACGTAAGTTTTATGCTCTCTGACTTGAGTGTTCTTAAACTCACCAAGCTTTGTCCAAACGACTAGTTAGTCGTAACTACACCGAGAGAAATTGCTGTGAAATAAGTAAACAACGAATATAGTTCTGGGTACAAGATGAAAAGTTTTTTTTTTTTTTTTTTAGCTATAATCAGAAAATCTAGTATGCGGCATTATTCTTTTTGATAATAGTCACTCTTACTGTATTTTACTGTCATTATTGCGATAATTTGGCGTTGGTATAAAATTAAACCGATGTTAAGGCTTTATTGTGAAACTCAAAGTGAAACAAAAATTTTATTCAAATTTTCTAATAACCATAAAACATGAAAAATTTTTCTTCATTTGTCGTTTAACGCGTATAGAAACGTTCCAGAGAGCGTTCACTTATGAATTTCCAGTAAACTGTACGTGACAATTTTTCTCCCGGTAAAAAGGTCAACGTTCAACAGCCGATCTCAAGTAATTCACTTGAGGATTACGGCGTGCTTGTTTCTTGGCTGAAGTAGCTCAGAGGTTATAGATATAATGCCGTGAGTATACGACGTCAGTCGTTCACTGCTGCAGTTGTGAATTCGAAATTCCAACGAGACTGTAACAGTTACTGAACTCAAAATCGTCAAACTCTGAAGTATGCGCAATATGCATTCTCGCGTAATGGCCGATGAATTATCGGGTTTCATACACATATGCGTTGAAAAACCCCTCTGGAGACTAAACTATGGAAATTAATTGCATGAGAATGCAGAGAGAAAAAACGAAAAAAACTTCTTGCAAACTCCTCTCTGTGTTCGGAAATTTTTTATTCAACTGCGATTCAAGAAGAATTTTGAAATACGTATTGATGATAAATATTTTTCCTTCTCTTCCTTTCCATCTGTTTAGTCTTGAAAAATTTTAAACAAGGTAAAAAAATGAGAATGAGAATGATTAGCACCCTCAAGTTTTGAGTACGTGATAAACCATAAATTATGTGTTTATTAAATGTAATCCCGATAAATATTTCACGATGTTTTTATTACTGTATAACATTAGACTGTATCCAAAGAATCGACTATTTTTTATTTTTCAAAATTCAAGTCGAAAATATTGTTCCAAATGACGAAAAAAAGAAGCTATCCAAGTTTCAGCACTTAATATTAATATTCAGAGGTGTATGATCGTGATTTTCTATTTCCCATTTAATTAACACGGAAAATTTTTCATTTAACTGTGGAATTTTATAACTCGTCAACACGTTAGTTTACTGATAAGACCAGAACGTACTTTTATAGGGAATTGAACGGTCTAAAAAACAGGCCTGTTATCATTTTATGATAAATCTACCCTTTCAAAAGTTATTTAATATCCTTAAATACCTTTTGACCTTAAATAACGCTACCAATTTTGAGGTTGGTCACCCTGGCAAGAAACTGCTCTCGAATCGTGACGCATACGCATTAAATTTTAGCAGATGACGGACCATCCAGTAGTTAGAAATTCATCCTGTACACGTTAATTAATTCAAACACAAATGTAGGTACTCAGAGTATTATTTACCTGGTTGTCAGATTTTCTGTTTGAATTTTCAACATGCACCTATGTTGTATGTACACTTGGGGACAATGAATCTGAGACGGCCAATTTTTTAAACTAGACAGTTACGTTGGCAACACAGAGAAATCTGCAGCGGCACAGTCGGTCGAGCGCGAAAAAAACCTAATCTTAATAAACATAACATAACCCATGACCGTCGAATCTAACCTTAGAATACCGCGGGGATAATGACTTGTTAGATTGACACGTATTTGAAGGTTAGAATCGACGGTCACGGGTTATGTTACGTTTATTGAGATTGAGTTAGTTTCGCGCTCGGCCGACTATGGCGCTGTAGGTTTCTCTGTGCTGCCAACATAACTGTCCAGTGTAAAAAATTACCCGTCTCAGATTCATTGTCCCCAAGTGTACTTACATATTACTGTGTAGAAAAAGGAAGGAATAACCAAATAATTATAATTCAATGTACAAACAGCAAAGCGACGAATCGAGGGTTCGCAAGTTGCCCAATTTGCAGTTCGGCCGTTTGTTTACTGCCAATCGCGTGTTGCGCATACGGTGGTTGAAACTGGGCTTACAGTTTGCGCATGCATCGGCCCAATTGTGTGTCGACATCGATAGCCGTGTATGGTAAATTGGCGAGCGTCAAAGGACAGGCACGCGGGAACTAAATTGCGGATACCGCAAAACCCGCTCCAAACCGTACCCGAATGCAGAAATAAAGGAAACCCCGAGGCTCCGGTTACTTCCGGTCATTAGAGGGAAAAGCCGCGGTTATTCCGCAGGTTCGATCTCATTCCGCAGACCCTTCAACTTCCAGAGGGACGAAAATTCCGATAAGGATCAACGAGAGCGAAAGTTTCGCGAATTTCAAGTCGAAACGATTTTCTCCCACTTTTTTTTCCAACCACTCAATTTTTCCTGGGTAATAGATTTCTGGCACTTTTTTTCGTCTCGGTCAATACATGATTTCGTGACTTTGGTGATTATTTATGGATATATACGATTTTGAATATTTCTTACTTGAAGTTTGAAAAGATTTCGAAATTTTTACGGATAACACGAGACATCAAACGTAATTCAGAGAATTGTTCAGGGAGGTTATTCATGATTTTAAAAATGCGAATGATTTTGGAGAATGTCGGAAGATTTTACGGGACTAGAAAAGTTCGATTCGTGGACTTGGCGAGATTCCAAGCTTTTCTGTAAAGGAAATCGGCAAAAATGGGAACACGGGCAACGTAAGATTGAAGATAATTTTTCTTCCAATACGAAATTACATTTAGCAGTATTCCAACGTTTTTTAAAGCGAAACAACACGGAACATATGAGCAACATACAAACGAAATTTGTACGAATTTCTTTTTTCTATAAGAATACGATCTTCGAATGAAAAATTTGGCATCATTTAATTTCCCTAATTTAATTTCCCTTTCTTTTGATTGAGAAACCTGG
Source organism: Neodiprion lecontei (assembly GCF_021901455.1). NCBI lineage: Eukaryota > Metazoa > Arthropoda > Insecta > Hymenoptera > Diprionidae > Neodiprion > Neodiprion lecontei. Next base: position 19,180,270 of record NC_060266.1, on the reverse strand, counting down.
GAAAATTGTAAAAAGTTGTTCTTACGTAAATCCGCACCCCTAACTCATAGATAATGCTAAATTCCCATGAGAAAAAATTTGAGGGTAGGAATTGACACCCGAGTTGACGTTTTTTTTTTACCGTGAGGGTTCCCCGTTTTGCTTTACAGTGTCCCATTTTTAATTGAGTCGGTTAGCTGCTTCGATTTTGAAGAGCGATATTCATAGCTGTAGGGAGATTTAAAATTACGTGCGAATATTCACGATGATACTAGATTTACATATAATTAACATATATTGTACAAGAATGTGAAAATCTTACCGTTAATTACGTGAACGTTGACGCTCGCGCTTTCCGCCACAGTCGGTACGCAGCTGTAATTCCCCGAATCGCTTGGTCTGGCATGGGTGATTTTCAATCTGCACAATCGAAAAAAAAATATACAGGATGGTAAACGACGACGGTTTAATTAGTGACCGTCAATCGGCGGCTCGAGTCAATGCTTGATCCGTATTTAACCGGGAACCAATCCCAGTCAGCACGATTTCAATTTTCAACGATGTGTATTTCATTTGGCGTGTTTGATGTAATTCCCTCAAGCATGATTCAGTTACTGGAAAGCGAAAAAACTGTGTAATTGTTTTTTTCGAGAGGTTGGCGAATTTAGAATCAATACCCTTTCGTTAATTCAATTACGAAATTTACACGATAAATAATTAATTTTTAAAGATTGTAATGATGTTCATTTCGATCAATAAATAGCAATATCGAATTCAATGTTCAAGGAAAATAAAAATACCTTACAGCGAATTTGTAAGAAACAATATCCGAGTCAAAATTGTGATGAAGGTGTTTGAAGTTACTTGAATTTATGTGAATTTCAGTTTTACGTCTGCACCTGAAGCGCAGACTAAGAAAATATTAGTCAAATTATCAGTTCAAGTAATTTGTATTCGAGCACAAAACAAAAATTTGTTTTTCCAAAATGCATGATCTCTTGCAATGTTCGTATAATCAATTGCGAAGTTGAAAAATCCCGTACAATAAATTCGTAGATGTCTTCTTAAATTTTTTCATCACGTCAACTTGTCACAACGTTTCAGGATTCCAAAATTCGACAGGATCAGGGGTGAGAAAATTGGCTCCACTGACTAGAATACTAAAGCTACTCTACCCCCGGGTATTTTTCCGATTAAGAGGAAGTTGGTCTTTCAAGTATCACCGACAACTTTAGGAAATCACATTTTATACTTTTTCATTTTTCTGTAAAGAAGTTATACATGAAACCTCTTGAAATGTCGAAAAGTTATAAGCTTTACGATTATAAAGCTTGAGCTAAGATAAGCCCAGAAGCATTAAAATCGCACTTAAGAGCACCAGTTTAATAATTTTGAATGTTCTAATTACAAAACCTTTTTTTCAAATTATTGATTCTTAGCATGTGCCATTTGGATTTATTGTTTCAAGCAGATTCATTTATATGTATTTGAAGGATTATATACTCGATATACAAATTTCTGCGTAACATCTTCGTTTCGATGATCTGTTGAACGAGGCGGGTCACAACAACCTCATTCGTAAAATACTTAGATTGGAGATAAAAGAACGAACGTACCAAATACTTAGACGCAACGGTTAGTCAGTAATTTCAACAATTTTCAAATTCATCAAAGACTTGGGCGAGAGAAAAAAAAAAATGAACGTAAAAAATACTTAGACGGAATAGATAGTCATAAATTTGAAAAAATTTCTTTCACAGAATTTAACCAGACTCAATTTATCACATGGCAAAAATGCTGTTCCATTCGAGTTCACGATGATCGACTCGTATAAGATTACCGGTGATTTACCGACCGTTTCTTTATCTCTTCCAAACTTTCGATTGAGACGTGTCCGGCCCGATCGGCTCTTTAATGGCGTCCGAAATTCACCAGTCTGTATTCCTAAAGCGTTCTAAAACGAGCCTCCCGACGTCAGGTTATCCCGCCGCGTCCCTTTACCGACTAACGGTAAGTAACTCGATTTCGGAAAGCGAAAAATGAATGGCAACGTTATGGCTCGTTAGAGGCGTTGGATCGTGAGGCTTGGAGAGTAGCTACAGATACGCCGCAGAAGTGTAGCGACGGGAATGATGGAGTCGGAATGAAGAGATGAAAGGGAAGATATGAGACGAGGTGCCGGTGCCGGGGTTTTAGTTAACGGTAATATTATACGAAAACAGGGGGAACCGGGGAGCGATATTATTGTTCGGCTTCGCGGGGTTAGGCCATCCTATAATATGCGTCGGGGCGCCGGATACCGACCTCGACGTCAGAGCGTCGCTCCATTCCGTGTCAACGGCTACCCGCGGCACCGAGGCGACGTCGTTGCCTTCTTGCAGGGGTGACGTGAGTACCGGATGGCTGCCGTGGTACCAGGCAACCGTCCCGAGGTCGTGAGGTCCTTGCGACATCAGACACGTCAGTGTCAGCAGACTTCCGGTCTTTACGTAGACGTCGTCAGGGCCGCTGATCCTCGCCCGAGCCTCTGTAACAGAATGCCGACAGCCCGATGTAGATACGGTATCATGTTATATACGTCGGGAAAAATTTCACGTCATGTCTTCTCGGGATAAAAAGTAAAGACGTGACTAGAGTAATATGACGTCCCTACTGGGTTAACAGCTGATCGGTTTAGCTGAAATATATGTGCTATCCTTTAAGAGGTTACTCGCCCGTCTGGCCCAAATAAAATCTCACAACGAACAATATTTATTAATGAATAATAGGCTTTTATATTTCTTCACATCACGTGTCTCGTTACGAACTGACGTCGGTTCGCGTCGGTCACAGAATATTGGTTATTTAGAGAGGACGTCTTATACACGTATTCGTCTAACTTGTTCATCGGACCTTGGCCTAACTATTTTGCATTCAGGTTATACATACAACGTTATATACGAACATAGAGGGACGGAAAACTTTTTGCGAGTGATTTGACTTCTATTTCGGTACGTTGAGTTAATACCGAAATATTTTCCTTGAAGGGGAGTTCGCTGAGATTTTTATGAAAACAATTTTCCATTATTGATACGACTAAGAAAGATGTCATTAAACATTTATTTCTACGTAAGATTGAGGTTGTATGGTATTATGTGTATTGTAAAGAACAAATTTTAATATTCTGCGATGAAACTGGATGATCCAAGGGATCTTTGACAGCGATGCACGAAAAATCTTATGTTAAAGATTTCTTGCGTTTGAACCCTGAAAATGTATGAAATTGTTTTGATGACAATTTCACACAAATCCCGCCTCGATTATTTTTGATTGTAGTGCCAAGACTGTATTTCCTGCTTATTTAAACATTCAATCTGCTTATTTATTTTACTACATTTTTTCAGATAGATTAGACCTCAACATCCGTTTGTTTTTATACCAACATCAAATTATCCCAACACTTATAAGAAAATGTAGTAAGAGTGACCATAGCCAAAAAGAGTAGTAACTCAGACTAGATTTTCTGCTCGCAGCTAGGAAATTCATCATCATTTTATACCCTGGACTCCATTTAATAAACTCCGCAATAATAAAATATGATAATAGTTAGAAACAGTAAAGTGACGGTTGCGGGTAAAAATTTGAAGAAATCGGGAACTGGTAAGATCAGAAAATTGAATTTTCGTACACGCGAAAACTTATTTTATTGAATTTTATGAAGGTTGAACGTCGAGGTATGGAGAAGTGAGAACGCAGTCAGGTAAAATATAGAATTATAATGCGATTCTATATTTTATCATACTGCATTTCTATACCTTAACCTTCGTAGATTTTCAAATTCTCACAGTTCGACATTTTACATTTTTAATATCCTATAAAATAATTTTTCGCATCCTTAAAAATTCGATATTATGGCCTTTCTATTTTCTATTTTCCGATCATTTTATAGCCCCAAAAGTAGTTCAAATTGGCAGTTTAACGTCAACGCTTAAGTAACTTGTAAATAAAAACTTCAACCTCTCGCGGTATATATATTTGTTAGTTCGTATAATTAATTCAAAGAAGGGTAAATACGCGGCGTTGTGTGGCAAATACTTTACCCCATTGAAGCGAGAATTTTTTCGTATCTGACCAACGACATAATAATTCCATATTTGTCATATCGTCGGTGTTCAAACAAGCCTTAATGCGTGTTTACACACGGAATAATCGTTGTACATTGAATTTTCGGGTTTCATTTGCGAGTCTTTTTCACGGTGTTTTAGATACACACATAAAATCTTTTATATATAACGTCCATCAGATACATACACGTATGAGTATAGATGTAGGAAAACTGTGCGTTTTATACAAGAAATTCGAAAGATCATAGAATATTTACATAATGATGATTCTGTGCGACGAGTTCAAAAACCGGTGTGAAAAAAGTTCGTGCATGCAACAGTTTTCACAAAAAAGAAGAGAGAAAAGAAAAAAAAAAAAAAAACTCCAAGAGTATCGAAAAAAATAATTCAGACAATTCTCTTGCAACGGAGAAAAAAGAAAAGAAAAAAGATAAAAAAAAAAAAGCCCGGTTCGATGGCCCGGAAATAATCTACCACATCAGACAAAATAAACGCGCTATCGACGCCCTAATTGAATACACGGGATCCATTAATATGCCGGTGTTTTGTGGCAAACGTGTGATACAATGTATAGATATAGGTGAGACATAACCGCCGAGAGCTAAATGAAAAAGTTAAGAGTTGGAAAAAAGTTGTTTATCAATCCGAAGAGCTGCGAAGAGGGATGTCCCTTTCTTTTGCGTCTGAAACGTATTACGGGGATGAAAACTTCGAACCCCTATAACAGATCAAAAGTTCGGCCAACTCGAGACAATGGGCTGCGGAGTGTAACGTGCCGGACAGCGGTCAGTGGTCAGTGGTCGACGGTGGTAAGCGGGATGCAGGCTAACCTCTTCGGTTAGACGCTACATACGTGCCTCCATTTCGAGGATCGATTCCGCCGCTGGCTGTGAGCGAAACAGCGCGGCGCGGCGGGCGGACCGAGAACTAAAAACGAAACGAGCAGATATCCTTATGGAAATTGGCTCCCGATCGAATTGGATGGATTTTCGGTATGTTACAGTACGTATCCTCCCGGTTTCTAATAGTTCTCATGAACACGAGTCCCAAAAATCAGTAATTTCCGAGATAAAAGCTTCGGAAGTGGGGTGGATAGATTTTTTCATATCCATGGATTTCGTGATTTTGAAGAATTACGAAGCTTCAGGGGGGACTTGATGTCAAATATATCACTCAAAAACTGTACAGCCGAGTGGAAAACAGAATAAGTCGATTATTGCAAGAGTCGGATGGTCTCGTTTTTCGTGCGAAATCCGATGTTGCACCTCATTCGAGTGAACCAGATAGTTCGTGAAGTTTTTTGAGTGATTTTTTCGATTCAGAGTCCCCGAGAAGCTTTGTAATTCATGAAAATCACGGAATTTATGGATATCAAAAAATCGTGACACCTTTCTTCCGAAACCTGTGACTCGGAAACTACTGATATTTGGGACTTGTGTCTATAAGAACTTTTTATCTGGAGAATATTTACTATAATATACTGAAAACCCAGCCAATTTTGACCCGCAGCCAATTTTCATGAGGATTCTGTGGCGTCCTTTGGAGGAAACAAGTGATTATGAGTATAACCGAATCTGTTACACATAATGCTCGAAAAAAAAAAAACAGATCCATCGAACGCGAATCTATATTTAAAAATCTGTTGGAAACAAAAATTCACGGGGTTGGATTGAATTTGAATTCGAAATTCATGAACGTTTGCTCACTCAAGCCAAGCAGGTACCAAATTATCCAATAGGTTTATATTTATTAGTAAGTCAAATACCTTTCGTTCCAAACAATTCCAGAAGAATGTTTGTAGAGTCCAAAATACAACAGAGAGAAGGAAGAGATGAAATCCAATTTATTTCATGTGCGTCAAGAAGACAAACCGAAAATAATCTGTTCTTTTTTTTTCTTCTTTGTCGGAAGATATAATTGCGGATGTTCCGGGAAATTGAGTTTCACTGATTTTGTGATATTAGTACAGATATGGTAGGTATACCTTAGCGTGGGTGTATATATGATATTGTTGAACTTTTCAATCTACTATGTTTGCTTTAATTTTCGTTTAACCGAGACAGGAGAAACATTAATGGCCTGATTATTCTTGTTTTTTTTTTTTTAAGTTGATCATTATAGTTGTAAATATTTTTTATAAAATACAAAAATTAAAGGGGAAAAAAAACTGTCCGAAAATTTTCCAGACTTGAATCGTATATTTTTATAAAAATTATATTTGCACGGTATGAAAAATATTGTAAATTTTACATCTCCTGTGGCGAATATAAGGACAGCATTTTTTTTCAGTTAAATTCACAACAAATCCGCAAGAGTCACTAAACCAATAGTAATCAAGAGTTACAACGTGCTCAAGTAGATTTACCACAATTGATATAGATTCGATTCGAAGAAAATTCTGTCCATACATTAACCACAAAGTATGTAAAATTCTCATAACATTTTTTTCCGCGATGAATTTCACAGTCTGTAAAATCAGTGACCTCTTTTTTTTTTTTACAATGCAACGTTACCGTAAGACGAAAGCGTAACAATGATTCGAACAGCGCGAAGATTATCAAATTTCAACGAAGTTAATAAACAGTCGGATGTGCGGATCAGGGAAAAAATAGCTGCGTGTTGCGATTTTCCCGCGGGAGCTAAAACGACTGCGGAGCAGTAAAAGTTGTCGTTGTCGTTGTGTTTTTTTTTTTTTTTTAACTTCTTTTGTTTTTCATATTAAAACGTAGTTCGCGATAAACCGTGCGGTAGTAATAAAAACCCGCCGCTGCGAACCTATTTCGATGGGATAAAAATTTAAACGAGCTTTCCTTACGATACCAGAGTCCCCGATATATCCGTAAACTTTGACGGGGCACCGATACGTCCCGTGTATCCTGGTATCCTGCGGGAAACCCGGCCACCCCTACAATTTTACCTGCACGTTGGGCCAGGTGCTCCACCTTATTGATCCGATATTACCGAGATGTTAGCCATGCCGTTTTTTTCACCCCCTCACGTCCCGTTGCTTCATCTCGATCCGCCCCCAAGTCAACCCCCGGTTATTTTGACGGCTCGTCGTCGATGCAAATATTATTAAATCTCATCCCGACGGTATAACAGCTAAGAGGTTCGTGGCGATGGAAGGGGGTGGGTGGAAAAAATTATAATTGACAACGAAGCGGAATGAAAAGAAGGTTTTTGTGTTTTCTAAAGCAGGTTTATCGACTGTTACATGTTTTTCATTAAGGATGTACGATACGCCGCGTATTCGAGTCGAAGAAAACGTTAAAGTGAAAACTTTTGAGAAACTCGGCTTTGGAATTAATAACTTGACTGAGTTTTGATGAGTTTTATCCGAAAACTATACGCATATATTGACGGTGTCGACATTGATTAGAAAACTGTGTAAATTTATCGCTTTTGCAATGAATCAATTAATCGATGTGTCCTTTTTATCATCATTCGACTAATCAGGAATTTTGATTAATCGTTTTTTCGATTTGCACAGGTTTGTCGAATTTTCATGAAAAAATGTGATTTCCTTCATAAATGAACCCTGCACAAATCGCTTCGCGTCAGTTTTTGATGAAATGAATATATTTCGAAACAAAGTATGAGTTTGTTACTGCTATCGAGGGAACGTAGTTTTGACCTAATTCAACTCAACTTTAGTTTCTTTTTTCCCTAGCCCAATATTTATTTCACAACTTATATGGTTGGATACTGTTTTTATTTTCCTTAATCAGCGATCTATACGAATCATTCTTTCAGTGAACCGAAATTATCCAACAGTCAAACCTCGTCGGATTTTCACCCTTTTTCCCATCGTCGACCAAACTCTAAAACGCACTCTGCAGGTCTTGTCGTTTAATATTTCTCGAGCCTCACAATTCACAACGATTTTCACCTTTCTCTGCTTCGAAAAAAATCTCGTAAATTCGCTGAATTCGACAGCGATAAATTTGAGTCATTTCTATTACAGTGGAAACATATTATTCTTTGGCGACAAATTCCTACGATTTTGCACTATTCGACACACACGTTCAACATCGACGAAACGTAGATGCAAATAGTTACTACATTTGTAAAGATATTGCCAGATACAAGAAAATGACAATATTTTATATCGAGAGTCAAATTTTTAGTTGAATCTTATCACAGGGAAATTTATCACAGTTATAATTTTTCATTTTCTTTTTTCAATAATATTTTACCACACACTTAATTACATACCGTTATTTTTCAACACAGTTCAGTACGATTTCACGTCTCTCATTCGTAATTGATTTTTACTTTCTCTCCTTCCCAGAAGCGATTTTTTTTTTATCGTTTTTTACCCCGCTCCTTTTTCGGTGAATTGTTTTGCGTATAATTTTTCATTCGCGGTAGGTCTCTTTCGCGGAAGATATATACTGACGGATATTGGCGGAGCGTTTGCCCTCGGGAAGTGATTTTCTCGTCGGGACATGTTCTGGGAAACCCATCTCTGAACCTTTTCCTTGTTCCGCTTTTACCTCCTGTCCTTGGGTTTCCTCGAAATATCCCATCGGCTCTGTCGCTTTGCCGATCACAGCTTATACCTATGTTATAGCTGCGTTCCTGTCCGAAAGAAATCAACATCTTTTCCCCATTAGGACGTACAAGATTTAGATGTCAACTCTGAACTGTTTCACCGACTCTTTGAAACTCGAAATTATTTCTCTGGGTATTATTGTGAGAAGAAACTCGAAAAAAAATGAGTAGTTAAGAGCGAATCTAAATTTACACAAACAAGTGATTAACAGTCGAAACATTGTTTTTCAACAGAATAAAAAATTTTCTCGATTCAATATAGTGCCGATATTTGTTCCCCTTGTGGTAGGCAACCCAACATACGGGAGTGTTTACTTGAAAACTAATAATATTAAAAATAATGAAAGGTACTATAAAAATTAGCGGACGTGAGATAGAAAACCGACCTTCAGCTTCAGCAGGATCACCGAATAGCCTCCGGTGTTTCAGAGGGTATAATAAAAAGTTCGGAAGACTGAGTGGAGAGTCGAAAAAAGGTTACAAGGACAAGAAGAAGAAGAAGAAAATGGTAAATAAAAATGAAAAAAATAAAAGGAACCAACTCGACGAAAAAGAGAGAGGAACGACAGACTAACGGCGGGTATAAAAGAACACGTTGCATGTATCTTCGAAGGCAATATGACGGCCCCCCACGCGGGGCATGTCGCAGGAAAGGTTGCAGGGAGCCAACCGAGGGAAGCCTGATCATAGCCCGGAGTATCCTGCGAGGAGGATGAGAATCCTGCCTCCCTCACAGCTTCCGGCAAAAAGTGGAAAGAGGCAGGAACGGGGTGGTGGGTTAAAATATTTTATAAGAGGATAGAAATGGCTTTATCGGAGAACCAGTGCTTTGGGTTAAGAGATACTTTTCCTTTTTTTCCCTCTCGTTTTGCCCACTCGAATCTCGCCGCCTCGTTTCTGTTACCATTAAAACTTCTCGTCTTCCCGCAGAAATTCGGTCAGTTGAAGATGTGATCGACTGGATTATGAGAGGAAACTCTATAAGGGATTTGAAAAAGTTATTTTGCAGAAATGTTACATGGAGAATTCAACATCGAGTAAATCCGCCTGCATTTAGGCAATATGCAGTACATTTATATCGAAATCCGCCTGCATTACGGCAATTCGAAGTACATTCATATCGAAATCCGCCTGCATTTAGGCAATCGAGAGATATTTCACCGATTAACCAACATTTGTTTCGTACAATCGATTGGCTAACTCCTCAAGCTCTGTAATCAATTGCGGACCATGAGATAAACTTGAAGCAGTAAAATATAGTCTCAGTTGTAACGAAACTGGCTTTGCCTAATTTTAAATTCCTCATGAGAGATTTCTAGGTTACTCAAGGCGTACGTATATTAGGGAAGAAACAGAGGTAAAAAGATTGAACGAAAGGTAATTCTTCGTTCAATCTCGACTCTTTTTCGAACAGATTTCACTCGAGATGCAGGCATCGGAAAACGTTTTCGATTTTCAATCTCCGAGATGGATAAGGTGTACGGCTCTCTTTATTTTTCCAAATTTTTTCAACTTGTAAAGAAAATATGCGCATAATGGAATAAAAACAGAAAATATATGATATTTCTTTCGGACAATTTCTTCCCCGAAAAGTTGATTAAATTATTCCCTGTAACCGTAAGAAATGTTTGTACATGCGAATAAAGGGAACTTTGAAAACTGATATAGGTAAGAATTCTACATTTTTTTATATTCCCTCAATTTCACAGAAAAAATATCCGAGCATGTAAGAATTACACATTATTTGCAGTACAAGACTCACAACAGGCGTAGAGTCATAATAATAAAATTAATTTTATATTTAAAAGTCAAGTTGAATTGCTGCAGTCATAATTCCGATTCTTCTTGATTCTTAATCTTCCTTTTTTCTGTCAATGTGCTTCCTAGTTTATAGTGATTTGTGACAAGAATTTGAATTTTTAGTTGTGAAATTTTATTTATGTTCATTGATTTCATTTTAATTTGATTAATTTTTTTTATTTTTATTTTATCTTAATTTGATCTATTTTTTATTTTTAATTCATTTTATCTTTATATTTATTTACTTTTACTTTTTACTGATTTATGTGACCTGACCTACGTTTTTATACTTTTACCATGCTTTCCTCTCCGTGAGAGTTATGTGATTTTATTTCTATAACTGCGTTTGTGTGATTTGTTTTTGTGTATCTCCTTTTATGGATCCTGTGGGTTTGGATTGTTTGGATTATTTTGAGGTTATTCGATTGTGTTTGATGTTTTTGATTTGGGGTAGTATTCTTAGATTCCTCATACTAGCCTTTTTTTGTTTTACATTTTTTTTTTCATATTTGTTAAACTTGTGTCAGACTGATATTTCCAAGTTGTTCAATATTGTCACGGACATTACTATTAAAGATTAAAGATTGATTGCCACTGCATTTTACAACGCATCAGAATATTTTTCACTTACCAAATTGCACGACACTTGTCACCACCGGGAAAAAATTTCATTTGAATTTCTTTTCCTTCCCCGCTCCGGTGCGATTCGTGAGGATTGAAGGAAGGGTGGTTTGAAACGCGTCAAATAAAATCTTGCGAGGTGTAACGCACACACACACAGGCACACATTTCTGTTGGGGGTTCTTTGGTCTGAGGCGTTGGTTGAAAAGCGGCGGAGGTGTCGAGACGAGGCTCGCGGCGGTGATTTAATAATTTATTTCATACCCTTCGTATAAAGAATACAATGCGTGTATGTGTACATAATATACATACATATACTTATACTTTACATATTTCGATACGTAAACGCGCACCTGACAAAACCCGCTGGCTGCTGCGTTGCACCGAGGTCAGAATGAACGAACGAATACGTAACGCAAAACGATGAATACGATTGTAACAGGGTTGAAAGGAAAGCTTCACCTTCCTCGGGAGCTTGAGAAACTGTACTACGGAAAATAAATCAAATCCATTCACCGCGTACCATAAAAATCTACTATATGCATAGGTATGTTCTATGACAGAAGTTATTTCGTCGAAATATTTTATCGGCAATTTAGCGTTGGACAAGTTAGCCTGCATTTATGCAATTTGGAGTAATTTTACTCTTTGTTCGTGATTGGCCGACTCTTCACTGCCCAATCAATCGTCAACGACAAGAAAAATGACAAGCACTTAGAATCTACCCTGAGTTACATAAACGTAGGCTGACGTCAATAAAATGTATCCTGAATTGCATAAGTCTAGGCGGATTTCAATGAAATGTACCTGAATTGCATAAATGCAGGCGAATTTCAATGAAATGTATCTGAATTGCATAAATGCAGGCGGATACCAATGAAATGTACCTGAATTGCATAAATGCAGGCGGATACCAATGAAATGTACCTGAATTGCATAAATGCAGGCGGATTTCAATAAAATTTCCCTTGAATGCATGAATGTCGGTGGATTTCAAAACAATGTATGCTAAATTATATGAATGTAACAAATAGAAAAGTTTTGCGAATACTGCAATTGCTGGGAGGTTTAAAATCGTTCGAGAGAAATGGTTTTGTGCTTGAATTCAGGTTCACACGTGGTATAATGTCTTTTGATTCCGCTGGAAAGCGTTTTAGGTTACTTGGAGCAACTTGCATCTACTTGAAGTCATGTAAAGCTGTTTGTAAATTTATTTATATTCATATGACCGAATTTACACGAAAACATCTAAATTATGGCAACCTAAAGTCACTGAATGTATTGCATTAAAGTATTTTCGTTTCCCAAAATCAGTTGTGAAGATTAAATTCACGCTCAATCGTAAATTCAGAAATCAGAACCAGCGACGAAAATATTTATGACGAACGAATCAAAACATACAAGAACCAATTTCGTCAATTTTTAAATTCTGTATGTACAAGATGTGAAAAATTAAGCGTATAATCAAAGATTCAGGGTCATCGTCAATAACTTATCAGTCCATTCGACCAGGGTATGACTGTTTTGAATTCAGGACAAAGAAAGTTGAGATTCTAAATACAGAGTGATTATCTTGCTCCCGATTCTTTTTTTTAGTGTGTTTCATATTCATTCAAGCTACATCTTAATCACAATATCTAGCATATTTGCTTTGCACTTATTGGAAATAAAGTAGCGTAAAAAGCCCGATTGAGAAGATAAAACCGATAGCAAACAGAGGACAGAAGCGGGGCGAAGGAAATATGGTACATACTGACATATTTTTCATTACAGAGAAGACAGCGTTTGAAAATGAAGTTTTCTTGTTACACACAATGCGGGGTGTACGCAACGGATTACAAAAGCAATACATCTTTTTCAAAACCATCTGTCAAAAGAGAAGAACACTTGCACCCTGTCTCAAAAGCTCTCATCCGGACTTTCTCTTCAACTTCTTACTATTATTCGGTCTCATTTTATTCCATCCACTCTGAAAGCAGCATGAATGGAGTTATAAAATATAGACTACAGACTACAAGCGCAGCTTAGCTTAGAATTGGCGGATTAGGAGATTAAATTCACCATTCAATCCCTCCGTATACTGCGTAGCAGTATAAATACAGACGTTGGCTTGTTTTTGACGGGAGTTAAATTATTCTCGACGGATGCAATTTTCACCGTCTGTCATTTACCGAAACGAAGGATTCAATCTTGCAACAGCTGGTCGAAGTGTTAATTGCTTCATGAACGCGCACGAAATTGCTCTTTATGTATACTTGCACACAACAGAGATCAATACCGTTCATAGCGCGTCGTTCAATTTTACACACGGTTAATACGAAAGCGTTTATTCTCATTTTGTTGAAATGCTTCTGTATTTAAGTAAATATGCAAAAATTGTGAATCGTGTAGAAAATTATAGGCTGATTTCTTTGATATGTTATCATCATAAATATGGTTGTACGTATGATCACAAATCGAATTGAGAAATCAAAGTTCACAGAATTTCATTGGATTTCACAGGATTCTCTTAAACCTCAAACTCAGGTTCAGGGATTTCTGCAGATTTCACGAGATTCAAACGATACTTTCTCAAAATTCAGGTATTCCAAAAGATTTCGCATGATTTCGACGGATTTGACGAACTTTCAGGCGGTCTTGCGATACATATAACGTGATTTCAGAATAATTCATGAGTGGTGTAGACCAGACATTTCAAGGTTGGTCAATCCCTCCTCGGTTAGAATAATTAGATACCAAAAATGTGAGAAACTTACCAGATGATATAATAACAAAGAAAATTGAGAAGACCGGGTATCTCAAGGGTATCTTTTTATACCCTCAAAAGGCGTAAACTTCTATTTTGAAACTTCGTAACAGAATTGTGATGAAAATTTCGCCACCCACGGACGGTTATATGATCGATGACGGGAAAATTTTTTCTCCAAATATCGGTCAGTTTCCGCAGCTTATCGGCATCGCAAAAGGAGCCGCCGCTTCCTTAAAGCTGTTAAAGCTCGGAATGAATTAGGGAGGGTGAAGATTAGACTTGGAAAATAGACGGGAGCCCCGCAGATAAGGCTTCAACTTCGATCTTAATTCAGCATTTGGGGATGCAGCGGCGAATTGTCAGAGGCGAAGAGATTCGGCGTAAACTGTAAATCGCGAATTTCCATGCGAGCTTTAATGCCTGCAGAATTCTTACCATCTCCGATCTCGGCTCCCTCCAACTTCCTATTCGCCTATCTCGTCCGACCTGAGTTCAACCCTCCGATAAATTATCATCCGAGGTTAAGCCCTTCGACAGGGTCCGAGTCTTCAATTATACCGCGATGCGAAAATTCGGCGTAACCGGGTCGCAAATTCCGTTGCAAACGTTACACGCGTTGTTACATTTCGCATAATTTGCCCAGGATCGTATTTCTTATCAGAAAATTTTCACCGCTGATCTTCGATATTGTAAAAATATTTGTAACTCGAGTTGAGTTGTGAAAGAAAAGTTGTTAAAAGAAACCTGAGGATAAAACATGAATTTTGAGTCTGAGTTCTAGATGTTAAAATTTTATTTTTTCCATGTAACTGATCAAAGAAAAAATGGTTTTATTAGATAAACTTTGCTTATGAATTTTAAGAAAAATTGTCTGCTTTCTCAAACATCTATTGTAAATAAGAATTAAATAAACTTGAGTTTCGCATTTAAATCACTTTCCTTTTTCTTTTTTTTTTTAAATAGTAATTGATCAGAGGTAAACGGTTGTTTTTTTTTTCCTTTCTTTTTTTGAGCTTATATTTAAATAAATAAATTTTGATTCTAAATTGAGATTTTGGTTATTATTCGATGTACAGAATCAAAATTTGATTATTTAAATATAAGCTCAAAAAAATAAAAATCTTGACTTGTTTTTAATCGTTTTTACACGAAATTTATCATTTGACTTATACACCTTCTTGCAGCTTTCGTTCTGGATTTTCAAATTTGAATGTATCAGATTCAAATGTCATGATTTCGCGATCTCGTGATCAAAAACGGAATTCAAATATCACCGCGAGAATAATTTAGCAAACACATTGCGCTTTGCCATAAATCTCGCATGGAAAACAGTGAGCGTATAAAAAAAAAAATGTTTTTTTGGCGCGGAAAAGTCGATTCGATTAGATGCTGTAATTAATAACGCGTTCATCGAAACCTGACCTGATTAATTTTCGGTCACTGATTTTTCATCGTGATTCTAGCCGGTAACGAACTGTCTCAGAAAATGGATATCGTTGTATCTAAGCTTACGAATTTTAAATTTTCATCAAAGATATCGACATGTTACGACACATTTGAAAAGGTATACGATATGTCTGATGATTTTGTGCAACTATTTCCTGAAAGTCAACCAATATGGAAATGTTATACAAACATTGGTTTCATATCGACATGAATTTGTTGAAGTGTGAAATTAAATTGAGAAGTCGAAAGCAGCCGATGGGATTGAAAAAAACAGCGGTGTAGCGTTTCAGCGTATAAGCGAAGGCCTAAAAGGATTTAAAAATCCCAGAAACTGCTTATGCTTCGAAAACTTCAGGAATTCTTCCAGAATATTATTTGCATGTACCAAGTTTCATGGATTCGTTTTAACTCTTCAATTTTTATAAGAAAAAGAATTACACTTAAATGAGTGTTTTAGAATTTAGAAAGTTTAATTAATTTTAAGAACTTTTTTTTGCGAATTAATCCAATTCAGGACTCATTTTGCCGCAGTCGAAGAAGCTCCTGGATCTGCACGTAGAATTTTGAAGGCTTTCATAAGATTGAGATGAGTTTCCTACGTTTTTTTTTTTTTTTTTTGGAATTTTTTTTTTCTCATTTACGATACTCGTTTTACGTGTTGTCATTTTTTCACGGATCTTATCGACATTTTTTAGTAATTAATTTTTGCTTTTGTCATTGGTTCATTGATCGAATTGATTTTTCATACTCAAACGTTGCCTTCTTGATCGAAGACATCGTCTAACGCACTCAGATTTAATGTGTTCTTTCAAACCGAATGAATAATAACAGTAAATGTATTTCATGGGTAACGAAGTCCTGGATTGAGAAAAAAATATATCTCATCGTAATTAATCAATTTTCTTAACCGTATATTATATTTAATGTCGAAATCACGCGATTTATTCAATATTTGTCTATCAATATATTCACTTTTCACATCATACTGGTAAATAATTAATCAATGCAATTGGTTGGTTTAACTGGTACCGAATGTTTAAATTTATTTGTAAATATCTAGTTACGAGGAAAAATATTAAAAATTTGAAATTCATTCAAATACTTGAATAATATCATACTGGTTGAAAATCACCACGAAATTGTAATATTATATATGCGACTGTTTGAGTTGAAGAGAGGATATGAAGAAATCTCATCGGATAAAGCATAATTATATACATGTAATGATTCATCAAGAATATTTATATACTTTAAAAAAAAGTGTCATTGATATCTGATTTTAGTGTTTGGAGTTTCTGCAGTCTTCGTTCAGATTATTTTCAGGTTATTTATTGACATTATTTGATTTTTCTTTGGATGACAATCGAATATCATTTACATTTAACTTGTCTAACATAAGTTACGCATAAGGTTATAATTTCAACCGCTAAATTCAGAGTAGCCTCAAACAGTAGGAAAGAAAACAATCGTATGATATTTTCGGCTCTTTTAGCATCTGAGAATCAGTTTTATTTCTGATCATGCACTGACTGTGGGAAAAGAATTGATTCAATGTCAACAAACGTATATTTGGATATGACAAAAAAAAAAAGTTTGGTTATTGTAAGATTTTAGTTGACATTAATTTTTATGCATTTTTGAACAATTGTCATGGTGAAAAAAAAAAAAAAAAATTAAAAATTAAAAGATTGAATGTTTAGGTAAGAAATTCGGGACTTAAGAGACTAGATAAATCAAACAGAGTTGTGATATATTTTTATACTTTCTTCAAAATTGTTCAATCTTTTTCTCTTGTGGTAACAATTCGGTTCATCTCATTGAACAGGAATTTCATTTAATTAAGAAATAAAAAAAATTAAAATTAATATTTCGCAGGCCTGAGAAACTTTTTTTGAAAATAACACTCAATTGTATATTATTAAAAATTCAAGTTATGCACGTTTAGATTTAATATGAATTTCATACAACATGCTGAATAAATAAAACGCTCCAAACTTTGATAGGAAAAATTGATACCTTCATTTTTATTTCCTGACATTGATTAACGCTTCTTGACTTTACGAAGAAACTTTATCCGATTGCGTGATCCGCGCGTGATTAGCAAAACGGTTTCTTAAGAAAACGTTAGGGATTTTCACTTTTTGCCACAATAAGAAAGAAGAAAAAGTTTCTAAAAAAAATTGGGCAACAAGGGTTGGAAGAAAATCTGGGATTCTCCTCGCGGCGAGGACGAAAGGTTGGGGTGACGGACATTGTGCTGCAGGCGACATTGTCGCCGGTGTGGGAGTAATTCCGAACCGAAACCACGACCCACCCTTGCGCCACGCGTTAATACCTACATATGGGGCATTCTATGCCAAATCACCGAGTGTTCGTCCATTTGGAAACAAAATGAATGATTCCGATTTAGCAACATTTATTTCAAGCGATTTATATCAATTCCGATCTTGTTACTTACTTACATATGGGGCATTCCATGCCAAATCACCGAGTGTTCATCCATTTGGAAACAAAATGAATGATTCCGATTTAGCAACATTTATTTCAAGCGATTTATATCAATTCCGATCTTGTTACATACTTACATATGGGGCATTCCATGCCAAATCACCGAGTGTTCATCCATTTGGAAACAAAATGAATGATTCCGATTTAGCAACATTTATTTCAAGCGATTTATATCAATTCCGATCTTGTTACTTACTTACATATGGGGCATTCCATGCCAAATCACCGAGTGTTCATCCATTTGGAAACAAAATGAATGATTCCGATTTAGCAACATTTATTTCAAGCGATTTAAATCAATTCCGATCTTGTTACATACTTACATATGGGGCATTCCGTGCCAAATCACCGAGTGTTCATTCATTTGGAAACAAAATGAATGATTCCGATTCAGCAAAATTTATTTCAAGCGATTTATATCAATTCCGATCTTGTTACATACTTACATATGGGGCATTCCGTGCCAAATCACCGAGGGTTCACTCATTCGGAAATAAAATGAACGATTCCGATTCAGTAACATTTATTACAAGTGTTTTGAATGAATTCCGATCTTATTAAATACCTACATATGGGGCATTCCGTGTCAAATAATCGAGGGTTCGTTCATTTGAAAATAAAATGAATGATTCCGATTCAGCAACACTTATTTCAAGTGATTTATATCAATTTCTATCTTATTACGTGACTTTCACTGAATTTCAGTCTACCAACTGATATTTCAGTATTTCAGAGCTGACTCTGACTCATAATGACTCTGACCGGTCCAATTATTTTTGATTATTTTTCTTTTTCAGTATGATAGTTCTCACCAAAAAAGAAACTGTTAAAAAATTCAAACGATATTCATAACAATTGTTTTTACGCATTACTATATATTATAATACAATGAGCATTAAATATTCGAGAAAATTTACAAGAATTCTATTATGTAACACCATTATTATGTTAGGACCAAAACTGGAGTGGGTCTCCGATTTTTTCTATTTTTTCCGGGAAGAATTCAAATTTTACATTTCAATAACTTTGATTGCGGCCATTTTCCGAAGGATCTCTGGAAAGTTAGATGATAACATATAGTAGGACTCAAAAACGAAATTGAATCAATTTATTCTAACAAAAGATTGAGATCTCTGATTAAAAAAAAAAAAAAAAAAAATCGTAGCCTCACTTCCGTTTTGGTGTTGAAATTATCATCTTAGGTATGTCAAAATTAAATTGTTAAATTGTCTCTGAGAAAGTTTAAATAGTTTATAAGAATGAGTGGCGACGATAACTTTTTTTTTGTTGTATTTCTCGAGTTGAGAGCTACCGCGTAAAAAAGAAAACCAGTAGAGACTGGAAAATTTGGCAGAGAATGCTTTATACGTGATACTTTGTATGTATCTCGGGTACGTGACATTTATATTATTGGAACGCACACACCCGCCCATCAATTTTAATTGCTGTCGTTCTAATACCGTCCCTCCAGTCGTCCAACGTCAATTAATAACGTGAGCATACACGCGACCTATTTACGGTGTAGGAACGTATACGTGTAAATTTGCATTGTACCTACTTATACGAAATCCGCGTGGGAAATAAAAGGAGGACATTTTAAACGGCCAAATTAACATCCCGCCGGCCATCGGGGTTTTTCAACGCAAATATACCGGCCGCGGGAATACGTGTGAACTTTGACATTTAGACTGTCAAATTGAGACGTTCTTAAGCAGTTTAATTTCATTTGGCAACTAATTATTTTTTTAATTTATTGCGAAATGTTTCAAGATTGTACTCTAAATTTGTTGAGTTATCAGTATCGGTGATTGTTTTTTTTTTTTTTAAACTTTTTTCCGATGTTCAGTGGTATTCGTATTTGTGTTTAAAATTCATTAAATCACGTTCAATATAAATTGAATAATCTCATTGGAAAGTTTTAGCCAATTTTTTTTTTTCTTTCATTAATAAGTATACAGAAACTCTTCGTTGCGCGTTCAATTTTTTGATGCGTTTCAATTGATTACGAAAATATTTCGAGATTTCAATTATACTGGTGCAGGTTTAGCAGGATCAATTAGAGTAATTAAATTTTCATTAAAGAATGATTACAATTTTATAAAAGAGGGGAGTTTTAAAAGAACACACATACCGATCACGAGGACGATGAGAATATTCACCTCAAAGTAAGTTTTGCGCAAGATCGAAAAATAACACTCTTATTTTTACATCGATTCTCAAATATCTCCGCTTGGCGAAAACGAAGATATAAATTTTTCATCGGAAAGATCAGAATTTCTTTCACACTTGGGTATTTTTTTCAAAATTTTGTCACCATTTATAGCCTCGTAAAAAATTCATCCGTAAGGGTACTATACGTATAGCATTTTGGCTAAATTCCTGCTGCCTAACTTCCCGTTCTGGTATGTGTCGTGCGGCGAGCCAAAAAGGGTGGGGGTTTTGCACGATTCTGTGTTTTGAAAAATTTTTACTCTGCATATCTAGCCCAAGAGCAGGAAATTACGGAGAGGCGGGCACCGCTCGCTGATTGGGAGGTTCGGGAGAACTTTGCCAAGCCCTTCGCAGAACCGCGATCTGTGTTTACTCAATTCAATTGCCATTTCGGCTTCTGCCTTTCCTACCCTTTACCACGGTCCGCTGGAGTGGAATGGAAAACGAACATCGGACACCGAGCACTGGACACCGATAGAAGCTGTGCACGGCTGGCCGAGGACAAAGGATAATGCCGGGCCATAGATACGGATATCACAATGTATCTGTATATGTTTTCCCGGTTCTCGGCAAGCGGTGAGATATCCTCGACGATTATTATCGTGCTGACCCGCTCGATTAGCGATAAAGAGGGAAGAAAAATGTTGCGCTTCAACTTGTGTAATACTCATATCGATTTCGAACCATGTAAGACGAAAGAAGTGGAGAATAGAAGAAGATAACACAACGAGCAACGATGCGCATTGATAGCCACGTAATAAACCCTTGGAGCGATGTTTCAACTCATTTTTACAGGTTACGTACACTCGGGGACAATGAATCTGAGACGGATAATTTTTTACACTAGACAATTATGTTGGCGACACACAAAGTCCCTAGATTAGACAGGTCGAGACACGCGTGGGCAAAAAAATTAGTGCGAATGCGCCAAAAGTTTCGTATGACAATGGATGCTTTCCATTTAGAGCACAATATGACACGGTGTAAACATTTCTGGTCTATTTCTTTGCCCGGATTGGCCGCTTACAATAGAAATTTGTACACTGTGTCACACTGTGCTCTAAATGAAAGGCAACCGGTGTGCAGATTTTTGCAAAATCTAAAATGTCCGAGATCAGATTAAACAAAATTAGTTTAAAAACTTGTCAAATGTAACAGAGACAAAAGAGATTTCCCGTTTCACGCAACCCAATGAAATCTATTAACTCATGTACGTTAACGAAGTAGAAAGTGAAGAAAAAAAAAAAAAGAATCGCTTCAAGTGAGGATGGAAATTATTATAAAAAAGCCCGTGAATTGCAAGTCGCACTATTTTTTCAGTGCCATTTTTTCCGCCTCTTTGTTTTTCGTATATTTTGTTACGGAGAATCGTAGAAACTTGAATAATCAGTCTAATTTATGCAACAGAAAACATCCAAATTAAGGACAAAGAAAAATATTTAAAAAAAATTGTTTGGATTCAGCCAATTTTGAGATGAAATAAATTTTCAGTTTCAAACAATCTGATTCGAATACAGATTAAGCGGACGAAAACTTGTGTTATTCATTTCCCGAGATCATTTTTCTCCCCGTCTTCTTCTTCCGCTTCATTTTTTCTTCTCTCGTGTATTCGGTGGTTCGCAGGTGACGACGTAACAATTTTCCGGCGACACCCGTCGACCCATTTTTGGCCGTCTTCGGCGAGCAGTCAAACTGACGAAACACAATTGACGTCAGTCACCGCGGTGACGGAGCGATTGGCCAACAAAGGACGCCGACGTCCCGACGCTGTCCCCGTGTATTAATTATCTCGTCAATACGTCGCTTGCATTTACGCCACCTGTAATCCGTTTTTACGTGTAACATTGTTGCGTGATGCGAGAAGTATTTCAACGAATTGGCAAAATTACCTGACGGCGGATATTCGCGGAAATAAGTAACGAATAAAACAAAAAAAAGAAAAAAAAAACGCTTTTATTTATCTATCCGTTTTTTTTTGTTCACGGTTGTAATATTCAGGGCCGTTACAGCTTGAAAATTGTTTTGGTCGTTTGAATTTTATGGAAAAGATTATACGCGGGAAATTGTTAGTTTTGTCTCAGTTCTTTCTGAAAAAAGTTTATACTTTGTATTGACATTTGTGACAGTGAAATTTAAGAGAATTTTTCCAATATTGAGAACCAATATTGAATTTTGGATTTAAATTATGTTAAAAGATTCAATTGATTTCTTCTCGAAATATTGCGCAAACGCAACAACGATTCATTTTTATACTCAAACTCTTCTAACCAACCACTTCTCTATAAATCGTTCGAATAAATGGCCAAAAAATGAACTCTACTTTTGAGAATGACGGTTGAAAATTATTATTAACCAATGCGGGATATTTGAAAATATTTGTGCGCAGTAAGGCTTGCAAAAATCACAAGCTGACAGGAAAAATGTTATTGATTTAACAAAAAAAAATTGAAAGAAAAATACGCGAGGAAAAAAATTTCGAAACAGAAGCTGACTCTCTCTAAAATATAGGAATAACACATGAATTTCCCAACGTTTTAACTACAATTGCACATCGATGTTCAGTCGATCAAATGTCGAGGCGTCATTAAAAAATTATTTCCGGATACTCGTACCGATTTTAAAAACAAGTCGACTATACTGGTTCTCGTTTTCATTTACAATTCATGGATATTTCACCCGGAAAATTTCCTCCTCTGAACTTTGACGTTGTGATTAAAACTTCGTTTTTTTTTGCACGCTTCGCGTTGTGGTGTTGTGCAAATATTTTTACAATATTGAAGAGTTATTTTTAACTCAGTTGCCCGTATTTGAATAACCGCGAACTGCATCAGCAGCATCAGTATCAGCATTGAGAAATGTTTATCCTCCTCGCAGGGGAATTTGCAAGGATTTAAAAGTTCCCCGCGGACTCGCATTTATAGGATTATCAATTAAGTTATTTTTTTTTTTTTTTTTTCTTTTAGCGTGGTGAAGAACGAAAATAAAATTTAAAAAATCGTCACGATAACACCAAGAAATAAACGAGTAAACTTCTGATCTCTTGATCCTGGAAATTCATTAATACGATTTTACATTTTTCAATTAGATTGTGAATATTTAATACACTTGAAAATGTATTCACGATGTTTTAATGGAAATTCCAAAAGATGCGGGTTGCTACCCGGATTTTCGACGCTCCATCATTCACCGTTTCGTGATAAATTGCAGAGAATGTTTGACTCTTATCGAACAATTTACTCAAGTTTTACGATCAATCATACAAACTTCCGGAGTAGGAAATTTCTCCAGGAATTTCTTTCGCGGTAACGAAATTCACACGATTGTCTATCGATTTTTTTTCTATTTTTTTTCATCCTTCAACTTTAGCCGTTTTTTATTACACCTGAGTACAATTCAATATTCAGTCAAGTGTGCGTGTGACAAAAGTGTGATGGAATGACGACGCTAATTTTTTTATTACAACGAAGAAAGAAAAACTAAATCAAGAGATTCGAAGATAAGTCTTGAAAATTCGTAACCGCGATTTCCAAATTTTTCTCGCATGTATTTCTAAAACTCTCAAGTATTTTATCCGTGGATTTGCAAAGTTTTAAATTCCCGCGAGGTGTTTGGCAGAAATACGTAATGGCCGAGATTGAGGATAGGTGGCGAATTGAAGTTTTTAAACAAACGAGCAAAAAGCTGAGGGCAGAGTGATTTGCGAATATTCAAGTCCGATAAAAATGCATCGGAGGATGTTCGATTTATGCTATGAAATATTAAATACGTCAGAATTAAAAAAAATGTTTCCGTCGGGAAATTTTAGCATTATTTTACGACGCTAGATTTGAACTCGGGAAGTCAGAGAGCAAAAAATCCGAACAATTTGGCATCGTGCCTGAAGCAATAGTAAACAGTAAACACCAACGACTTTTTGTTCCGTTACCTTCCCCATTGATTCGATTCGATGTGATTTTAATTCGTTCTCTCTAACCACGTTTTCGTGATTTTATGACGTTCTAAAGGTTGTATTCCTTATACAGGGCATTCCGTATCAACTCAACGAATGCTTGAATTTCAATTCAACGTGTCAATAAATGGCACCATATTTTTTTTTACTTCACCAAACGTAGGATGCAAATATTATTGATTTTCGCATTTCAAAGTGTAAATATTTCCTATACGGTATGCACCCGTTCATTCCGAGAATTCAATCGATCATCGGTATTCCTAAGTTTTATTTAAAGAATAAATTATGAGTGTGAAAATAAATTCATAAAAAAAAAAACACCAAAAAAACAGAGAAATAAATTCTAGTCTATTACCATGGAATGCCCTATAACGTATATATACGCAATTTTTATTATATATGTATAATACGAATCTACCTGCATATCCGTAACGCAAATACAGTTCTGTGAGAGCGAGCTTTCCGCAACGTTTTAAAACGCGTAGGAGTTGGATGGGTTTTTATATTTACTTGCATTCTTTATTATACTCTTGGGGATTTTGCTTCATGAGCTAGTGGATAATAAATCTCGGGTTTTTTATTTTATTTCTTTTTTTTTTAGTTTTCTTATTCTTCTTCTTCTCTTTCCTCTTCCTCTTCTCCCACCGCCCAGCGACACGCCCACGCTTCGTCTATTCTGTATATTTTCGCCTGTAACCGGAAGTTCGATATTTTCACCATGGATATCTGGTGTAGTGTTACACGATCCCCCAAGGAGGATTATTTACTTCGTGGTCGAAAAGCGCTGCCGGCTCACGTGTCAATAAGGAAATAGGAAATAATATCCTTCTGCGTCGTGAAGAAGTACCTAATATATCATCCAACGTCGAGCTGCTGCAAACACCGTTGTATTATACGGGAATTCTGACGCCATCGTTTGGAAACCCGTAATATTTACATTTCCAAATTCTCTAACACCATGAGATTGTTCACAGCTCGATACAGTACGTTCTGGCAATGAAAAAATTATAAACGGGAATTCCGTCTACCATCCTAGAAATTACCATAATCTTATAGTATTAACCCATAAGAATGTTGCAAGTCCTACATAATTGCCCGATAATCGTTTTTAGGACCCCGTAAAAACACCCCCGTAGGAATTGTCAGAATCCCATAAAATTTCCCCATAGAACCCCCCTCTCACCACCGCCACCATAGGTATTATCCAAACCCCATAACATTCCCTTGTAATAACTCTCAAAACTCGATAGAAATTCCCCATAGGAATTCTCGAAACCCCATAGAATTCCCCCATAAGAATTCTCAAAACCCCATAGAAATACCCCATAAGAATTCTCGAAACCCCATAAAATTTTCCCGTGAAAACTGTCAAAACCCGACAGAAATCCCCCATAGGAGTTTTCAAGACCTCACGGAACTTCCTCATGGGAATTCGAAAAACCGCATCTAACTCCCCCATAAAAATTCGCAAAATTCGTATAGAATTACCTCTCAATAATTTTGTCGAACTCTAGGACAGTTTCGGGAAACCAGTAAAATTGACGGAGAAAATTTTAGAAGAAGAAAAAAATTGATGTAAAAATGGTGAGTAATGTGAGCGAATAGACGCGAGAGAAAAACGTTCATCGCCCGAATAGAGTCGGTTTAACAGACACACCCACTGATTACCTGCCGTATAATTTTCCCGTCACGGATCGTTTAATTTCGTTATTATTCGCAAAATTGCGCCTCGAATTCACTTCCGTACATACCGTCTCCCCGGGTAGTTACCTATTGTAAAAAGCGTCCCTTTCTTCGTAGGGTGAAAAAGTCGCCGGCGGCTTTTCGCGGTTATATACCCTCCGCGTATCGCGCCCTTCCGTGAACCGTACCGTATTTATTAAGATCCCCTGAAATTTCCAATCCATTAGCACGAGATCTGCATATATATATGTATGTACATACAAACGTATATACGGGGCATTCCGCGACATCACGATCAAGATTCCACGTCGATGTCGCAGATTGGCTTTATAATTTTTTGCATGAAAGTACGTGACGAAAAATGCAACGGGCAATTTTTTTATGAATTTTTTTGACCCAGCGTATCTGAAGTACGATTCAAAAACTGGGGGAAAAAAAAACTCCCTTTCTTTTGACTCTGTAAAAATTCGCGAAAATCTTGTAAAATGTAAAAAAATTTTTGACACCTGTTAGAAGACGGAGATTTCAGAAGTTCGAAAGATAAATAAGTAAAATGAAAAAGACAAAATTCTTATTATTCCATTGCATTTTTGACATAAGAATAAACGTAAAAAAAGCTCATTGTAATATCTCTTTGAATGGATATTTTTCGGCCCATGTTATAACGAGCTTTTTTGTTCGTCCTTGTGTCAAAAATGCAATCAAATAATAAGAATTTCTTTTTATCTTCTAATAGGTATTAAAAATTTTGCCGTATTTTATAACATTTTACTGAATTTTTGTCAGATATCAAAACGTTGTTTTTCTTTTCCAGTTTTTAAATCATATTTCAGATACGCTAGGTCGAAAAATTTTGAAAAAACTGCTATTCCGTTTTTCGTCATGTATCGTCGTACGTAAAATTATAAAGCCAATCTGAGATATCGACATAGAATCTTGATCGAGATGTCATGGAATACCCCATATATATATATTTATATATATATATATATATATATTTATATGTATATACATTTCGAACAGCGCCAGCTCAAACAGCGCGGCGAACTTTAAATTGATCTAAAATTCTCCGGCACATCACCATCGCATCGTCCTCCAACAGTTCGTTCGTTGCTAATATACGTGCTTTGAATTCGTTCGAATCTCGGTTTTATCTTGTACTGGCGAAACACGCGGTGATTTTTTCGTTTCTTTTTTATTTCTTTTTGATTCTAGTTTGTTTCGAGAAGAGTTTTCAAAGATTTGCGTTACGCGATGCAGTTACATTGCAAAATGGAAATGCCAGGAAGTTTGAAAGAGAATAAAGATTCTGGTTTTCTCTCAACTTTGGAATCCAATTTTCATTGTATCAAGTTTTTTTTTTTTCTTTTTTTTTTTTTTTCTTTGTCAGGAACTTTTAATGTTCAAAGATCAATCAGACGGATGTGAGATTCTATCGAAGAAATAAAAGCACAAGATTAGAGACGGGAAGAGATATTTTGCAATTTCTTGGAGGATTGCGAAACATGCAAATCTAAAAGATTTCGAATGATTTTTAAATATTTGATAACGTTTTGATTAATTTCTAGAAACTTTGAACGTCTGTAAGATATCTCGAATGACTTGACAAGATTTAAAAATATTTCAACGAAATTATATGGATCTGAGATTAATTCAAGAGTTTTCAAGAGACTTCACACGACTAATCATTCGATTGTTCAGACGTGAATTCTACCACGATTATTTTCTCGGTCAAGGTAGGCGTTCAGTTTTGAAATGATCAGGTGACTGCAAAACAAGATATTACAGAAACTGTAATACAGAAAAGTAAAAATATCATCGATTGAGCTTATTTCCAATAAATTTTTTGAAAATTGACACTTTACTTATAGGGATAAAACAACAATTTTTTTACCCATACCGGCTGAGAACATCCCGAGTAAATGGGGAAAAAACGAGATTGCGCCGGGTCAAGTTGACAGGAAAGTAGAATTTTATATTATACTGAAAAGTTCTCTTTTGTGCGTAGGTACGGTAGAGTTGTATCGCGATTGTCCGCGTATGTGGAGAAATTGGTACTCGGGTTCGCACAAATTACCCTTACAATGCACAATCAAAGGAATTACGTCCTATCCCTCGGGAAACTTTGCCGGCGTCTTTTTATGCCCCGTGAAAATTGTGTCCGCATGTACCGAATCCACGTGTGGAGAGGTACGTACGTTATATTCCATCTCACGCGTAGCGTGCAAGCGTGAGAAAACGTGTTGGATGGCCATTTTCCCTCGTTAGTTCGCGACCGTTCGCTGGATCCCGGCTTGTTATCCGGAGAGAGAAATGCCACGAAAAGGAAATAAAATTCAAATGAAAGAAGGAAGCTGACTGAGAGTGAGAGAGAGAGAGAGGGAGGGAGGGAGGGAGAGAAATCATTCAAAATCCCCACGAATTTCAAACCTTTTCTGTAAAACGCCAGCGCAGGGATTACATTCGAAAGGATAATTTGAAAACAAACGTTTCGGGACTCGAATTATACCTACACGTGAAAAGAAATTAGGGAACAAAATTTGTCAGACGCGTTTGGGATGAACGATAAAATACCGATAAAAATATTTCGTTCATATTCTGTTGAATAAGATTTTTCTCTCGTTTTTACTTTACTTTGTTTTGCATGCTAGAATTCTTTTCGACGTTGAAATAAGAAAAACGTTGCGTTCTCTCTTATTTTAATTGAAAAATTTTCCAGCGTCTAATTATTGTGGTAATATCGTGGAAATAAAAGGAAATGAAACACGAATTTAAACATTTTCGATCTCGCGACAAATATTTCTCGACAAGTATTCAATTTATGATGGAAATAAACAAGGAAATTGTTTATATTTTATATTCAAAATATGTCATTCGTTTCAACATGTATTTTGGGTATTAAAGTCATACGGTACTTCCACCTTTACCGACCGTGGGTAAAAAAGAGTGAGTTTGCCCTGCCGGTAAGGGTGGGAGTACTGCATGGCCTTAATAACGGCGAGCTGTAACAAAACTAACCTAAAAATTTGAAAATTCTCTAAAAGAGTTAGATTCAGTGATTAAGATGTAACATTTACGTATAAAGGGTGTAAAAAATTGGCCGATAAATTATTCACGTCTTTAGAAAGAAAATCTGAAAAATTCTTTATCCTTCATTTTTCAAGCTTGAACGATCAATTGTTAAATTTCGGTACGAAGAGGTGTTACTTTCGGAACACCCTGTGTGTACAAATTCGCGTGCTTTGGTCGTTCTTATCTTTCCCTCGTAAATGTATACATATATAAATGTCCCTGATAGATAGGTACAGACCAAAGCCCGCGTTCCACCTACTTGATATTCACCAACGCAGCCTATCGTTAAATTAAATCTTACTATTTGGATTGAGTGGGTATACCTGTGTATCCAATTACCATTTAACCTCAAAGTATTCCTGCCTGTGACCAATTACTTCGATAACTATCGGATCGGATTTAAAGATGGGGTCCGATTTCCCCCATAGTTCATTTTCGTAAGTTTTCGGAATTTTACTGCATTTATTCTTCTTTCATTTGCCTGCCGACGAAGACGCGAATTAAATGCCAATATTGCGTATTCAGAATCGAAATCTATCGTTGTAGTTTCGGAAACTCTTGTATATCGCTGTATTTGAATTGAGAATATGATTTACAAGATTTTTACCTAAACCCGACTGATAATTTATTTCTTGTATGCGGAGAGACAGTTTAAAACTTTTATATTAATTAGTTAGTATATTTTATTGTGAAAATTTTCCAAGTTTCTCAAAGTACTGTCCAGTATTACGAGTCATTTTAGATGACGAATGAGAAAAAAATAAATAAATAATTCGACAACGTTTCTGAAAACGTTTATGCGAAAAAAATATTGTGGGATTAACTTGATATTTAACGCGTAACACCCAAACACTTATTGTTGTACATGCTGGAACCTACACTTAGCACGTGTCTATAGTTTGTGCTTATTTGTCAGTAATATTGATTTTAATGATTCAAAACTTGGTCTTTCATTTAAATTATATTAGATCTGATGACGAACTGATTTCGCGTTATCCGTGGCTGACTTCATGACCGACTACCCGGTTTTACAACTAACTCTGAAGCTACTTTTGTAGCGAGAAAGTTCACCGCCTAGCGGCCGCTTACAGTACCAGTATACCGATGCTTACGATGAATACATTCTCTACTTGTTTCCAAGCACGTGGTGTTTATTTTACCTGGTGTAAAGATTATTGCAACCGATTGAACCATCCACGCCAATCAAGCAACGACATTTAGTTGACTAAATTTCGTAGAACGTATGAAAAATTTCAATCGAATCAATACTTCATTCGATCGGAACAAGAAAGGCTTTCGTTGAATGAAGGAATTCGCTCTCGACTGAGTCACTTCTACACGCTAACTAAATAAAAATTGTTGAACTCAAGTCATCGTATTTGGAACAAATAAGGGATAGTAGATCGAAGCGATCGGACTACCGAAAAAATGTATTCTATCCATTCAAGAATTCCTTTCCCTCCGCGTCCGGGCATTTTTTAATTTTCTTAATTATTTAAAATCAAGCTCGAGATGTTCGACTGGTGGCGGAGTCGAGGGTGCATCGCTACGATGGTAATAAGGTGGGTGGGTGTTAATCATTGAAGGGTGTATTAGAGTTGTTTAACGCCCTCCCCCGCCGTTCCGGACGACACGGACGTCTGGCAACTGGGTTAATGGGAGAACGTTTGAGAAAATTATCATTCCGCTAATTGCACTTTCATTGGCACTCAGCCAGCGCGCCAACGGAAGTCTTTGGCAAGTCTGTCGCGTACGTTTGGGTCTTGCCCAACATCTCGCGTGAGGAAGACTTTTATTATTTTATACCATTTATTTGATATCACGCGTCGACGGATTCACCGATTTTCATCCAGCTTTTCAACGGTCAAAATCGCGATCTGACCTCGAGTTGGATACGTTACGGTGCACTGGAAGACCTACGATAATCCTCTAACGCTTGCCGTTTTTCAAGATCACATTTTCAAATTGAATCTTCGTCTTCGCATTTCTTCAGCACTTGTTATCTCTGGTAGAAAAAAAATATAGCCTAACGTATTTATTGTTTAAAAAGATTTGATCTTTCGGAATATGTCACTCGTTTCGAGGTAGATTCCTGGAACTTTCTCGAAACCCATTTTTCCGATATTTTCAATTCTACACATGGAAAGCGAATAAAAATTCATTGTTTTTGGTTAGACGGTGTAAAAAAAGCGTACATTTTCGAGTATACCCTGAAATTTTCAGAATAAGACGAAATATGGGATAGTAAGAAGTTTCTTTTAAATATTCGAGGTCTCTTCAATTTTCTGACTATATTCTGTAAAAATGGTGTTTCATTGTTTCTTGAAAAATCTCGTGGAACAATATCGCGATAATTTTTAGCGTAGTTTTCCTTGACAGGATTCGAAATTTCATTTCAAACGACTGAAATACGTTGATATAGAGAATTCCATTCCATGTATGAAATTTTTCCACCGTGATAATTCAGCGATAAACATGAGAAGGGATTTTTGCTATATTATCTGGATAAATTACCTTGGAATTTGAGCTTTTTGAAATCGACACGCATCGAGAACGATGATAAAATTCGGTGCTAAATTATACAATTTCACTATAACGAACGGTCTAAATTTGTATTTACCCGCGGATTTTCATTCGTTAAAAATATGTTCGAGGATAACATTACTGTCATAATTATCACGGTTAAAGTTATTTGCTCGACTAGTCATTTGATCCGTTCATCGAACTCGCCCTGCGCCTCGATTATGAAATATCACATTATTAGCTCGCGTCCTATATTTGTTTATCCTGGAAATATATTTCTGCATGTATCCATATCGGAATTTCACTGCTATTATAATCAGTGGAGTTTAATTTCCTGCATAAACATTTATATTTCAAAGCGAATTCCCTTCCCTATATTTTCTTTTACGCCAACATGTTTTTCAGAATATACGTAAATGCCTAAACGTTTTCGGACAAGGATCGGTATAATTAAAAAGACTAAAAGAAGAAATGGGAGGCAAAAGAAAAATAAAAACGAACACCGTCGGAGATAAAAAGAGAAAGAATTTCACCGTCGCGGCTGCTGGAGGAAATTTGGTTAGCCACGTTTAATTTTGCCTAAAGCGTGACAGTGCAGAAGAGGGAAGAGAGGTGAAGGAGGAGGGGTAGGTAAAAGTTAAATAAATATTCAAAATTGAGTGTATATAAAACGGTGGGCATCAAATATGCAAATTTCTTTTTTTATCTGCAAAATTCAGCCCCGAGTCTTCGGGGAACTGGTTCACTGTACTGGGAAATGTATAATATAATGCTTTGCCGGTGGTGTGAGGGAAAACAGCTTGAAGAAATGAAGGGTGTATGCATTTTGTTATTAAAGAGGCTGAGATACTTGCGGCCTCTTCCTCTTTAGAATCTCATACCTCTTTGATGTACGCAAATATTGTATAATTATTTAACTTTTTTTTTTTATTTCTTTTTATACCCTCGGATTCTTCTCATTTTACACTTTGTTCGCGGTGTGTGTATTCTAATTGAGAAAACTAATTAATTATAACACGTAACGCGTTGTATTATTACAACGATTCGCAGTTAATGAAATTTGTCAGTTGGAAATAAATTCGAGTGTCTAGAAAATCTGTCGCGAAACGAGATACCTGAAATTTCATTGTCTCGGTATCTTTTTCATTATCTTCTTCTTCTTCTTCTTCTTCTTATTCTTCTTCTTCTTACTCTTCTTCTCGTGATAAATCAAAAGCTTATCTCACTTAGGAAAAATCGTGGGTACGATAGTTTTGGAAGAATTTGGAAAATTCCATAATTCCGTGCGGATTTCTTAAAACTTGAAAAAATTTATTGGACACGTAAGAAAAATTTATATGTGACTTGGTGAAATGCGATTAGATTGATCAATGATTTCATGGAATTTCGAATACTCACAAAATTCGATCAACTTTGAATAGCGATTAATTCTTGATTTGGAATTAATTACTGATTAGGTAATAAAAGTTTTCCCGAAGAAAGTCTTTTACCGAATGTTATGTTGCAAATTTTGTCAACTATTTTCTACTCTTTCTCTTAGGATTAGTTTTAGAATTTTGAATAAAAAATTGTCCAAATTCGAAGTTGTGACATCGTTGAAGTTCCATCGATCCAAAAAAAAAAAAAAAAAATAGAAAGCCTCAATTTACATTTAGGAATATTCTTTCATAAGAGCTGATAAAAATCGCAAGCTTTTCCGAAGTTGGAAGCTAAGTGTGCAAACTTTTTTTTTTCCACAAAAATACACATCATAATTCAGTTATATATGAAATACAATTAACGTTACGATTTTGAGAATAATCGTCACGTATTTCTTGACTTTAAAATTTATGAAAATCCATTAAACCGTATAAAACAAGAAAACTTAATTACGCATATGAATTGAAAACTTGACTTCATTAAACTAATTCTATAAATTTGCAAGATAACGAAGATTTGAAAAATTTTACGCAACTCGAACCTCCTTATTCCAAATATTATAATTTCATATCCTCAGATATGGAATGAATTTTTTATACGCATTATAAAAAGCAGAAGGAGATGAAGAATTTTGTCGAGCGTGCAGCGTGATATGAAAAAAATCAAACGAAACGAAATCGAGAAAAGGAACGGACCAAAATCCGAATCTTATAAAAGTTCTCCGACGTAAAATTCGAATTCGTTGTTTTTGCAACTGAATTTTACGTAATTTCTGAATCAGGGTGGGTTTTCGTTATTAAAACAAAGTTGAACGTCGAAATTCGTTCACAAACAAAAAAAAATTTCATTTGTCACAGTTACTGGAAAAAATCAGTAAAACATGTATCGTTAAAAAAAAATTGAAATAATTATGGACTGAGCGGTGACCGGAAATGAAAATTTCTCTCAGTGCGAAATTATATAAGAGGGATAGAAAATTCATGCGCATTTAAATTAGAACATCGAGGTACACGTTCGTTCATATCTGCATACAGGTGCAACGGCACGTATTCGCGTGGGGGTGATGCTGAAATTTGCATAACATCTCATCTTGGGATGAATTCTCGTTCGTCGTAGAGAGAGAGAGAGAGAGAGAGAGAACGAGAGAGACGAAGGATAGGAGGTAAGATCCCGCAGTCTTTCGACCAGTGTCTGATACCAACAAGTCATAAATATGGAATCCCATTAAAAGTTCCTTGCAGACTTTTCACGCTGTTGTAATCACTGAATTTTCCTACAACCAAAGAATTTTATATAGAATATATAAAAAAAAAAAAAAAAAGATAATCAAATTGTGAACATCGGGATTTCTGTGTCTGCGAAAACGAACATTTTCACTGGCAGAATTTGTCGGCAAAAATTGTTTTCCCTTCAAACAATGCGAAGCTCTTTTTTATCGAATTATTAATTTTTTTTTTTAGCACACGAGATTTTTTTTTTTCATCACATAATGTCACAATGATTGTGCCGAAGTGATTCGAGTTCTTTCAGGACCGAGATGAGCTTTTTTTTTGCGTCTGTTTTTAGTGTTTGCAACCGTAGTAAATTTTTTGTTAAAATACCCACCCTGACAGATCATCAAAACAGGAACAACAAAGTTTCACAAAACTTTGATGCAACGATCAGAACAATATTTTGGTTTTTACGAAAATTTTTTTTTTTTTTTTTGGTGGGGAGGGTTGTAATTAAAGTTTGCGACATGATGTAACGAATGTGACGAAGAAAATGTGCAGGAACAGTCAATTGGCTGTATAGAACCGGTTTAAAAAATTCTTGCTTTTCCCATTATTCGAGCAGATTAGATTTTTTAACTACAGAACTTTTACTTTTGCAAATACATAAAAAAAAAACCGCAGGGTCGATTTTGTTCAAAATATAACCAGATGTGAGCTAAATCAATCGAAAAAGAATCGATCAAGTTTCATTGTAATCGGCTCGTCTGTTTTTGAAAACACTCAAATTTTTCCGAATAATTTTTTTTCGAAACATTGTCTCCAACGAAAAATTGATCACACTACGAAATGAAAAAAAACAAGTGAACGCGTAATCGCAGAACGACTTCGTCTACTGTATGAAAGAAAAACTAACACCACCTGCATCGATGTAACTGATATAATTTTTCAATTACTTTTACAGCATAAGAAATATTATTCCTCTAAAATTTTTCCAATTTTTTTTTTTTTTTATTCGGCTCCGATTGTTTCTTTAAAATAAGCGTTTGTTTGTACATTTGACAACATTTTCGTAAACGTAGTGTGAGAAGTAATAAAAAAAAAATTCAAAAACAGAGCAATCAAATTTGATTTTTCAAAATCAATTCGGTTTCGAGTAAAAAATATCAGACTACGATAAGCGAGTGATTTTTTTTTTTTTGTTTACGATTTTCGACTTAATAGCAGCAGAATTTTCTCTAAATTCACTTTTCCCCGACGATTTCGTAGATTCCATCCAAGTCTCAATTTTCCGTTATCAAAAAAAAAAAAAAAAAAAAAAAAAAAAAGCCTGCGGTGCGCAAAAAGCGCAGCTTTTATTTCACTCGGCTATTATTATTTCCCCGTACTTTTCACCACCGTATCGCGTTCGAGATGCACTTCACGGTTCTTATTTATTCAATACAACCTTACCTCTTCGCAGCAGACTTGCATCGGGTAAAGAGATTGAATTTTCCGAAGCAAATACTGTCTAACGATTCGAGCGAGCTTCGCTCCTTCTTTTTTTCCCCCCCTTAATTACTTGTACTTGGTTAGATGTACATGTTCAACTCTCAGAGTACACACTCTTCATCAACTTTTGCCTCATCTCCGCCGTTGCTTTTATCCAAAGCGAAAATTCTCCCAGAGAGCTTCTAGCGATCAAAGGAAGAGTTTGATCGCTGCCAATTAACTCCTTTTCATATTCTCGAGCTCTTCTCGTTCACTCGTTATTCTGATTAATTTTATCTCCGCAGCAAACGGAAATTTTACAATTTACACAGTCAATATTCGTTTTAAATATGCCCGAAAACTTTTGAGATTTGTTAGTCGCATCTATGATAAATTTATTCACCTTTGTGAGTATTATTGCGATTTTTAAGATGATTTCACGACTCGTGAAGTTTTTTTTTTTTTTTTTTTTTTTTTGTCTAATACTCGAATTAAATCGAAATAACGCAAGAAAATTGGCCAAAATTTTATCGCGATTAAATTTCAATGAAATTAATTTCGTTCATTTTCCGAAAATTCCTATCTTTCGAACGGACAGCAAGAATCTACAAGTCGATATGTAAATTAGCGACAGAATGTGTTTGATTTCAAAGAGAATTGTTATAAATTCTTCGGTTCATTTTACGGGGTATCGAATGAAGAATATCAAACAATGACGAAAATTACTTGTACATATTAATAATTTAAATTTACCAAATGGGTAATGAGAAAAATTTCATCTGTTATAGTAACTGGAAGTAACCGTAACTATAAAATTTCTCTCAGCGGGGTGAATTAATAGTTTTGAATAATTGCAAGTTTAAAACTTTATCATTAAAATGATAATTCGTTGAAAAATATTCGTTCTGCCATTTAATGTAGCGAGTTAAAATCTTTGAAAAAAAAAAAAACCGTTCAACGAATCGCAAAAATTTTTCTCACCCAGTTTTAATAACGAAATTGGGTGAATTCGGAACGGAACAAGGGAGATTTCCTATTATTTCCAGGGTTCTATTATCCCCGCGTTTAGTTCATTCGGGAACTGATAATGTCGTTGTAATTTTCAATATTATTCTTTGTGGCCGGGGAAGCGAATATAAGACGCTTTGTTGCAAGCTCTCTTGCCGCAAGCTCGCTCTTCGTCAGAGAAAGAGAGAGAGAGAGAGAGACTCGGAGGTTGCGGAAGAAACAGTTAAGGTTGGGAACTCGGGTTTGAGAGATAAGTAAGATAAGTTTTAGATAAAAGGGCGGCTTACGAGGAGGTTACTTTCGAATTCTTTGCGTTATCTCTACCGTCTGCTTTTCCGCGCCGCATCTATCTCCCTCTCTCTATTTTTTGCTTACTCGTGTACAGTTTAACATTCAGTGATCGAAAAAAAGTAGAAGTAGCCGCATGGATGATGATATCGATTTTTACGGAAACGTAAATCTAAATTTTATCAACACTTTTGTTCACGTTTTTACTTCATAAGATCGAGACATTAACTTTCGGACAAATTTGCGAAGAGAAAATTTTCGACGTTAATTATTGTTCGTAGAATATTTTGTAAATTACGATATGAAAAATCCTCAATTTTTAGCCCTTCACGCCTTAATTACCGTTTGTTAGAAACACGTTCATCAATTTTTTCACATTTTTTTTTTTTTAACTCGATCATTCGTTTTCGATTTAATTAATACTTTCCGCGGTCGGAAGAAAAAAAAATATATATATACAATCTAACCTGTGCCGTGTATAAACGTTCGATATTTTCGGATATTAACTGAATTTTGAGTCAAGTTGATCCTCGATTAAAAAAAAAAGAAAAAAATTGAATAAAATATGATTTTTTTTTGCATTTCCAATTCTGTGTTCCGCGAAGGAGTGAAAAGTGATAATTTTTTTTTTTTTTC
Organism: Neodiprion lecontei; assembly: GCF_021901455.1. Taxonomy (NCBI): domain Eukaryota; kingdom Metazoa; phylum Arthropoda; class Insecta; order Hymenoptera; family Diprionidae; genus Neodiprion; species Neodiprion lecontei. Next base: position 19,143,040 of record NC_060266.1, on the reverse strand, counting down.
AACCTGTTCTGAAATTTTTCAAGTCCGATGAAAGAGGGATTGAAAAATTAAACCGGTATATTAAGATTGCAATGTATTTCGAAACGAGGTCCCTGGAATATTTTTACCGATTCAATTACGATCCCCTTTGTATCCCGCTCTGAAAATCCCAAATTATCCACTTTTACAGCCGATAAAAGAAAAGAAAAAAAAAAAAAAACATACAATCTCTTCCCGTCTCCGTAACGTAGGCTTCACTAAAAATTTCTAAATAACGTTTTTTTTTTTTTTTTTTTTTGTTTTTACGGAAGTTCCCGAGGATCCGCTTTGAAATGAATATCGTATTCGGCAAGATCGGATCATTTTCAAACGACAAACATATCGGATCACATTATTTCCGACGAACAGAAGGTTGTAAAAATTCGCAGGCGAAAGTTAAATTCGAAAAGTTGATAAAACGGTGAAATTGCAGTAAGATTAAATTTTTTCATTTATTCTCGACGATCGGAGATATTGGAATTTTTATTTATTGCAGGAAAAAATGGAAATAGAAATGTCTCGTCGATTTGACTCGATAAATTTTGGTCATAATTTTCCTGCCTTTCTCTAACTTGTAAATTTTATTAAATCTAGTTACGTGAGATATCGTTTTAGAAATGTTGTGTAATGATTTCGAGGGAATGAGCAAAGCTTTTAATTGCGATACAAGGGCCGCTCTCTTCTCTCTACGTTTTAAGCACGGTATCAAAGTCGGCGTTTTCCCTCGAGGGTGAACCGAGTCTCTGAAGCTTGGAAAGTAATCACGCTTTTCGAGATACCGCAATTAGATGAAGACCTGCTAATACGGGATGCGAAATCGAGGTTGGCGTAACAATTATTAAGAAATTTCGATGGCAGATTATAAAGCGAAAGAAGCTGTGAGATAAATTTCATACAAAACTCTCGAGAAAAAATTGTTTTATCAAATCGATGCTGGACGGAAATATTTATGATGGAGATCGATTAAAACTGTTCAACACTCACTCTCGTAAGCAACAAGATGGAGGAAAAATTTATTAAAAAATGCCAGAATCTTCTTGCGATAATTTTAGCTTGAAGCTTGAAAGATCTAAAATTCTACCTATTTTTAGGTGTGTTTTTTTTTTTTTTTTGATTAATTTTTTTTTTAACGAATATGAAAACATTTAGAGCAATTTGAGTTCCAGGGATTTATTATTTATAGCTTCAAGAACATTTCAGAATTTTTTACATCGAAATCGATAACAAAATTGTGGCATGGCGCATGTAAGTTGCATCTCCTGAATCATCATTGTCGAATTTGTAACAGATGGAAGAACTTTTTTCAGTTAAAAACACTTTTTCGAGTTCGAGCTCGTAGCTCAAATGCAAAAAGAAGAATATTCTTTTTTTCAATTACATACGATTACGAACAATACCAATTCATTTTTCGACCAAAAAAATTGTTGAAAAAAGTTTTTATAAAAGAATCTTGGGATTGAAATTTCAAAAATCCAACCACGAGGTCTGATCGATGAATAAGTTTCAAAGACTGTGTCAAAATTTCACGTCGATTGGATGAAAATTGTTTTAAAATTTGGTAATAATGTTTTTTGTAATTGTGCTTTTATGTTTACTAAAAAAATTTCAAAAATTTTACGAAATCACCGAGCACACTTGAAACTGATATTCACTTACTTTTTCGGTTACGATACGTTAGTGAAATCCGAAATCCATGTTTTCCCTACTTAGCGTGTAGTTTTAAACTTCGAAATTTCGCGTATCGAACGCTTAAATTATCAGAAATAAAAATTAACGCAACGAAAAATTAAACAGACTTCGTTTGCTCTCTCGATTCGCGGTAAATTGGATTAGATCACATCATTTATTTTCTGATTGGAAAGAAGAATTATAAGTGCGTAGAAAGATGAAACGTTTAACTCCAGGTATACAGTTAATTAGGATCAATTTTATACTGAAGCGATGTTTTTCTGGCTTACTAAATTACGATTATTGTTAGATCACGATATCACAAAAAATTCATCAAATGAAAATGAATTCTTCAAATTTTCGGTAACTGAACGAACATCATCGAAATCATATTGAACCCGATGAAATCCCTTCAAAATCGTTCTACATCACATAAAATGTAACTTAAGAAACGGATTATAGTTCAATCAATCTTCCAGATTTTTACAAAAATATCATCGAAATCCCACGAAAGTTTTTTTAAATCGTATTTTCGAAGTGAAATCTATGGAAAAAAAAAAATGTCATCAAATATCCAGATTTTTTGAAAAACACACACGTATTATGATGTATTTGAAAATATTTCGTAATGTCCAATAACAACTTAATAATACGATATTATACAAATATCAACCTTTTGCAAATTGTGAAATTCAGTAAAGCTTGTTAGATTCGTTTGAAATTGTTTTCAAAATTTGGAAAATTTGTGAATATTAGTGAAAGCGTCCTGTAAAATATTCTTAAAATTATAACTAAGACAATGTTTTACCTCGATATTTAATTTCTGTTTTATCTTATGATTTGTAGGGGAAAATAATGTTCAGGCTGCGGTGAATTCTCTCCATTTTCGCGAACTAATAATAAACACACGGATAGAAATTCATGCTTATATTATAAACACGACGATGACAAATATCTTCAATAATATGGGTTCCCAAGTTTTGCGAAATGATCGCGTTGCGTGGCGCCATCCGATGAGTTATAAATTGCATTAATGAAGAGGCCATTAATTATCACCAAGATAATTAATATTAAAGCGGAGACACGCTTAAGAGGATTTTCTCTCTCTCTCACTCTCAGCTCTCGTATTTCCTTGTCACACACACACTAAGGACGTCTTTATATGCGTAGATGAAAATCCGGGGTGAGGTTGAAGTTCCGAATTTGAAAATTTCCGAAAGCCTATAATTTCGAATTATTTCATGGCGAAACCTGAAGCGAATAAATCAAACTTTCAAGAAACAACAAAGTTTCGAATGGTCGGAAACTCTAAGGCTCAAAGTTTCAAAATTCAAGTTACGACAGACCAAAGCTTCGGTAAGTAAAGAACCGATAGAGCAAAATTGCGAAAAATAAAGTTTCGATAGAGTGAAATTCCGAAAATTAAAATATACTCAGACAGAGTAATTTACTCAACGAGTTGGTGTGAATAATCAGAAAAACTAAATTCAGAATGACCAGGATTCCGAACGTAAAAATATCGAAAATCCAAAACAAAGAAAAGTCAAAGTGACGAAGTTTCACCGAGCCAGAAATTCACAGAACTGAAAATCTTCGGTCGTTCGGAATTTTTAATCTTCTCATTTTCGCGCTCTCGGAATTTTGACTTGTCAAATTTCTGTCCTTTCAGAATTTTGCACTTTCAGAACTTTGAGCGTAAGGACTGGACCATTTCAAATTTTGATTTAATCCTCAAAGTTTCATTTCTTCACTTCAAGTTTCGCCATCGAAAAATTCGCAGTCGATTATTGAAAATATAATTTACAACTTCCATCAGCAAAAGTTCCGCAGATTAAATATGTTATGTTTATCAATAGGAATAAAAATATTGTGTAATAATTTGACGGGCTTTTACCGAATTATTAATAAAATATAGATAGATAAAATTTTTGCCAGAAAAATATGCGACAAGTTGAAAGGTCGAATCGATCACAGATGAAGTCATTTTAGTTAAATTTGTGTACTCCACCCTGATTTGATTATTTTCTCGAATAAAGAAATTTAAAAAATTTTCTCCACAAAAATCAAACGAGCAGATCAACGTTCGAAAAACATATCGATATTTTACAACGTTTCAAAATTAACGCGTTCAATTTTACGATCAAATTAATTACAAAACTCTGCAAGCTACGCGATTCGCTTTAAAATATAATCCAAGGATTGCAATTTCATTCGTTTATTCGCTTGCGTTCAAACAGATTCTACTATTATTTCCCAGATTTTTCAATTCGCCTAATCAAATAAGACACCCGGTGTATAATGTATACACAAACCGATCCGCAGTATTGTTGGATATTATTAATTACGATTCGAGCATGAATTAAAACGAAGCAGACGCAGATCCGGTGGTGTAATTAATGATGAAATCTGGATTACAAAGTCGATGTTTCCTCAATTTTTCCCGCACCCCTCGAAAAAGATGTAAAAAAAAAAAAAAAAAAAACCAACCAACTGTATTTCCCCCGCATTTGCGTGTTTATAATTTATATATATATATGGATACCTGCGTATCGGACGTAAATTCGTTTCTGGCGTGCGATATATTCTTCCACGTTCTGCACAAATGTATGAATATACAACGGTGTTATATATCTTATGGTCGAAAAATCGAGGGAGATACACGGAGAGAATAAAATCCCGTACCTGTACATTTAGAATCTCTCGATGTATTGCTTTCCCTTTCTCATTTGAGCCCGGTTTGTTATTTAGCACTTTTTATTCGTTAAAAGCACCTGTAATAATGAATTAGTAACAACGATAATAACAACAACATCAACAATAATAATAGTAATAATAATAATCATGTCCATACTTTACGATCAGAATGGTATAAACTATTTTATGTAAACGATTCAGAAACAATTATTAATAAATTTCATAAATAAAAATAAAAATAGTGATAAAAAAAAAAAATATGCAACCGATGTTTTTAATATTTTCACTTGGCGATCAATTTCCGGTTTCCCGTTTCTTTTCGATTCTACTTGCTTATCCGTTATTCTTTTTCAATATCGTACGCACGTTTCGTTGAACCTCATGATTTGAACGACGCGGTAACTTTTATGGGTTGAATTGATTTACATTGATTTATGTAACTACACCTAATTTTTTTTTTTTTTTAATTTCAAATTGATATTCTTAGTTCAGATTTGTATTCTTGATTCAATTTTTTTCACCCTGATTCATGAGTTTCTCGACAATTCTAGATACTTGACTTTAATTAACGTAATTTGCAAGAAAAAGAGAGAGAAAAAAAAAAAAAACACATCGTAATCATTCTTTTGTATTTTCGATTGATTTACAGCAATTTTTTTCGATCCAACTTAATCATTTTCCTTTGTAAAAAGATAATTTTGCCACTAATCCGAACTAATTCCGACAAATTTGACGTAATTTTTGATAATTCATTTATTACTCAGTTAAATATCTCATTATTTTAATTAATTTTCAATAATTCGTTCAAGTCTGTTTAATTTAGTTATCTCGCATTGATTCCAAAACCTATTGACACATCAATTCCGCGAGTTATTTGCCCCTCGTATTAAACGATTCGTATTTCGTAGCCTGTTTCACGCGTCGAGTGACGATATTAAGTAGTATGTATGGCAGTTCGGTCAGCCGAATTTTTTTTTTCAACTCAATTTCTCTGCTTATAAGGTCAAACATTGTATTATTCAATTTTTCAGACATCCGTACTGTAACACTATCGCTCATGTTCGCAACTTTTTTGCATTTTTATGCGCACATACGTAGAGGCTGAATCCTTGAAATTTTTTTACAGCTACTTGAACTTTTTTTTCAAAAATTTCGATTCTACAAACTTTTGAATTTCAATCCAAAATCAGTACAATACGTGAAAAGAATAACTGGCCAAATATTTAGTGGAGATATTCAGTACAATTGAAATATATTTAACTTCAAGTTTCTTGCGAGGTTCGTTTTTTTTTTTTTGTTTTTTTTTTTTTTAACTTGAAATTGACCTTTCATACATTATCGTTTCTAATCTTAATAAAAGTTGAGTTTACTAAATGCTTGGTAAAATTTCAGACAGTATACATGTGAAAAAATAATCTTCGTAGATAAATTCCTTTCTGCATAAAATAACATGGTAAACAATATCTGATATGAAGGAGGTGAGAAAAAACGACAGTCGTGGTAAAAAAATTTGAATCAACGATCGTTCCGGCGTTGGAAAATTTGACTCCAGTAAAAGCCTGAAATCATACCGGTTTCTTTAAATGTGTCAAGGAATGAAAATTTAATTCTCATTGTGAAATTATTCGCAATATCAAATCAGGGTGAATAATGCGTCGAGGATTAATTCCATTAGCCGCGTCAGCCGAACTCTTTCGCATCGCTCGAAAATGAATTGGCTTTGAGGACCACTCTTCAGATTCCCGAAAGCTCGGAGCCAAAAAGTGTAGCGTACCCAAGGGTGGAAATCCTCGGCCGTTTTGAATCGTGCACGGTCCTGGTACGAAATGGAATGTAAATAAATACGGCTATTTACATATAAGCTCGGAATAGGAAATGCTGCATAAGAAGTACGACGCATTTACACCCGTCTAGATATGACCTGCATATGCTTCCTGGTGCAGGGCGTAGATTCGTTGCATAAGGACGATTCGCTGAAGATCGTGAAAACTTGACCGACTCGAGTCGAGTGCAAAAGAATGCGCAGAGCTGCAGCAGAAATCAAAATCCCGAAAGACCAAATAGTCGAGTGATCGAGGACCCGAAATTTTCGAGATACGGATTTTAAAACAACGAACGATCAGCGTACCGAAATTTAGATTTTCGATAAATCACCCGGTAGAATAAATGTTTTCCCAAAAGTTCGTTTAACCGAGCGCTCTTTTGTCCGAAAAAGTATTTTCAGAACACTCGGCATTCCAAATTAACAAAACATAGAATTTGAGGATATGGAAAAATGAAAGTTCCGAAATTCAAAATTCAGAGTTACCGATACTTCGACCAGCCGAAAAACGAAAAATATTATTTGTCAAAAATCAAAGTTCAGAAAGAGGGAAATTTCGATCCGCAAAATGAAGAAGGACCGGAATCCCGAAAGGACGAAGCAAAAATTAAATATCATAATTTGTACCCAATTTAGAGATACAGCACTTGCACTTTGGTTTCGGTACAATACTTGAATCTACTTCACGAAATTAATTCACACAGGCCTGCAAAGGCTTCGCGAGATTTTCGAAGATTTCATGGAACGTCGTAAAACTTCGGGGAACTTTGCGAATCATATGATTCGTAAGATTATATGGATTTGTTTCGAGGGATTTGATCAGATTTTACGCGATATCGTTATACTCGTGTTACTTTGTCCGGATTTCGTCCAAAGACGTATTGTAAAAGCTTCTGCCTCTTCGCAAAACGTCAAGTAGGTACATCGGTACTTTACTAGGTTTCTTAACAACTTTCGGAGACGTTAAAATACAGATGCAATTGCAAATGTATGTAACTGAAACGATATTTTTCTAGTTATCCGACACGTTTCGGTTATCATCCAATGGTAAAGAAGAGTAACCAATCACCACAATTTTTGTTTCTCCTCCAAACTTGAGACTTTTCGTCCATTCAGCTCGTTTGTTACAGCAACTACGAAAACAGATAGAGAACGAAGACTGTAATACGTGTAGACTTTGATGTCTCTGAGGCATTCGATGAGAATAGTAATAGGACTTCGTATAAGACGTGAGAATCTCAACGCCGTTCGGTTATCCCTTCTCACAATCAGACTTTCCTCAGGATTTCGAACTTTCAACTCATCATCTGTCCCCGTATCAAAGATTCGCGGGTGGTTAATTTCCCTCGAGTTAGTTTCCATCGGGCTTGACTGTTATTCTCTGGTGACGAAGTAACAATATTATACCGTCGAGAAGTTTCACTAATTTTAGAAGCTACTCAAAGTGTTTTACAGTCACGATAATACCGTATAGAAAACGCAGAAGATGACGAAGAAATTGTAGGAAAAAAAAACCATTCAGCGAGTTACGCAAAGGGAAAGAATTATTTGAGTCATATAATATCCATTTGATTCAAGTAAATGTGATAGCCAAATGCGGCGAACACAATCCTTACTTAATTCAATAAAATACTTGTGACAACTTAACATAGCAACGAATCAAGCCTTTGAATGATCATACTGACTATCATTTTATCCTCAAGATAACACGGCGCGAGTTCCTTGAAATAACGTGAACTTTGTATCTGACTTCCAAGCCACCTACCCGGTTTTATAACTATCTCTGAAGCTACTGTCTTAGCGAGAAAGTTCACCGCCTAGCGGGCGTTTACGGTACTAGTGTGCCGATGCTTACGATGAACGCATTCTCTACTTAGTTCAAAGCATGTGATGTTTATTTTACCTCGTAGACAAATTATTGCAACTGATTAAACCAGTTACGGCAAACAAGCTCCGGTTAGATCATAAAAGTATGGCATTTGATCGATATAAATTTTTTTTGGACCAGATTCATGTGCTTATTTCATTTAAAGTACTTAATTGTTTCTGTCAACGAACATTCGACTTGGAGGAACAATACATAAACTCAAGTGAAATGATATTTAGTTGACTCAGTTTCGTAAACACATCGAAAGGTTCACTCGATCGCGACAAGAAAGTATTTCGTTGAATCAAGGAATTCGCTTGACTGTATCATTTTAACAAACTAACCAAATCGAAATCGTTCAACCGAAGTCATCGTATTTGTAACAAATCAGGTATACTAGATTGAAGTGAACGGACTCCAACGAAATGTATAACGTTGGTTCAAGAATTCCTTTCCATCCGTGTACTCTAATTTCGAAATCGTCATGCAATGCGTCACATGTATCGCACGCCACTCAATAAGCTCCGCGTCGTCGGTAATGTGTTGGTGTATACAAATGTATACACATATGTGTATAATATACGCAAGAATACATGTGGGTGTATGAAGGTAAAACGTCAAACGACATCGAGTGATAAATAGAATTGGTAACAGCATTTCAGTGCCGATGAGCGACGAGGATCGTTAACGTTATCAATCAGAGTCAAGCTGCAAGGGTTGCGACCGTTAACGTATACCAAGTTACACCCGTTGCATATAATCCAGTATCGGTGTTATAAACCTTCCACCGTCTGTTACACATACCTTCGTCTATACTTGGTCGTTGTTCGCATACAGCGTGCCTCGATACAGATTTAACAGTGAAATACCTGAGATAATTTGCCATGCTTTTCTACGAATATTTTTTTCAAGAACACCCAGATTTTATAACATGATTTCAAGAGCCGATTACCGGGATATAAGCTTCTGTTGATCTACTTTTTTCCAAATACACCGATTCTCGTCTTCGAAGCCTCATAAAATTCTTAATTTATCGTCGAACTCTCTCGCAGTCTAACGAAATTTTTCAAGACTTGTGATATTATTGAGGTCTCGCGAGATTCGTCAATCCCGTAGAATATCTCGAGGTATCAAGAAAAATCTTCAATACCCATCGAATTTCCCGAGGTCTCGCGAAATTCTCGAAGTTTCGCGAAACTCTTCAAGTCTCGCGAAAATTTTCAAGTCTCGTAGTACACTCGAGGTCTCGCGAAATCTCATCAAGTCCCGCATAATTTCTCGAGGTCTCGCGAAGCTCCTCAAGCCTGTAGAGTGTCTCGAGGTCCGGCGAAACACAAAAAAATTTGGCGAAATTTTTCATGTCTCACGAACTTCTCCGGGGTCCGATGATATTCTTGAGGTCTCACGAAACCCTTCGTGTCTCGCGAATTTTTTTTTCGTAGTCCCGCGAGATATTCCTCGGAATCTCACGAAATCCTTCAATCGCTTGAAATTTCTCGAGGTCTCGCGAAGCTCCTCGATCCCGTAGATTTTCTCGAGGTCCCGCGAAAATCTCTCGAATCTCCCGCAATTATTCAAGGCTCGCGAAAATTTCTTCAAGTCTCGTAAAATCCTCGAGGTCTCGTGAAACTCCCGAGGTCTCACGATTTCATCGAGGTCCCGTAAGATATTCCTCGGAATCTCACGAAATTATTCAATTCCTTAAAATTTTTCGACGTCTCGCGAAGCTCCTCGATCCCGTAGATTTTCTCGAGGTCCCGTGAAAATCTCTCGAATCTCCCGCAATTATTACCGGCTCGCGAAAATTTCTTCAAGTCTCGTAAAATCCTCGAGGTCTCGTGAAACTCACGAGGTCTCGCGAATTTCTCGATGTGTCGCGGAATTCTTGCGGCCTCACGCGAGGCAGGGAGCACGTGAAATTTTCAAAGTATGACGTAATTTCGATAGGCGAATACCTTGTGAAATTTCATGATTTTCATATTTATTGTGAAATCGTAAGACGATGTACTCGTGAAGTTTTTTACAACACGCAATCGCGTGCCGGTGCGAACAACTTTCGGAATCGATTTATCCCTCGAAAATTGGACTGAATTCCTTACCGATGATTTGGTTAGACCAATAATATGTCTGGAGTGTGGATCAGGTACGTAATTGTGGGATCATCAGTACGGCGGTTAATTAGTTCGTTGCTCGTCTGGTCAGCATTGGTTGGTATATTCCTTCATCATTGACACTCTATCTCGTTTGATACAAGCAGATTGGGGAATGCCTCTGAACACCGATGCGGTTGCCAACGGTATCGACTAACTCTCCGCGTTGTCGCGATATTGGTGTACCGCAACGATTCAAATTACAATCGCGAAACGTTGGGGGTGGTCGGTCGAATATCAAGGGTTGCAAAGGCTATCCAACAGTGGGAGGAGGAGGAGGAGGAGGAGGAGGAGGAGGAGGAGGCTTGTGCAGACGTGGATGGCTCTATTTCATTCGGTTGAATTATAATGCAAGTCTATCGGACTGGGACGAGTCTCGGGATTTAAATTGGACTATTTTGACCGCTGTATACGGCCGCTAATTAATTGCCGCAACAGCTGCAGCATGGATATAATGGACGAAGACTGCAACTCTGCAGCTTATATACTGGACTGTTTACGTAGGTATTGCAGGCGTATACACGTGGCTTTGAAAAAATACGGGGAAGAGAATTACCGAGGATTACATCGTGACCAGAATTTTACGTCATTCTGTGTTATAAATAAAAGATTAGTCGACCGTGTTCAATTTCAGTCTCGGATCATGCTAAAACGAATTTAAATTCAACCCGATGAAAACCGCGCCGGACAAGTCCGCGGAATACTTGCTGAAAATGAACTTTAATTTGTTTAGCAAAATCTTACCTTAGACTTTAATCCACATTTTTATTACCGAAATTTAACGCGTCGAATTCAAATTTTGTTCAACTTCGATTCATCAAACTTGATTGGTCATATTGAACTTCGTTTAGCTTTGATATGTGGAACTTTGAGGCAATTTCAATTCTCAATTAAATTTAAAACTATAAAACCGTTTTGGAGTATCCGTTTCAATGACAAGTCAATTTTCAGTTATATATTATACTAAAGTTCATTTGTCAATTTCCAAACTTGCCATCATTAGTTAGTAATTTAAAGTATTTTTCCCATTTACGTGTATAATATGTAAGCTGCAGTGCAATCATGACGAATTTTATCTACCGATGAAAAGGAATCAAAAAATTCGCTTTTCATATCTCCAAACATATTTTATATCCATGAAGATTAAGAAAAGGAAAGTCATCGGGTGTTTCGTTCAAAATCGAAACTGCTGATTTTTTCTGAAGAGAATTTTATTTCCACAATAAACTCGGAGGCTGCTCAACCGATTTTTATTAAAATCTGATAAGATTTTCGTTCATTGAAACCAAATCAACGGAAGAAGTTACATCTGAAATGGCTAATCGATTTTCAACTTGTCGCAGGGTGAAAATATTTACTGCTTTGCAAGTAAGTACCGCTCCAACAGCTCGGCTGATTTTAATTGATCGAAGGCACGAAAAATTCAAAATTTTACTTCCAAATATCAACTGGCTGTCAAATCTTCGAAGGCTGATGCCGGATTCTACACGACGGATGAATTACTTGATATCATCTATTCTCAAATTTCACTCAAGTGTTTAAAACACAATTTCATTATAATCTTTACTTCATCGTCTCGTTTCAAATCTGGGTATATTCAATATTAAATAGGTTCGAACGAAAGTGTTAGTTTTGATGTGAAAAAAAAAAAATTGGCATATTTTAAAACTTTAGTGTGAACGTTGCAAGGATGATTCTGATTTAGCTTTACAGGATACATAAACCTGTATTCTACCAAAACAATGTAAAATTTCTATCAACTTTTTTTATTGTAATTGTTTTAAATAATACACATCAAATGATAATTTTTTCGAAATGATTGTCGATGATTCTGTAAATTTTAAAAACCGCAAAAAGGCAGAGAGGGTAAAAAAAAAAAAAAAATAATAATTTCGGGGTCTGACGTGAAATACGAAACAGCGTTGGCGTCATTTTTACGGTTGACAAGATAATGAAACTGGTGATTTAATTTGAGTTTAAAAGATACGCTTGGAGACTGCTGGCTGTTTTTTTTTTTTTTTTCAGGAAAAGGGATAGAAGTTCCGAAATCGGCAGACATTTGACAGTTCAATTTAAAGCAGGACGGCGTGTAAGCTTGTTTTCGGAAGCAGAGAGAAGAAGCTGGTATAAACCGAGAGCCGTAACCACGTTTTCGCGAGATTTATGCTACCTGTTATCCCAGAGCCAACTCACGCCTCGCGTCGACCTGTGTTATCTAGTCCCACGATGTCCCCGAGAAAATCAGTTCTTTCGGTATAAAACAACGACGAGGGTCGAAAGAACGACCGTCTCACACGCGTATCCTTTACTACGTGTAACCGAAACGCCGTTGCAGGACGATCTTTTACTCCTGGTTGCGAAAAATTTCGAGGAAGAAATCCCTCAGCCCCCTTTGTTCTCAGCTTTTTGTCGCGTAATTGGAAAAATTTCACCAGCGATGGGTGAAATTATTCAATCGTGAACCACGAGTATTATTTGTATTCGGCAAGAATACAAAGTAAAAAACCGAATTTGTAATTTGTGTAATTGAACGCGAATGAAGTACAAAATTACACTCTCATTTTGTAATTGAATGATATTTTTACGGAGGACAAAGTAAAAATAAATATTACACTTGTGTTTCGTAATGAGGACGAATTGAAATACAAATTGCAAATTGTATTCTGTAATTATCTTGAAATATTTCTATTCTGTAGTGAGTACGACAAAAACAGAAAAAAAAAGATGTAAAATACGTAAGATTACACACTCGGTAGTTCTCATAAAAAAAAAAAATTGATATCCAAAGCAGTGATTGATTGTATTAAAGAATTGTAATTGTATCGAATAAAAAAAAATTATTTTTACCTGAAAATCCGATTTGTTTTGGACAGAAACATCAAGTGTTTGGAAAAATTGTAATTGAAACAAATTTAAGCACGAATTTCACACGTAATTCGTACTTTATTCCGCTGGAAATACAAAATACAAATATAATTGACTTTATATTTACATCTTATTACCAAATACAAAGACAACTTTCACTTTATTTTCGTTTTGTTACAAAGCACAAAAGTATTATGTACACTGTTTTAAAATAATTACAATATAAAGATGTAATCATTTGCATACAGAATACAAATACAATCTGTATTTCAAAACGTCCCGATCACAGAATACACTGTAATTCTTATTTCATTCATCTCTTTGGGTTACAAAAATAATATCTGGATTTTTTCTTATAATTACGAAATACAAATGTAATTTTTCATTTCTCTCGAATGATTCAATTAATTGCAAATTGTAATTGAGCAGAGCCTGAATATATCAATACTGAAGGTGACGCATAAAATTGACTGTTCTGACAACAGTCCGGAGAAAAAATTCAACTTCAAATTATCAACAATAGCGAATATGAGAATGACCGTATTATACATACAGCTACAACTGTAGTCAGTTCATTTTACTCAAAGTAAATCGAAAAAACAGTCAAACGAAGGAAAATAATTTTACGAACATTCAAATACGTGTCACGTGAATTACGGATAATTTTTTTTTTTTTTTTTTTAATTCTCAACGCAAGCAGAAATCGTTTACTGAATGCATTACGAAAGCTCGCGAAAGTCTCCTTCTTCGAAGAAACGTATATTATGCCACTCGAGAGCGAGGCGTAGGCAGATCTTTTGTGTTCATGAGCAGAAGGAAGCTCGTGGCTCAGCAAAGAATCATATCGAAAATTACAACGTCGTCATCAATCGAGGGACTAAACGTAGTCTCGAGGAATAATGGAGACCAGGAATAATGGAAAGGAGCTTCCTCCTCGTGAATTCTTCACCTCATTTAAATTGCCGTTCAAACATCAAATACGCGGTGAAAATTTTCCCTCGTATTAAAATGATCGACGAGATGCAGAGGCGTGTCAGATACATTATTATTCATCCAGAAATCAAATGATACGCTAACGAAACGAAATTGAAAAAAAACAAAAACAAAAAAAAAAAAAAAAAAAAGAACGAGACCTCAACTTTGATTTATGGTTCGACTCTCAATTTTTACCATACTTTCATACACGTGTCTCGACACTCTTTTTCACCATTCCCAACACTCCGTTTGAGTATTTCCCGTGTCTTGATCTAGATTCTGGTAATATTTCGCCGGCAGTTAGCGCAAGTTAGTTCGAAAGAAGTAAAGGCTACGGGTATAACAATTATTATATACACCTAAACAGCTGTGCCTACACACATACAGGATATACAACCCCTGGAACGAGATGAAATTAATCAAAGGAACGAGCGCTAAGGTATAGGAAGAGGCTTAATTGGCAGCGATCAAACTCTTCGTCTGATATAGCGAAGCGAGAACGGGGAAAAAGGGCAGGGGAATTCCCACAGAGAAAAAGGAGAAACGAATCGATGGAGGGTGGCGAGCCGGGAGCCGATGGAAGGAGACGGAGAAATCGATGAGAATGTGTAAGCAGGGCTGGGGAAAATTGAATTTATTTAATATATATATATATATATATATATATATATATATATATATATATATATTTAAAGATACACTGCATAAATATAACGTAAGGTACTATCGAATTTTCATTTAGAATAATGGAAAAATGGAAATCCGATTTCGCTGATAATATCTTAAATTGATGATGGGACATTAAATTGACACGAATACCAAAAATATACATTATTTTGACGTAAGCTCGGTAACTGTTCTTTCAATCTTTCTTTGTTTTCATTTTTTAATACAAAATTGATACTCTTTTGAGTAAATGTTTCCGAAAAGTTTTCAGAGGATCTTTGTCACTGTGTCAAAAGATCGTAGAAAAGTCAATGCCTGCAATTTGAGTATCTAGGTGTCCGAATAAAAGTATTTTATACTTGGCTTCGTTGAAAATTGTCTGATAAGTTTTGTAAAAATTCCAATTTCGAAACGATTTCAAAGGAAGTACGAAACTCTTTAGACAGTTATGAGAAGAAAAACTAACCAAGATTTTCGGACCATTATTTGTATGTTAGACGGCGTTTCGACTTTGCAATAACGATTGCCGGTGTAAAAAAGTGTACGAAACGCTATAATTTCATTCGTTCGCGCATTGAATTGTGCAAATTTTCATTTTTGCACCGATAGCGATCAATCGGTTAATTCGAATCATTCGAATGCCGAATGATCCAGGAACAGTCGGTAATTCCCTGGGCAGATTTATCGACGTTAACGTACGTCGGCAAAACAGAACAACGAGAATCTGGATCCAGGTTTTGTTATCACACGGAGGGATGGTCCAACTCTTTCATGCATTATTCTCATTATGTATACATTCAGTTTCTGCTTAGACAATATTGAAAAAAAAAAGACTAACCAAAATTTTCGGACCATTATTTGAATGTCGGACGGCGTTCCGACTTTGCAACAACGATTATCAGTGTTTACAAAGTGTACGAAACGAATTTTCATTTTTGCACCGATAGCAATTAATCGCTGCATTCGAATTTCCGAATGATCCAGGAACAGTCGGTAACGCCGTGGGCAGCGTTATCGACGTTCACGTACGTCGGCAAAACAGAGCAACGAGAATCTGGATCCAGGTTTTGTTATCACACGGAGGGATGGTCCAACTCTTTCCAGACTGTCGACATGCATTATTCTCGTTATGTATACATTCAGATTCTGCTTAGACAATATTGAAAAAAAAAGACTAACCAAAATTTTCCGACCATTATTTGAATGTCGGACGGCGTTCCGACTTTGCAACAACGATTATCAGTGTTTACAAAGTGTACGAAACGAATTTTCATTTTTGCACCGATAGCAATTGATCGCTGCATTCGAATTTCCGAATGATCCAGGAACAGTCGGTAACGCCGTGGGCAGCGTTATCGACGTTCACGTACGTCGGCAAAACAGAGCAACGAGAATCTGGATCCAGGTTTTTTTATCACACGGAGGGAAGGTCTAACGCTCTCTGGACCCTCGACACGCTTTATTCCCATTATGTATACGTCCAGTTTCTCATTCCGGGGAAGGGCGAGACCCGTTCGTCCTTCGTCCGGTGTTTTTGGGTGTATTTTCTCGGGTGTCTTCATTGTGCTCGGGTTGCCGGACTCCGAGCTTCGAAATCGCGTCCCACGGTTGCGTCCCAAGAGGCGGCGTTTATCATCATCTTCTTTCTTTATCTCTCCATTTTCGGCACTCCCAGAGCTCGTTATAAAGCGGCGGCCCTTTCAGGGGCGAACCGGAAAGAGATTCGACTCGAGCCCCGTGATCTTATTTATTCATTTATTCCAGTTATATTCGCACGCGATTTTTTTCCCCCACCGAACGATAAATTACGTTCAAAGAGAAAAAAAAAAAAAAATAAAACAAAATAAAATAAAAACAAAGTTGAAAGAGTATCGAATTAGCGCTTCGTCGCACCTTCTGACCATCTCTGCACGATTCAGCTGCGCAGCACAACATCCGCTATAATTGTGCGAATCAATGAATAATTGCAACGAGCACACTGAGCAGCTGACAATATAATCATCGCCAATTGTTCTACCGATGTAGTCGTATCTGCGGTTCGATTCATCTACGACGAACAATTTTTTAAACACAACCTCTGCGTGACAAACAGTTCCTTAATTAGTAGTCATACACAATTTTCCGCTCAGCGTAAAATATAAAACACAGGCCAACAAAAAAAAAAAAAAAAAATATAACGTTTGATTCTATACGTCGAATAATAACTGAAATCTTCATTTACTACTTATAAAGTTTGCTTTTGTATTTTTTACGTTGATAAATAATTATCACCGGTCAACACGATTTTTGAGTCTGAATTACAGATATCAAATTTTCATCTATTCCACGTAATTATTTGAAGAAAAAAATACTATCATTAGATAAAGTTTACTTTTGTAGAAACCAGAACGATATTTCGGATTTTACGTAAAATTACCTATTTTCTAAAATATTTATTCTAAATGACAATTAAACAAACTTTAGTTTCACGTTTAGCTGTAATTAGTCACATCTCATTAGAATCACATAACAGTCACGCAGGGTGAAATTCACACCAGCTTAAGAAAAAAAGTGATATCCTGCTTCGACAGTGAGTTGTAACAATCTTAAAAAAATATCAAGGTATTGTTAAAGGATCGCAGAAAGAGCTCTCTCAATTTTTCTAAACAGAATTAAGTCTTCAAATATTGGGTCACACGGGGTAAAATTCACCCCAACTCCAGAAACAGTCGTATCGTGTTTCAACAATGTGTTCTAAAAATTGAAAAAAAAATATATCTAGGTCATTTTATAAGGATCGCTAGAAAAACTGTCTCAGTTTGCTAACCAAAATTGATTTTTTAAATACTGTAAAACATCGGCAAACTTAAGGTAATGAAAAAATCGTAGATGAAATAGTGTACGAAAAACTTTGATCCTAGCTAACAAGTGAAAAAACTATTGTACAGAAATTTAAAAAAAAGGAGATTAAATCTCTAAATGTCACCTTTCTTTCTTACTTAGAATCAAAGTTTTTCAGCCGTGATATAGTAGTGTAAAAAATTATTTTAACGAATGAAATCGAATAAGCGAATAGATGATATAGTAGTGTAAAAAATTACTGTAACAAATGAATGATATAGTAGTGTAAAAAACTATTGTAACGAATGAATAATATGGTAGTGTAAAAACTATTGTAAGGAGTGAATGATATAGTAGTGTAAAAAATTATTTTAACGAATGAAATCGAATGAACGAATGGATGATGTAGTAGTGTAAAAAATTACTGTAACAAATGAATGATATAGTAGTGTAAAAAACTATTGTAACGAATGAATGATATGGTAGTGTAAAAACTATTGTAAGGAGTGAATGATATAGTAGTGTAAAAACTATTGTAACGAATGAATGATATAGTAGTGTAAAAACTATTGTAACTAATGAAATCGAATGAACGAACAAATGATATAGTAGTGTAAAAAATTACTGTAACAAATGAATGATATAGTACTGTAAGAACTATTGTAACGAGTGAATAATATAGTAGTGTAAAAAACTATTACAACGAATGAAACGAATGATATAGTAGTCGAAAAAAATTATAGTAACGAATGACATTTTTCCGCCTCAAATTAGGCAACGGTAGATGATGTGTGTGTCGGAAAAAACAATTTGAAACACGTTTTTACGATCAAAATCTGAAATTTCCGGCGAGGCAGAGTCGCGGTGCAGGATACATAAACCGTGTGGTGTAGTTGATCCGAAGTTTCTTACTGCGTTGGCATGGCAGTGGTAAATTTATAAGATGACTGGGTAAACTGTAACACCGTGTTTGCATTCCCACGTTTACGAGGGAACCTAAGTTGCAAACGTTGTTGTTTCCGGTGCGGGTCACTGGCATTAATACAACATCCGCATCCAAAGCGCTCTTACAAATATCCCGATTAATTTCGAGACGTTTCGACCGTCGCTGAAACCGGGTTAAAGATGTATCGGCTACACATTCTCAACCAAAAGTGAGTCTCGTCGACGATATTCGAATACCTTATGATAAGATAACAGTCGGTAAGAAAATCAATCACGATAAAGACGATGGGAAAATTAAATTTGAATAATAATAATGTCCGATAGTTGGCGGTAAATTTTTTAAACAAAACATTATTTAAATTAAATATTCAGGGAATGTTTTTGCTTTTTTTTTTGACATGTGAAACGAATTCGTTGATTTTTCTGAATACAGGTGAATTTTTAAAGAATTATCTGGTTATTTTGAAATTTCCGTTTTTGAAAATTTTAAATTTTGAAAAGTGGAGGAATAAAAAACTTCGGGCCCGTTTTCATAAGAACATTGTACAGTACATTTAAAAAGTTTCCGGGACATCGAAGGAATAGTTTCGTAAATTCAGACTTTACAAATTATCGAGAATAAACAATTCTTCAATAATTCATGTGTATTCAGTAAAATCAACGAATTCATTACACTGGACAAACAAAAATACTTTCTGAAAATTTGTTAAGGAATGTTTAGTTCAAACAATTTATTGATAACTATTGGGCATCATTATTATACAAATTTAATATTCGTATCGTCTTTATTGTGTTTGATTTTTTTTTTTTCAAATTTTTATCTCATCACAAAGTATTCAATATTGTCAACGAGACTCACTTATGGTTGAGAATTCATATCCAGTAGATATATCATCTTTAATTGGCAATAAGGTTGTTTTGTCTCCGACAATCAAAGAAAGCCTGCATTCACGGGTTTGAAATCAACATTCCGAGTTTCGCCGTCCATCCTTCAAATTCACCGTCAGCAGTTTAGACAAATTTTGCCAAATTTCATTTCCAATATTCCAGAGTCCGAGGGTATGCAGTTATAACCAGTGATGGAATTTCGGTGCGGTTTGCCTGCTGGGGCCACGGAGAAGCAATTCTACGGGTAAGAGTGACGGCAATGTATCGCATGGCGGAGGCGATGGTCCGAGGAACGGACACCGAAACCGCCTCCCGACATTAACGCCCATTTACGAACGGATGTTACGAGGAACGCGAAAACGGGAATGCAGGCCTCTCTTCCTCTCCTCCAGACTTCCTCGAACCTGTTACGCGTAAAGTTCTATCCTCCCAACACTAATTAGGACCAGTTCCATCTCTCCGAGTGTAAATTGCTTGGGTTGTTGGATTATAATTTCGTGCGAAATTGACAAGGATCATTTTTAAGAAAGAATCGGCTTGACCTCTCGACTCGCGAGTTAACAATCGTGTGTTATCTCATATTTCGATGCTACAGTACGAAAGTATCGAGATTTTTTTACTCGGTATTAGATTGAAAATGTCCGGGAAATAATGGTAGCGTATTTATATGTAACGGGATGAAAGTATATCTGAATTTTGTATAATTTTATACGTAATAAGCATGGTGAAATCTGAGAGTGCGTTCAATTATGTATATATGATCAAAAATCTGTGGTTGGATAAATTTTCGTCTTGGATCGGATCTGATCCGATGTGGACAGCAGATGTAAAGTTAGATCTGGCCGCGCATTGTCAGATTTTTATGAACAGTGTGTCATGTCTGCAGAACGCAAAAAGCTAGGTTTGTGATACGGTGCGAGATCTCGCAATAGAAAATCAGATCGGATCGTATATTTCGTATCTGTCGGAATATGAAAGAAAAGGTTTGGTCGAATATCACGTTGAATCTGATCTTAAAAATTATAATCTGATCGAATGTGATGTTAGATCTAATGATGAAATGTTAGATTCAATCGATTAAAACACTAGATCTGATTAAAAAAATTAGATTTGATCGAATAAAATGTCAGATCTGAATGTGAAAAATTGGATTTGATCGAATATGATGTCAGATCTGATTATAAGTAATGAGATTTCATTCAATAAAATTTCAGATTTGACCATAAAAATTGGGTTTGATAGAATAAAATGTCAGATCTGACGATGAGAAATCAGGTCTGATCGAATACAACACTAGATCTGACAATAAAAAATTAGATGTCATTGAATAACACTTTTATATCTGACTATAAAAAATTGCCTTTGATCGAATATGATGTCAGATCTGACGATGAAAAAACAGGTTTGTTCGAATATAATACTATATCTGTCCTTAAAAAATCAGATTTGATCGAAGATGATGTTAGACCTAGACATAGAAGATCAAGTTTAATCGAATATGATGTTAGATATGACAGTAAAAAATCAGGGCGAATCAAATGTAATGTCAGATCTAATCATGAAAATCAGATTTGATCGAAATTTGCTAGATGAAACCATTAAAATGAGCTGTTATTGAACTTGACATGAGATTTAATCATATAATGAATTTGATCGAACATAATTTCGGATCGGATCATAAAAAATTTGATCTGATCGAATATTCGATTTGACTGAATATACATATATATTCATATTTGTGTATGCGATACGAACGAAGTTTGAGTCTTTTCAGTTTTTACGATAAATAAGATATAGTTATATCCAAGTACTTGTTCCTGAAAAACTTCAAGCTTTCCCTGGCCAACATTGATTTGAACGAGTGAATTGGAGGTGAAGGTTGAAAAAAAAGGTGATAATAAAAACTTTAATAATAAATCAAAATCTCAGTTACATCGGCGGTTGAATTTTTTGCCCAGAGTATAAAAAGGAAATGAAATTCGGGGCCGTGTTCACAGGATTCGACCGTCAGGCAAGTAGAACGACCTTTGACCGGGTCTGAGGTCAATTGAGAGCGGTAGCTATTGGCGGGAGATCAAAAGTAGATTCCGGAAGGCGGTTCGCCACCCCGAGAAAGCGATAAGGTTAAGATGAGCAAATGAAGAGGCGCCCGATTGAGATTCTGAAGCCCTTTTCATCGGAGGGTTGAAGCGAAGAGAAGAAAAAAGCCGGCGAATCGAGAACAAGAAAGCGGATGAAAAAGTTCTTATTTCAGGTATCAATGGCTGCTGCTGCTGTAGGGCGTGACGTCACGTGAAACTTTGCAAATTATATATTATATATTAAAGATAAGGGATGTGGGTCACCCTTTCACGTTTGATTTTCAAGTGAAATTCGAATAGTTGTTGACAGATTTATACGGAAAGGTTAGAAAATAACTTTGCCCGATTGGGCCCAATAATTCGGAATTTTGAATTTTCACACAAAGTTTCGTGAATCACAATTAATGATCAATTGCGAATTATTTGCATAATTAGATGGTAGCTTGTCGGACGGAAATTTTTACATCAACTTTTGCTCCCTACGCTCCTCTGAAGACTATGAAATTTTTGAAATTCTTACCGCAAAAATTGTATTGCAAGGGGCTTTTTGAGAAACACCAATTTTGTCGTTACTATTTTCATATGTGGAAAATAATTCATTGAAACCGAGTGAAAACGTTTTGTTCTAAGAAGCTTTGTCGTAAGTTCGAATTTCAGGCTGATCAAATAATTGTAGTGTTTTACTGACGCATTCCCTGAAAATTTAAACTGTGAAACTAGTATATTTCAACCAGCGTTAGACTTAGACACCACTAATTACTTCGTGTAATTAATTACATCGAAATCACCAATTAGATTCATGATTTGTAATTTGTAAATGAGTAAAACAAAAGAACACACTAATCGCAATTGTTATTTGTAATTAGAAAAGTTTCAATTAAAAGTTACGAATGTAATTGGTATCGGTTTTTCTTGTAATTACAAATTACAAATGAAATTAGTATCGGTTTTTCTTCCAATTCCAAATTAAAAATGTAATTATTATCAGATTTTCTTCTGATTACAAATTACAAATGTAATAAGAATCGGTTTTTCTTGTAATTACAAATTACGAATGCAATCAGAATCGTTTCTTTCTATGATTACAAATTACAAATGTAATGAGAATCGGTTTTCTTCTTATTACGAGTTACGAATGCAATTGGAATCGTGTTTTTTTTTTTTTTTTCTAATTACAAATTACAATTGTAATAGGAATCAGTTTCTCTTTCGATCAAAAATTGAAATTATAACTGAAATAAGCTTTTCTTCGTATTAAAAATCGCACTGCAACTATAACTAGTTTTTCTTTCAATTACAAATTGAAATTGTAATCAGTAATCGGAATCCCGTTGTTTCAATTATTTGATTAAAAAAATGCCGAAAACTGCTTTGAACTGTACAAAAGTTGCGGATTTTTTTCCGAATCGTGTCAACAACTCGTCGAGTTTTGACGGCTGCGGAAACTTAATCCCGCGGAGTTTTCCAAATTGTAGAATTAGAGTGCACTCGGCCTTCCGGACCTTGCAGGACGCTTCTCTCCGACAATCCTTTTCCATCCTTCGTTCTTGTACGTGCGTTGCATCGGCTTCCAGTATCTCGTACAATATAAATTCGAGGAGAAAGTATGGCGGACAGAAGGCGTGGCGTACGTGTTACTCCGGAGAAATTGATCTGCGTGTGTATCAATGTGTTGTGGAAATTGCGAACTCGGCCTCAGTTTTACCTCGGGATGTATACGTGAGTCGGTGCGGAACCGGGTTCACGCAAGGATTGAATCGAGAGAAGGGTTGTTTAAGCTTCCCAAGCAAATTACAATTCCGCGGGTATTAGAATTCCATTCTATGCACGGCAGGAATTATACTTCGATTCCCGCAGGACGAAAGTGCCTATAGTTATGTATATATGTATATGTGTGTGTGTGTGTGTTAAGAAAATTATAAACTTTCCACGAGGGGTAAGAACAATTTCGCATTTACATAAATTCACACCGAAACGTTTGAAAAATATTACCGGATTTAGAGGGAGCGGGTTTGAAGTTTCGAATTTGAAAAGTTCAGAGAGTGCCCAAGTCCGAATTACTTGGTGGTGAAATTTGAGGTGAAGAAATAATCAAAGTTTGAAGAAAACAAAATTTTGAATGATCGGAAACCCGACGGTTCAAAGTTTCAAAATTTAAGTTACGATAGAGAAAAGTTTAGAAGAGTAAAATTCCGAAAAATAAAGTTTCGGACGGAGTGAAATTCGGAAAGTTGAGATATGCTCGGACAGTTTTGAGTTTACTCAACGAGTGGGTGTGAAAAATTAGAAAAACCGAAAATCGGAATACCCAGGATTACGATTGTGAAAATATCGAAAATCCAAAATAAAGAAAGATCGAAGTGGTGAAATTTCACCAAGCCCCGGAAATTCACAGAACTGAAGATCTTGGATCATTCAAAATATTTCGATGTTTCAGATTGTAAAATTTACTCATTTTCGTACTTTCGGAAACTTTGACGGGTCAGATTTGTGCCCTTTCAGGATTTTGTTCTTTCAAAACTTGGAGTGTCGGGTTTCGGACAATTCGACACTTTGATGTTTCGTCAAATTTTGATTTTTTTACTTCAAGTTTCGTCACCGAAAAATTCATTTGACAGTGCGAAAAAAGAAGTTGACTCACGATCTGTCCTCAGAGAAAAGATTTCAAGTCAAAGATCACTGTAAATTTATCTACGAGGTCGGAACAAAGTTTAGTCACACGAGAGGTTCCGAAATATGATAAATGATGCGATTGGAATAGAACAAAAAATTATGGTGGGTTGAAATTTAAACGTATAAGTTATTTTGCAAAATGACCTTACAGCGACCCAGAATGAAAATTACTCGCTTCTTGAATTTTTTATTCAATGATCTTGGATAGATTGTGTTTTTCAAAATCAAGCTAAAGGGAATTCGATTCATTCTACCAGTGAATTGAATAATTCTATTTTTTGTTCGTAATAAATCCCGACAAAATTTTGTAAAATTGAATATTCAATTACGTCAATACAACGAGGAGAAAAGTGTTTGATCGTCAGTCAATCTTCTAGAAAATAATCATCTGAATAAAACGAGTCGTCGCTGAGTGAGATCAAAAAAATTATAGGTAATAAATTTTTCATACAATTTTAAAACCATTTTCAATCAAGCATCGATATCTGAACTGTTATTTAAAATTCTAGCGTTTTTAATTTTTTTAATTTTGAAACATATATTTGTACATACACTGAGAGAAATTTTCATTTTTTCATATTTTCATTTTTTACCACAATCGAAAAATATAGTTCTAGGTAAAAAATGAAAATTAGTTTTCTAGCCGTTACCGGAAAGTCTAATATCCGTTACTATTCTTTCTCATTGCGATCACTGTTGCTATATTTTCTCGCAACTGTTGCAAAAACTTAATGCTCGTGCAACGATAAATTAACGTTAAACCCTTATTTAACTAAAAAAGTAGAGTAAACCTCAGAAACTGATTTTGCGTTTCAATTAACAAAAAAGGATCGACGATAGCGCAAAATGTTTACGCGTACCTCTTTTTTCGTAATTCCAACACTATCCAAACAGTTTTTTTTTCAACGATACCTGTTTTACCGATTTTTTTCTAGTTACTACAAAAAATGAAATTTTTTCTCAGCATACCTCGCGAATGTAAAAATCTGATAAAAATCTGATCAAAACTCCACGTTAAAAATAACTTCCCGTAGAGTGATCGAAGAGCGTTGATTTCACCGTCAAATATAAATCCGCCCTCGTCTCCGACTATCCTCGTTTTCCCATCCTAATTCGGAAGTTAAATTTGTTCAAATTCCCTCACGTAATATCGCAGTCCAGATAATCTGGTACACACAGAGAGTGCGGTGACAAGTGGAATAACAGGAACCGCTGCTGGTAATCTGGTAGATTTTCTAAAGTTTGATACAACCCGTTGAGGGGGGTAAAAGTATAAATCCGTGGGGCTGCCGGGGACGCTCGATAAAATTGCAATCCACGTCACAACGCGCGCCAAACTCCGCGAAAAGGCGGCTTATTCATTTTACCCGTTCAATTTCCTGGACAAAAAAAAAAAATGTTCGGCCAATTTCACCCGACCGATATTTCTCTCCCCCCCCCCACCCCCTCTCTCTCTCTCTCTTTTTTTTTTTTTCTCTTTTCCTTCTATTCGCGGGTCCGTCGACCCGCGAAAAACCGAAACATATACGTTCTAGTCGGCTGCCTCGCTGCGGTAGTTTGTCTCAATTAACCTCCGCTGCACTCCGTACATTGTTATACGGATACCCGGATTTCAGACACTGCCACGTATACGTCAATCCATTTTTCTTTCCCCCTCGCCCCGCCAATTACAAAAATTTCAATTAAATTCACATCGTTATTTTCTCGACTTCGTATTTGAGTGATTATTTTATTTTTTTTCGTTTGATTTTTTTTTTTTTTTTTTTTTTACTTTAGTTTTTCTCCCGCATACCTCGTCTACGTTCTGTTGACGATCTATGTAAAGTTAGGTTAAAAATATCAAGAAAACGCTTCAAAGCGTGACAGAGCGATTATTTAAACCTCTGGAGCATACATTTTTTCTTGCGGTTACATTGCTTGATACTTTGTGTGCGAGGGTTCTCGGGGTCGCTGAATCGAACGACGGGGTGAGATGTGAGAAATTTGCAAAATTCAAAAACGCAAAACGCGGAATTTTGAATATTCCGGAATCGGATTCGTTTTTGGTGACCTATAGAGAAACGCCCGAGTAACAAATTTCAACCGAATCCGATCAGTTCTTTACGTTTTAGGCTTTCATATTGGATCGGCTGTATTGAATTTTGAAATTTCAACGCCGCATTTGTTTTTAGCAGCCTCTAAAGGCATGCTTTTTTCTTCTAAGAACACGTTGTTTGTTTACGGCGCTCATTACATTCGCGAAATCACCGTTATCCTTCTTGAAATACCAACATTAACGTCTTAGAAGTCCAACTATGCATTAAAAAAAAAAAAAAAAAATGAAAATTAGAGCGATATTTCAAAAATTGAATGTAAATCCTGAATAACCGGTTCAAAAAAGGTATCTCATGTATGAGACGCTGTGCCGCAAAGGGTTAAAAATTAAAAATCAAGCCACTAGTGTTAATCCCATAATAGAAAAGTCCCCGTAATCTGGAAAAAATGTTTTTAAAACACGGAATTTCAACTTATTATTATTACCTTAATTATAACTTATAACTCGTTTTGAGAAATTTCATTATTCTACTATTTTTACCGAAGAATAAACAAAAACCTTGCGAATACATTCGTTACAAATTAGGGATGACAGTTCGAAATTATGATTCGAATTCGATTGTTTCTCAAAATCCAACTCGAACGATTTTCTAAGAATCCGTTTTACAGACAAAACGACCAACCGATCATCAGAATCGTTCAAGCATTACGTATTTGGGGGTGAAAATAAAATTGCGGAATAATCACGTGAATGTTTTGATATTTCTTGTACTAAGAGGTGAGTAATTGTAACAGTATCTTTAAACTGTTTTCCGACATCACGGAATATTTTTCAGTTACACAGATTAGTTTCAAACGAAACTTTCTGAAATCCAAGCCTTTGTTTTATCCTTTGTTTGTACGCAAGAGGATTGATAAAATTTTTATAAAAACGAGAATTCCACCTACGGAGAAAAACGAGGTAGAAAATGCGTCTGCATCATCCGTGTGTATATCCACGGTACAAGTATACACGGAAAATCGTAGTAGCGAGTTGAAGAGTCAATTGAGATCCAATCGAAGAGGTCGACAGGTTGCGTCCGCCCGGAACAAAACTCGAAATCGAATTCGAGCCAACCGAGGCTGAAACTCCTGGCGAACTCTCCACTCCTTGTTCACAATCTACTCTGTTTTTTCCCGATATTTGAGGGGTGAGGTGCTCCAATGCTCGGCCGAATTATACCGGTAGGAGAAAGCCAAAAAGAGATGCAGTAAAGAAGAAAAAAGTCAAGTTTTTTCTTATCGATTATTTGCGAAAATCGAATGTTTCGATCGGAGAATCTGCAACGCTTCGATTCAACGTGGAGAAACGAAAATCAGACAACGTTGAAGAAGGTTTACCGTGTCTCCGAATTCGTCCGATTCGATTAATACGATCAGCTGTTCGCCGGGTACGACGCCATTTTGTTTCAGTCATACGTTCAATCCGATATCAATGCGAATAAAATAACGTATCTGCGTTACTAGAATTTGAAATATTTCTAGAAAATCAAACAAAAACTTTTGCGAAGGTTGATCGCAAAATTGAATTTCAGGTTAGCTTGTCCGAAAAGTATAGATTGGAGATAATTTTTTTAAGCGATTCACGCGGGGATTACGGTAAACGCGCGAGGAATGGCGAATACTGGAGGAGAAAAAGAAAGGAAAAAAAGTGTCACAAGTATGCGCGAGATGCAATGCGAGAAAATTCCCCTGAGGAATATTATCCGAGTGCACCGGATAGTTTTGTATCTTGATATAAAGTATCTGTATATCTTTGCTTAAGTTGTTTTTATCTTTCTTTTCTCCGTCTGCTTGCATTATACGCGTTATTAAACGTTCTCTACAATAATATCGCAAACTTCATACCTAACTTGTAGAAAATTATTCACGCATGAGATTAAATGTGATACTTAATTGCTTCTTCCAACTTTTAACATTGTCGATTTTTCATATCTACTTCCACTTCCTTTCTCTCGTTTTGGAATCCTACAACTTCAACTCGAATCGCATAACCGTCGGACTTCAGGGACCACATTCTATAGGCACAGTGAAATTGGAATACTTGTTTAACAAGTCTGAAATTATAATATCACGCGTACAGTCCTGTACGAAAAAAGGATTGAGATTGAATGAAAAAAACAAAAAAAAGAAAAAAAAAAATGGGTGCGTGTACTTGTGTACGCGCGTGAGAAGTTATACTTCTTTGGCATCATTAAATAATAAATATTCAACATTGATAATTTAATAATATTTAGTATTAATTATATTAAATAATGATATTTTAATTTATATCAATAAATAATACATACGGATAACTAACCTCAATTATATTGGAGCACTTGAAAAAGTATTTTAGCACAATTTTTTCACTAATATTCACAAATAGTAAATAATATTAATCCAAATATTCAATTTAAATCACTACTGAATATATTTTATTGCCACATATATAATTCGCACTTGTATGAAAATAAAACACGTGTTGTGACTGTAAAAACTAAAACCATGTGGATAAATATTATAAATAAATATGAAAACAGTGATCAGAGGCGACAAGCGTACCAACATTAGCTTTTTTTCGAGACTCAATGAATTCGGTTGAGTGGGCAACTTCATCCTGTTAATTTTGTGTCACAGTGATGCGCGCGCATCTTGAAATTTCACTCTCATCAGTTTTTCATAACGCGCCTAAAGAAGTATAACTTCAAAAAAAAACAAATCAGCCCGTCGAGGCTCGAATATTGAAACCAAAGTTATAATTGATTTACAAGTGTCATTAAAAGAATATGAAGAAATCATTGAGAACTGAAAAAATTAAGTTCAATCACACGAATTAATGAAAATCGATCCAACGCAAAAAAAAAAAAAAATGTCGCGTCACTCAAATCTCGAGTTATTTCCTCCTGGTAAAAAACGTACCTCGGATTCGACTCGTTTTGAAAAAATTAGAAAAAAATCATCAAAATTTTTTCTCGAGCCTCGCCTGAATTCTTGAGAATCCAGGGAATTTCCGAAATCGCTTATCACGCTGCGGCTGAGTTGAGAAAGAATGCCACGTTCGATAAGGTTGACCGTTCGATCGGTGCGAGGCCATTAACAGGAGGAAATTAAACCACTCATTGGGAATTCCGCCCTCCGCATCGTCGCGGAAACGAAAATCTTGTTAAAAAGTTTGGCCCGCCGCTGCGCCGAGTTCCTGTTTGTGTTTCCGCAAGCTAGAACCACTGCGGGGTTTGAATATCGGTGAGCATCTGTGCGAGGGAGTCTCGGTGGGTGATTCTGTTGGTTCTCGGTGAAAATAACACACGTTTCTGCCGCAGTTGCATACGTGACATACCTAGGTGCATGCGAGCCTGGGCAAATGGGCTTACCGCGACATTTGACAAACTTGTTTACCATCCGGTTTTATGTTTAGACACGGAGTTCTAATGGAGTAAGCGTACAGCTTTCGATCCCCTCTTTTTTAGCACGGACAAAATTTGTCTGAATTCAAAATATTCAGGATACGGTGCATTTTTGTATGCAGGGGTTTTCGATCATCAGGATCTGGATCAGGATCGATTCGGATAAATTTCTTTACTTCAACTCAATTAGTTTCAATTTATGTATTTCAATTTTTCTCCCAATAATTCTCGATAATTCATTCCAATTCGAGTGAGTTTGGAAAAATTTTAACCCAACCTTTTTTATTTATTGTACATTCAAAGTGATTTTTTTCAATTCACCCCAACTTTTTCATTTGAATTAAATTTTGTTTTTTTTTCTGTATTGACAGATAATTCCGATACGAATCCAAACTAATTCAAATCAACTTGACTTAATTTCTCATAATTCTCATTATTTCAGTTAACCTTTAACAATTCAGTTAGTTAATGTGAAATTTACTTAATTCGCTTTTTTTTGAAAATCAGACCAAATTTGTGCTAGATATCAAAAATGCATAAATTCGAATTCTATTTCTAATTTATCTATCCAACAATTTAGTTATCTTCTTAATACGATCTTTATTGTAATATTAATCGCGATATTTCAATCGTTTTCGGCCAAGAGCTAGAAACGCGTTTCGTTCGAAAAACGTTTTTTCCACGAATAACACGCGCGTTCGATTTTCTTGAAAAGTTTTGTCTTAAATAAAAATTGTATAGTTGAAGTTGAAAGATCTTATAATGAACTGTTCTTACAATCCAGTCGAGAATCTGATAAAAGAAATTTTTCATGCTCGAATTCCAAGCGATTGCAAGTAAAGATTTCAAGTATGGTTAAAGATTGTTTTCGTTGATTAGAGAAGATTTTGACTTATTTCAAGAAGCCAACCTTCCGCAAAGAAGAAATCTCTGTTAAATCGATAAGTGTCCCAGCAATTTTAGGAGTGAATAAGCACTTCGATAAGAGGACTGAATTGATTTATACCCTTTTCCAGAAATTGGCTAAGCTCGTTATTCTCGTTCTTCTCTCTCTGTGCAATATTGGACGAATGTGGAAAATTTTGTCATGGGACAGCAAAAGCGAATCATGAGATATTGTCTGCAGAAAATAACGAAGTGGATTCGTTTCGACGTTTAGAAAGAATAGAACTTAAGATATCGAGAAAAAACAAGCCGGAAAAATTCTTTTTTCGCGATACTTTTCATCACGACGAAAGTGGAAGAGTCTGACAGTCTGTCCGACGAATTTCCGCGATGATCACAAAAACAGCCGAGTGAAAAATCTGAATTTCACAGTACTTGGCAGT
The DNA here is from genome assembly GCF_021901455.1 of Neodiprion lecontei. Lineage (NCBI taxonomy): Eukaryota > Metazoa > Arthropoda > Insecta > Hymenoptera > Diprionidae > Neodiprion > Neodiprion lecontei. The sequence goes on along the minus strand of NC_060266.1, from coordinate 19,112,121 downwards.
CAAATAAAAAAAACTTGGAGAAAAAATGTCTTGAAAACAAAAAAATTTATAAATTTTTACAAAAATAAACATATGAACTGGGAAAAGCACAATCTTTTATTTAGAAAAAATAATAAGGAGAAAAAAGTATACGTTTAGCGGTAAAACATTGAAAATCGATTTATTTCCGGCAGAACCGGAAGTTCAAATTAAATGAGACATGGTCATTTTTCATGCCCATTATTTGATTCCAAAATTCTGTAAGTTTAGATTTTTTTCGTCAAGCCGTTTTCGAAATCATCGAGAGATTTTCCGGGAGACCGATATTTTTTTTTTTTTTTTTTTGTTTTGAAATTAGCAAAATTGATTTTCAACGGAACCCAATATTTTTTTTTCATATCAGAAAAGGTGTCGAAAAGTAAGGAAGAAAAAAAAAAAAGGGAATTGAAAGAACTAAAAATTTTACTCATTAATCCACTGACTAAAAAACTCATATAATCCTAATCGAATTCTCGGCGAATCTCAAAAACTAGTCACAACTTCTAAAAAAATGTATTTCGCATTGTGAAATCAGTATTTAGGAATTTTAATACTTTTTGACACTAAACTAAAAAAAAAAAAAAAAAAAAAAAACAACTGTAAAACCAATGAGATAAATATTCGTACATTATTTGAATCGAAAAAAAGTATGTTGCCTATTTTCTGCACATCAACATAAAAATTTTGCGACCCTGAAAAAATTTCCCTTCGTGTAAGTAGAATATAGGTGACTATGTAACGTATTATGCGCATGTATACGGTAACAGTTCGAAGAAGTAATTTAATCAGTAATAAAATATAATTCGAGTGGAATAAAAGGTATCCAGCGAGTAGAACTATCAACTTTTCTCCCGCCCCCCCCCCCCCCCCCCCCCATTTCTCTCACTCCATCAAATTTTACTACATCGACGAAGAGCTGAATTAAGGAGGAGATCGCAGCGTGCAATTTAATACCAAGGTTTCAGAATTTGGATACTAGAAAATTATAGCGGAATAGATAACGCTGCAATTACGGTTTAAATATTGTTGGGATTAGACGATTAGATGTGGTGAAATCAAGCAATTATTCAGTGTGATTGAAATTGTCGAATATAGTAAATTTTCTGGCTGTAGCTACAATGAATTTGTTTGATTAGTGAACTAAATTTGTTTTTAGTTAAAAAGATATTTTATAATAAATTTAGTGTTTTATGGTTATAGTTAAAAAACTGGTTTTCATTTGGTTTTCATTGAAAACTGAAATAATCCGTAATCGTGTGAAAACGTTGATAATTTTATTCTGCTCACATTTAAGTAAAAAATTGACAAGGATAATTTCAAGCTGTATTTGTATAATTTCAATTCGCCTAATTCGATGTTTGAAATTGAATAAAGTGCATAATTTTACCGTTATTCGTTAAGTTTTGAATTTCAGAGACGTTGCAATTAGTTGAACCACGCGAGATAAAACTTTTCATCGATAAAATGGTATCATTTTAAAACATTTCCCAACTTCATTCCAGGCTCTATTAGCATATTGCTATTTTCAGAAAAGTTCGATGTTATTGCCCGACGAAACTTGTGAAAAGTTAAACGATGTAAAATAAATTTAATTCTCGAACTCGAGTGTTTTTTTTTTCATTGAATTTAATTTCATTCTAGACCACTGTCAAATTTATATACCAATCGAGACGAAAATTTTATTTGGTTCTTTTCTTTTTTTTTCTCCTCTCCAAGAAAGTTACAGCTATACTCTGACCTTGATTTTCCTTTTCTTTTAACGTATTTGCCAATCGTTCATTACTTTAACTTCAATCTTAGTTGCGTGGTTATTTTTATTTTTACTTTCATTTTTACGTAACTTGACCTAAATTTCCTTCCCTTTGCTTATCTCTACTTTTTGTTTTTCATCGCTGTGCTTGTGCTTGTTGCTTGGTTGTTCGTAGTTTGAAAGAAAATAGATTACTTTTCCAGAATGATGACAAAAAACGAGCAGTTTTTTTTTTTAGAATTTGGGCAAAATTCTATGAGAACGTGCGAATACAAAAAAAAAAAAAAAAACAACGCGTGAAAATTTCAGGTGAATCGGTCAAGTTTGACAAATCAAAAGTGAAGTGTGCAGACTCGAATACATTGAACGTTTTTGCTCCTCGTAAAAACTCGTTCGAAGATGGGATTCAAGTGTACAAAAATACGAAAAACCGAAAATTGAGCTTTTGGCCGTAAATAAACCATTCAAGGGTTCAGATTTTTGGGGAATGCGAAAAAGAAAATTTTTTTTTCAAAGAAGGGGGGGGGGGGTGGATCCCTTTCAGCTCTTGAAACGTGCTGGATAAACCATGAAAATGAAAAAAAAGAGAAGGATCAAAATGGCTGCGTGGATGCCCGGAAGCAGCGCCGCTTACTTTATTAAAGCTCGATTTAAAACGGATTTGAATTACGCTGAACTGTAAATTTGCAGGCGCTGCAGTCTCGTTACTCACTTGTTATCCCTCCGTATATAATTCCACTTGGCAACGTTTTTCAATCTTCAGTTTTACGTCGAATTTCCGAGTCCAGAGTTATAATTCGTATAATTATTTCGACTAGTTTAACGTCAATTAAAACTGGGAAATTATCGTTACGTGTCGAAGAATTTTCGTCCGCACGTTCGTTTCTTTGTTTTTTTTTTTTTTTCAGATTCCCTCTTTATCGACCGAACAAGACAAAGAAAAGACTTGTAAGGCGGAACGAAGTTGAATGGTTAAATTGAACAACAAATTATTCACTACTCTAACGAAGGTGACTGGAGGAAAAAAATGAAAACATCGCTGACAATTTTTACAGATCAATATTTACATTATTATGAAGAATATAGTTGATTGTAAATTGAAGTTTGATAGAAAAAAAAAAATAATCTTTCAATAATTTATTTGTGGTACAGTTTTGAGACAGATTAATCAAAACTAAACAGACTTCGGTTGCAATTTTTTTAAAATTTTAACATCGCGTTAAAATACGATGAATTTTTTTTCAAAAATCTTTTATTCATCGGTGTTCCGCGATACGTATAAACTAATTTTTTTACGTAAATAAACTCAAACGCCGGTCTGATAATTTCAAACAATTGTTTTGAGGATTTATTCACGCGAATCTGGGATCGGTAAATCGTCCTTAAAGCAATTTATTTTCATTGCTTGAATTCAAGAGTAAACTGATCGTTATTGAGCTCAAGTTTTCTGAAGTAACTTGATTCGTATTCTCAAGTACCTTAAAATCATAAAGTCACTTCGACTCGTGTAAACAATTAAAAATACTTGGCGTCGATTTAAGGAGATGAAAATTTAGCTGTGAATTGCCTCGATAAGCTGTGTAAAGTCTTATTGGAATTCTTGAAACGAGGTGTTGAAATCTTGAATAATTTCGTCCGTACGGTTCATTAATAATCATACGCTACTTGGTGTAACGAATTTGAATCCACATTGCCCAGTCACTTTGTACCGTAAGAATCGCTGAAATTCCAAAAATATAGAACAGAAATTTTTCCTCCCGAATCCACCCTTCGTCGTACGGTCGCCATATTGAATTCAAGGGTGAATTTATTATCTATCAACAATGTTCGTCTTTTATTTATGACTGTACGCAAAAACCAAAAATCACCAAAAAAGTTCCGAAGCAAACGGTTTCACTTTTCAGTGATTTTTAAAGTTGGCATGATCTGCAAAAAAAAAAAAAAAAATGGAGGTTCGTGAAAGTCGATGAAAAATCGACGAAGATTACGGTTTTTTAGATTCCTCAAATTTTACGTTTATTTTTACATATCCCGGGAAGAAATGAATAAATACAAGTGTAATTGGATAAAAGTTAGAAATCTATCCAATCCGATCCAACCACGTACAATTTATAGATCTACGAAATAGATCCACGAATCACATGCCTAGTTCAAGTACCTACACATTTTCACATCTAATCAGATCGATGATTTTTTTCTAGCGACATAATTTTATCGTCGTCTGATTACGTCTAAACATCTTTGAAAAAAAAAAAAGTCTGAAAATCTTATAAACACTCTTGAAATGAACTAGAAACGTATGGCAATAAAATTTGACACCATTTTCAAAAGGGTCAGGGTTAGTATGTATCTTATATATTAATACTGCGTATTTGATGTTGAAACGTGATTTGAATAACAATTTAATTCTCTGCTCAAGAAAGCTTCCGCGACCTTTTTCGCCCCCGCACGTTGGGATTCAGACGGTCTCTTTCATCCCCTTGAATAAGAAAGTCTCTAAGGCTTGAAATCCCGTTTAATCATCCCCCAGGTCCGCGGCCTCGGTGCAGTGATAATGGAAAAATCTATAAAATCAATTACGAATTCTCAAGGCAGTAAGGGTGGCTGGTGTAGTACCTTAAATACCCAGTCTTTGAATCGTGAGCGATAATTGGTGCCAGTCAAACTCCGAAGACGATTGAAATTCACCCCGTTACCTATCCCCTCCTCCTACTTCAGTAGCTGTACTTGAACGTTTCACGATCTTTACAAATCAACGTTCAATTCAATTCCTCTCTTACTTCGATTCTTAATTTAATACATAACCAAGTGAAAATCGTAAGATAAAGTTTTACGTGCACGAATCGTTGGATGAAAATTGGATTGAAAATTTCGTGCGCATCTGAATTATTTGTTCAACCGGATGTTGATGAATTTTAAATTTCCTACACACAGGGACAAATCGCACGAATTCAGAATTACCCGTTTACAATGTGTAGGCATAACCTTTAGCTTGCTGAATTTGTTCAATCATGCGGAGTGCTGTAATGGATGATCAATTGCGCGATGATGTATCGGGTACAATCAGATTCGGATTACATTTGATCCAACCTGATTTGCGGATGATATAAGATCCAACGATAGGTGCGAATTTTTCAACAGTTTTCCGATCGGACTGCACCGCGAGTTTGTCATATCCCGATAAAAAGGCTCATCAACCCCAAACATATTCGTGTGTTCGATCCTGGAATGTAACGCAAAGTTGAAAGACGAATGGATTGCCAGGCTGCAGAACTCTGCCAGACGATACCGCATCTTCACAATTGCATATCTGGAATGCAACCCTAGCGAGTCGCGATCATCGAAACGAGACGTTTGTAACTTGTCAGATCCATCGATCGTCGCGTATTTCGTGCACCGCGGAGATCGGGGCAAAATTTTTGTCTCTGAAGACAGAAGCAACCGTATTATAATCCAATGAAGGTGAAAAAATTCGCTAATTTCAAGTGCGAATTGTATCACCCTTCAGCTATAATTTAAAATTTTTACAAACGATTAACTTCTCGTCCGGCTTTCTATTCTGGAGAAGGAAAACGAAGGAAGTTACCACGATCACTCCGAAATTTGAAAATTAAACGATGACGACTAATTGTAAGTGACGTGATCCGGGTACCTGACTATGGAAACCCTCTCGTACTCGGTGTATCTGCCCCTCGTAACGAATCGAGCCGAATTGAATCAGCCAAGGTGAAACGCGAAGAAGGTATCATTCGGTCATTTTAATCAAACGCAATACAGCAGTTACAAAATTGCTTGCAAGACTTTCGTTGACAGCGATTACTCTTTGTCGAATAGTTCTTGTTGGAAGAATCTTTGGTAAGGGATGGTCGCTGTACCATTTCAGTAACGCGTTAATCGTATTTTACATTATACGAATCGAGCTCAGCAGTTTGTCGGTGATGTTACAAGTTGTGAAATTTGTAATTCAAACGATTCTTATTGCACGTTACCTTCGTTCGATAAGTCGCAAAATAAATCTAACGGATTAGAATGCCAATGCACCAATTAACAATGTTCAATTGGTTCGCAATTCAGCGTGCTATCCGCGGTGACAGATACAAAATTATCATCACCAAACCAAAATTTTTGGGTACATGTACTAGTTTTTCCTCGATTCCATTGATTTGTGTAAGCTGAAAGCCGAGGACCGTGATAAGCAATCTGTCACTCGCCTCGAAGCAAGAATGTTGTCTGTTTTACCCGCAATCGTTGGTCTCGGGGAGCATTTCTATCGTCCTAAGAATACTAGACCAATTTCCATTGGTTCGTTCAATCGTTTTTGTAATCTTTTGTAATCCTTCGCAATTCTTTTGTAATCCTTGCAACCTTCCAGTAACTTTGTGCAATAAATCCCTGATCTTTTTAATTTTAATCAGTGTAAGCCATTTTTGCACAGTGATTAAAGCCCTCGACAAAACTCGACAACTTGGTTTCAGAAATTTCAAATGTTCATATAAATACCGTTGATCGAAATAAGCTGATATCGTCGATGATTGTCAATGTTGACTCAATAGGCATAAGTCGTGACATGTCTATCGGATGCCTCGCGAAACGGCCCACGGAATCAATAGACATTGAATCGTCATTACAGGGCCAGGGGAAAAAGAAGTCGAAAAAAAATTATCTTGCAAATCTAATATATCAGCAAAGCGGTCAGCCGTCAATAGAAATATCACAACATCACCGCATCTTCGATGCTTGTCTACACGGTCGAACGATAATGATAATTCGGAATGTCGAGGGCGGCGTTATCGCGAACTGTTACAGGTGTAGGTATGCGTGTAATTATTACACGAGAGGCAAACTTGGCTAGAGAAACGAAAATTTCTTCGCTACGTGTGCACCGCAAGTTTCTGCTGCACGCACACACGCGCGTACAGACACAAACACCCTCATCGGCTTCCAGACGCACCCCTAGGTGTAGACAAACATTGTTTGCCATCAGGTTTGGGGCGGCTGGAACCTCGGCAAGTATGGCAGTCGTCCCGACGCCAAAACGCGCCGCGATGCCGCCGTTATTTCCCAGGTCTAACCGCCTCGGTACTAGCCTAGCAGGCAGTCAATATTGGAGTTTCGACATGAGAAACCTCGACCGTAGAATTATTATCTCGAAAAGGGTTAGGCATCGCCGAGGGCCGACGAATTCGAGAAACACACGCGGCGATCCTCCGCAGAAATTGATGCTTGGACGAAAACAGCTGACGGCTGTTTATTTCATGTACGTGCGAAAATTATGCGGGATTTTGTCAGCGACAGGTGAAATTTGAAAACAATAAAATAGTGTTTGGAATATTTGAGAGGAGTATGAGACAAGGAACGAGATAGAATTTTGTATTTTATTATGAAATTTTTTTACCTCACATTCCGCAATCACGTAATTCATATTGTCGTGTATTTCAGATTGTTCTTTCTTTTTTTTTATATCGAATACATTTCAATGAAACTTGGGAGATTTTCTTTGCGAAGGTAATGATTAAACTGCGTACCGTTCAGAGAATTCTACGCCAAGTTCTGCGCGATTTTTAAGTATTCTGCTACGTACGTACACTATAAAAATGAAAATTTAATGATATTGAAGGAGATTGTGAAAATTAGAAAAGGTTTTGCAGGTTTTCAAGGATTGCAAAGCAATTTAAAAGAATATAATAATTCGTCTTGATCTTGGAAGACACCGAGTATTGTCAAACGTGATTTCATAATAGTTAGCACTAGGTTACGAAATTTCAACTTGCTACATAGAAAACAGAAAATATCGAACAAGATTTGACACAATTCTTGAAAATTCGGCAGAATTTTTTTTCACGCCGATGTTCTTGTTCTTTCCAAAGATTTCACTACATTGGAAAAATTTCCATAACAATTCACAAATATCTGAAGGTTTTTAAAACGCTACAGAAATGTCAATGATTCGTTGTTAAAAATAAATATCAGCGCTATCTGAAAAAACAGTGTTTTCGTAGAATTTTAGAAAATAGACTTTCGAATAAAGTAAGTCATCACAGAGTGAAATCTGATGAATGGATTACATGCTTCACCGTTTCAAAACGATTCGAAATATAAATCGATATCAAAGCTAGCTTTATGTCACGTTTGGAGTGTTTTTTTTTTTTTTTGCATATTCAGAATAACAATTTTAGCTTACAAGTGCATAACAAATTTGGAGCGGAGACGAAATTACGAATCTGAAAAATTCCGAAAGCGCCAAATTACAATTATTTCGATGGTCAAACTTGAAGTGAAGAAATCAAACTTCGAAGATACATCAAAGTTTCGAACGGTCCGAAACCCAAAGCTCAAAGTTCCGAAAGTGTAAAGTTTCGAAAGGGCAAAATTTGAAAAGGACAAAATGCTGAAAGTGCGTAACTCGGACCCCTTAAAGTTCCGAGAATGTTAAATGAGAAAACTTTGAAATCTGAATAGCCAAAATTCCGAATGATCCAAGATTTTCAGTTCTGTGAATTTCTGGGTTGATGAAATTTCGCCACTCTGATCTTTCTTTGTTTAGGATTTTCGATATTTTTACGTACGGAATCCTGATCGTTCTGATTTTCGAGTTTTCTGATTTTCTACACCTACTCGTTGAGTAAACTACGCTGTCCGAGTATATTTTGATTTTCGGAATTTCACTCCATCGAAACTTTACTTTTCGAAAATTTGCATTATCGTAACTTGAATTTTCGTAATATTGCATTTCGGAACATTGAGCTGCCGGCTTTCCGACCATTCGAAACTTTGTTGTTTCTTCAAAGTTTGATATCTTGGCTTCAAGTTTCGTCACAAAATAATTCGTTATCAGACGCTTTCGGAACTTTTTATGTTCGGAACTTCAACCCCGCCCCGACTCGGGGCGTTTCATGTTTATGAAGTGCAAGCGGGCTCGAGCATCTTGAGTTTTAGTCAAACGTCACGTTCGCGATACTTCCTAGGTGTGCAAAGAATCGCGTAATCGATGGTGGCCTCTGGATTTTCCTCAATAAATCAACGATATTAGAAAACCTGTCTATAGTCATATGGAGAGGATCGTAAAACTTCTCTTTAGCTGACGGAGAAAATACTGCAACGTATCAGGAATTATCGCTTCTACAGCCATACACCATACTATTTAATCTACTATGCCAACCCCAATCGATCTTTCAAAATCTTTCGACATTTTACATCGTATTAATATTTCTTACGCATTTCAGATTTTCATTTCCAAAATTTCCCACCTGTTCAATTTATTCTCAATCCTTTGGAACTACCGGTCGCTAAATGAATCTCCTTGAAACGCGTTTGCACTGTTTCAAAAATTCGTTCCGTCGAAACGTTGACGTCGAAATTTTTTGAAGTTATACTTCTTTAGGCGCGTTATGAAAAACTGATGAGAGTGAAATTTCAAGATGCGCGCGCATCACTGTGACACAAAATTAACAGGATGAAGTTGCGCACTCAACCGAATTCGAGAGTGAAATTTCAAGATGCGCGCGCATCACTGTGACACAAAATTAACAGGATGAAGTTGCCCACTCAACCGAATTCATTAAGTCTCGAAAAAAAGCTAATGTTGGTACGCTTGTCGCCTCTGATCACTGTTTTCATATTTATTTATAATATTTATCCACATGGTTTTAGTTTTTACAGTCACAACACGTGTTTTATTTTCATACAAGTGCGAATTATATATGTGGCAATAAAATATATTCAGTAGTGATTTAAATTGAATATTTGGATTAATATTATTTACTATTTGTGAGTATTAGTGAAAAAATTGTGCTAAAATACTTTTTCAAGTGCTCCAATATAATTGAGGTTAGTTATCCGTATGTATTATTTATTGATATAAATTAAAATATCATTATTTAATATAATTAATACTAAATATTATTAAATTATCAATGTTGAATATTTATTATTGGTTTTTTAATATTTACAAAATAAAGAAATAAATTTAATAGAACATTTAATAAAAAGTTCGTGACAAAAATTTAATAGATTATTTAAATATAATGTAAGACATCCGTTATTTGTTTCATTGTTTTTTAATGATGCCAAAGAAGTATAACTTCTCACGCGCGTACACAAGTACACGCACCCATTTTTTTTTCAATCAAGACCCCGCGAAGGAGGGAATGAAAAAAAAAAAAGGTCGACGAAAGGTTGCACGCGAATAACGCTTGCAAAAAATGGCATTGTATAATAAGAAACTGGTATTTAAAAAATCATTTCCTTTGTAAATTTCACCTGCCAATTAATTACAACCCTCGTCTAGATGTACGTACGATTGGTGGTAAAAAGTGTAAAGTGGTATTGTTTAGCGTGCATTGTGCGGTCGGAGGGTGCAGAGGTTGAATATCTGCAGTTACAACCCCTGCGGGGTTGTGTAAACGCCGTCCTGCCGAGAAAGCGAGGCTACACCTACGGGTATTGTATATATATAGGGGTTGAAATCTCGAACGAGGCAAGAACTCGTTAGTACGGCATTGTGTCGACCGACTGGTTGAAATAATCGTCGGAATCCTTTGTCTCATAAATATATATCCCGCCTCTTCAACCGTGGACGGCGGCGGGTATAATTTTGAAAATGACAATATAGCGTGATTCGACGATTCCCTTTCTTCTTCCTTCGCTGCAAGTCGACTGTCCCGCAAATTCCGCGTGAATCCACATGTACATACGAGGTATTCCATGCCAGCTGAGAGGACATTTTCCCCGACCCCCGCCAATTTGCTTCATTATTTTTTATATGATTCTACAACCTAAAAACAGCACTCACCATTTTTTGCAGATTTTTCGTCCCAACCATTCTTTTTTAAAAAATGTTACAAACCCTTTTATGGTCCTAAAAAAAAAAAACGCCATTTTTTATTTTTTTACAAAAATTCACATAATTTCTGCGTCCCGAAACAAAAATTTTGAGCCATCGTTCAGAGTGGAGAATTGATTTTTTGTATTTTTCAAATATCTTTTTAGAGGAATAATTTTTCTTATTTTGTAGGTATACAAAATGTATGTTATGTTTGTAACATTTTTTAAAAAAGAATGGTTGGGACGAAAAATCTGAAAAAAATGGTGAGTGCTTTTTTTAGGTTGTAGAATCATGTAAAAAATAATGAAGCAAATTGGCGAGGCTCGGTGAAAATGTCCTCTCAGTTGGCATGGAATACCTCATATATATATATATATATATACATACATACATACATGTATATGTATGTACAGGTATGTATATGCACAACGCGTTACGTAACATCGTCTACATAACGTGCATTACCCAACCCACCGAACTTGCATTGATGATAGAGAAGGTTTTGGGTAAAGCGAAGGAGCGCCCGGATTTCCCTCATTTCCGTTACCCCCTTTTGCGAAAATTTTCTCACCCGGGATAATCACTTCCTTATATTTTGGAAAGACAACTTCAAAGGATGGAAATATATGTGTACGAAACGATTCGAATCTGCCGCGTCACGTTTTGGCCAGAAATTCTTATACATATACAGACAGTACACGCTCGATTATCGGAGTTGGTTGCAAAAATGCGAATGAGGAGAAAGTTGACTTGACGAAATACCGAAAGTCAGACTATAAATACGAAAAGTTGTCTCGTGGAAAAAATAAAAAATTTATAAAAAAAAAAAAAAAAATAACAAGGCCATCAGTGGAAACTTAGACTCCTTCTTCAATAAAATTCTCTATACAAATTAAACCTTTTCAAATCATCGAAACACGAATAAAAATTTTATTATGTTCATATATATATATATATATATATATGTTTACTATAACTTTAAAAGTCGAATGCGAAGCTCAAGATTTCTACGACTCGTCCGTAAGCTTGCGACCCAATAAAAAAATGATCGGTAATAAAAAATAAATCAACGAAGATTGTTAACGATGGTAGTACAGGAAAAGAAAAAAAAAAAGAAAAATCTGTCGTTTTTTTCTTTCAGAGGGTAAAACGAACGAGAAATATTCGCTTGTGTCGGGAAAACAAGAAACATGTGTTGTGGAGAGCTAAAAAAGGGGAAAAAAAAACAAACAAAAAAGAAAAAAGGGACAAGGATAGGGATGCTATATAACGGTGTTGGAAATAGGCGAAAATTGGGGGAAATTGAGAGGTGTGAAAAGGTAGGTAATAGGGCCGTTGCATCGAATCGTTCGCGTCTGGGAGATGATCGTTTTGCCCTGTTTTTCAAGATAAGCAGCCGAGAGTTTCGGCTTCGTCGGAAGCAACACTTTCCGTTAAATTATCGTCGACGATTTTCCACTCGTTAAATTATCATACCTCAGTTCACTTAGCCGAGTGTTACGAGGTCCAAGGTGGCGATGGGAAATTTTACTACGCGCGAATTTTTCTGCACCCTCGTTTTTTTTTGTTTTTTTTCTGCTTCTTCTTCAACTTTATCTTTATCTTTTCCTTTTTCCACGACAGCAGTATCGGTCCAAGGATTCTCTCTCTCTCTCTCTCTCTCTCTCTCTCTCTTTCTTTCTTTCTTTTTTCTGCCTCGTCAACCCGTTTTCCTTTACTTTTACCCTCTCTCGCTCTTTCCCTCTTTGTGCTCGTTTTTTTTTTATTTTGTTTTTTTTTTTTCCGCGAGGTAAAATAACGACGGTGAATTGCGTATGTTACTGCAAGCTGGGTACAAAGTACCCAATTGAATCTCTCCGCTGCGTGTAAGTTACTTTCAGAAACTCTTCCAAGAAACGTCGAACATCGGATGCAGCTGATGTACCTAATCGAACAGTCGAATCCACGAAGTCATCATTCTTTTAAAATTCAACAATCTGATTGCCAATCTATAAATCGATCATTCTGCAAAATATACGTTTGGATCTGAATTTCGATCCTTTCCGAGTCAATGTTTATTATTAGGATGTTTCGAAAGAAAATAAACAATTTTTCTATTTTCCATATTTTCACTCCCCAAAAAGTTTGTTTTAGTCAAAAGAAAGATTATGTAAAATAATGAGCGTTTTAAATTACGAGTAAGATCGCGTTCGTTTGATTCTTCACTGATTTTTTATTTTTTTTTTTTGAATTTTTCAAAAAACATGTTCCAGTACTCTGATTATTATTTCATTCCTGACGTTCGCATTCTACCCAAAGATCACGATCCATAACACTCGTCTTATTCTCTTAAATTAAAATTTCACATTAAATTATAGCCATTTGCACGAGATTGAACTAATAATAAAAATATCGTCTGGATACACTTTTCAAACGCCAACTGTAGATTTGATATTACGAGTGTGTATTTTCTTAGTGACGTGTGAAAAGAAAAAAAAGAAAAATCAAAAAAATTCACTCACGATTCTTTATAAATTTAAAAAAAATTTGAAAAGCTCAGTGAAAAATCAACTGAGCTTTTTCCAGAATCTTTCTGTAAACCCAAAAAAAAAAAAAAAAAACTGTTTAGGATGCATACCACGTTGTAAAGTTGCAAATTATTTTTTTTTGAAACACCTCAATGTTTATGCATCTAATAATTCCGATTTATTTAATTTCATACTGTCAATAAAGTGGAAACATTAAAAAAATGTATTTATAAAATTTATATTTTACATGAACGTAAAACGTTTTCGTTTATTCGCCACGTCTTTGCATTCCGTATGAATTCTTTGTTTGTTCGGTTTTTCTCCGTCATCTCGTTTCGTTTTTATTCAACGATTTATTTTTCATTCCTTTTTTTTTCTCCCCCCCCCCCAACATTTTATATTTTGTTCGACGTTCCGTGCGATTGAACTCGGATTGAAATTGATCGTTCTTGTAGGATTCTCCGGGGTAGTTGGAGGGTCGCAGGATGGTAGGTAGGGGGTGTGTTTCAAAAGGGTGAGAGGGAGAAACAGACGCGTGGACAAAGTGCGGACATAAGTCTCTGACGTTGCTGACGAAGAACGAAAACAAGAGGAGCGAAGAAAAAATATCGAGGAAAGAATAGAAGGAGCTTCGATGTCGGATAACGAAATATAGGTGCTCGAGAAAAATACGTTCCGGATCAGCTGTGTATTATCAGGGTGTGAATAATAGATACGAAGATAAAAAAAAGACGATGATTATTTTATACGAGACATAGGACGAAAAATATCAATATACGAAGTAAATAACTCTTTCGATATTAATATTACGTATTTACATTCCGAAGGAATATTTAGAAAACTCAGATAAGGCGAAAAAAAGATTCTGGTGATTAATTGTCTCCTAATTTGTGGCTCACTTCGATTGAAATTTTCGATCGGATCGAAAGGATTGAAGAAACTTTAAAAGAAGAAGGGTCTTGTGAAATTAGTTGAAAAAACAATAAAACAAATTAATCGACTCATCGTACGAGAATTTTTCGAAAATTTGTATAGAATTGAAATTTGTGAATGAATAAAAAAATTGTCACTCGATGTCACACCGAAGTGCAATTGAACCGACGATACACTGAGAGAAATTTTTAGTTCCGGTTACCGCTCGGTTCTTAACTATTTTCATTTTTTACCACAGTCGAGAAATATAGTTCCAGGTAGAAAATGAAAATTAGTTTTCTAGTCGTTACCGGAAAGTCTAGTATCCGTTACTATTCTTTCTCATTACGATCACTGTTACTAGATTTTCTTGCGACTGTTGCAAAAATTTAACGCTTGCGCAACGATAAATTGACGTTAAAGCCTTATTTAACTAAAAAAGTGAAGTAAACCTTACAAACTGATTTTGCGTTGCAATTACCAAAAAAGTATCGACGATGTTTACGCGTACCTCGTTTTTCGTAATTCCAACAATATTCAAACAGTTTTTTAACGATACCTGTTTTACTGAATTTTTCTGATTACAATAACAAATGAAATTTTTCTCAGTGCACAGTTTTACTTTCTCAACCCTTCCTTGATCACTGAATTAAAGAGGTGACGTGTCTGTTTATTTCGTTATTTTCGATTATTTTTCTTTTGTACTTTCTTTTCGTTTCGATACTCGAGAGAGCTAATTCGCGGGAACAAATTTCTGTACGAAATGATAAAAGGGCGTTATACCTCCGGCAATAATACCGGAGTGTTTGACGGTCGGTGACAATTAGCGAGGCTGATCTAGGGCGCAGCGAGGCTTCTGCCTTGCTGATGAGTTCCTCGATTACGAGAACGGGCCCCCGGAGAAGCGTCGAGGAGGCGAAACGCCGGCTGAAATCGGGGATGAAGAGCGAAACGAGTCTCGAGTTACGCCCCGCAGCCCTTGCCGCTTGTCAAGGGTTAAATATTATTTGACTCTCCTGCAAGCGGACGGCCGGGTGTACGATTGATGAAATTTAAATTGAATTCCCTGAGTGAAACCTTTAATTTCGACTCGCGAGAGAGAACTCTCTCTCTTTCTCTACATGTACACTTGGGGACAATGAATATGAGACGGCTAATTTTTTACACTAGGCAAGTTATGTTGGCAACACTGAGAAACCTGCAGCGCCACAGTCGGCCGAACGCGAAACTGACTCAATCTCAATAAACGTAACGTAACCAATGACCGTCGAATCTAACCTTAGAATACCGCGGGGATAATGACTTGTTGGATTGACACGTATTTTAAGGTTAGATTCGACGGTCATGGGTTACGTTACGTTTATTGAGATTGAGTTAGTTTCGCGCTCGGCCGACTGTGGCGCTGTAGGTTTCTCTGTGTTGCCAACATAACCGTCTAGTGTAAAAAATTAAATTAAATTAAAGCGCCCTTAGTGTCCTGACGTTCACGAAATAAATAGAAGCACGTATATATTTTGAGGTTAATCATTGTGACAGGTCAGGAATCAGAACCACACCGGTTGCTTTCCATTTAGAGCACAGTGTGACACAGTGTACAAATTTCTATTGTAAGCGGCCAATTCGGGCAAAGAAATAGACCAGAAATGTTTACAACGTGTCATATTGTGCTCTAAATGAAAAGCATCCATTGTCATACGAAACTTTTGGCGCATTCGCACTAATTTTTTTGCCAACGCGTGTCTTGACCTGTCTAATCTAGGGACCTTGTGTGTCGCCAACATAATTGTCTAGTGTAAAAAATTGGCCGTCTCAGATTCACTGTTCCCAAGTATACGTACTGCACAACTATCTCGCTGTGAAAATGTCACGTCAAGATTTGCAATGGTTGGAAAAAAGTACGAGCAGATCACCTGTGACGGCTTAGTAGAGAGCCGTGGTAACAGTCAGTCGGTCACCCGCCGGTCCAGGGATAACACGTATAAGTTTGGTAACGCAACATTGTCTGATTTCATGTATATCGTCGTGTATTCCTTCGAACGAGTATATTTTACGTTTACCATAAAAGCGACGAACCCTGAAGGGAAGAATCAAGTATAAAGGAACCCGGGGCCGACTCAACACTGTACTACGATAAATAAAGAAAGATAAGTTCCTAAGTATTTATTTTATGTAACAAACGGATCTGTTACAAATGGCGCCCGAACAATAGACGTGATAGAAAACTTAGGCTTTCTATTTAGAAGAACCTTGACATAATTGTGGAATATTAATTGTTTTATGTAAATTGTATAATTATATGTCACTAAATCAAAACACACCAATTACCAGGTTGAGGTCAGGAGTGATACCTAAGAGGCTATCCATAACAAATAGTACAGAAAAGGAGAAAAATAAGAGACAAAAGAGATCAGCGACCATGGAGAAGGAATTACAGGAGTTGAGGGCACAACTTCAAAACATGGCGGATTTACAAAGGCAGATTGAAGAGCTCAGAAGTAATCAAAACAAAGAGAAAGAGCTAAGTACTGAAGTTAGACAGTTGAGGTCAATCAGTGAACAGCAAACTAGAGAAATAGAACAATTAAGAAATTTACCTGCGATAGATAATGGTAATTTGTTGGTGCAAGGATTGATGAGTAGTTTTCAACAAGTAAAAATTGATATTAAATTAGAATCTTTTTCCAATGAGGAACAATCAAATCCAGTGGAATTTATCGAAAATATGGAAAGTTATTTTGAGTTAAAAAATGTGTCTGAAGCGCATAAATTGATCGTTGTAAAAAGTGCATTGGAGTCGAGAGCAAAAATATGGATGGAAGTCAATTCACATTTAGTAAGAAATTACACAGATTTTAAACAGGCATTTTTAGCTGAATTTTATTCTATACCAATACAAGTAAAGTTGAAAAGCAAATGGAGTTTGCGTCGGTACAAGAATCAGGATGATAATTTGATAACGTATTTTATGGAACAATCAAAGCAAGCGAGATATTTTATCCCAAAATTAGAACAATTTGAAATTAATTACACAATAATACAACAAATGCCTTGGCGTGTCAGAGATGCGCTTGCCGCGGTTGATTTTTCAGATACAAAAAGAGTTATACAAGCACTAAGTCATTTGGATTTAGGGCATGAAGAACGTGAGAAGGAAAAACGTAGAATGTTCAATCAAAATAGCCAAACGAGCAACGTTAGAAACATGAGTTTACAAAATCACAATCAATGGACCAGTTGTGGAGAATCAGGATACAGGCGTCGCCAAACAAATTTTAGGATACCAGATTTCAGACAACCACCCCCAAACCTTAGTACTCTAAATCAAGGGTCTAATGCATGTCGCAATAACCAGCCAAATTTAAACTAGCTAGCAACGCGATGAAAAAAGGTCCAACATCGGGTTGCCAATTTTATGATTATACTGAGGACCTCTCTTGGGATGTACTAAAGGGACCGGAAGATGAAAGAATAAATCCAACAAAATCGAACCATTATAGTCCGCATCTTTTAGCCTCCATTCTTGATCATAGAACTTCAGTATTGATTGATACAGGCAGTCAGGTAACGGGTATTTCAGAAAAATTGTACCTGCAACTAGGGAGTTCACACAGGTTAAATGAGCTACCAGTAAGCAATGTAAAAATCTTATGCGCGATTGGAAGAAGAACTACGCCTGTAAAACGGCAAATTTTAATCGACGTCGTTATTGGGGATCAAGTAATTCGTACTGCATTTTTGGTTATCCCTAATTTGATTAATGATGTAATTTTCGGTAATGATTGGCTCATGTACAATAAAGTAATGATAGATTACAACAAGCAGTCTATTAGTATTAATAAAGTATTAGTCGATTCGTCGAAAGTTTCGTACGAATGTGATTCTGTGGAAAAATTGCGATCTGTTACCGTGGATGACGATATGTATATAAGGATAGTACAATGTAATCGAAGTGAAATGGATTCAAAGCCAGATATGAACATAGGTGTAGAAAAAGATAAAATTGATGATCAGGAAGTAATAATTGACAATAATGTGAAAGACAATAGTGATATGTTAATAAAGAGTGCGCAAGAAGCATTATGTGATGATATAACGTTGAATAAGAATGAAATTGATGATGATTTAAAATTGATGAATGTTGAAGATAAATGCAGTTATGTAGAAATCCATTATGATCCAATTATTTTTAAAAAA
Source organism: Neodiprion lecontei (assembly GCF_021901455.1). Classification (NCBI taxonomy): domain Eukaryota; kingdom Metazoa; phylum Arthropoda; class Insecta; order Hymenoptera; family Diprionidae; genus Neodiprion; species Neodiprion lecontei. The sequence continues at coordinate 19,093,916 of NC_060266.1, read as the reverse complement.
TCGTTTGACAATGTACAAAATATGACATTGGCATGCCAGAAAGTAGATGAAAATCTAACAAAAAATGTGAGAAGCGCAGTGAGAAAGCTAGAACAAGATAGCGATCACAATTTTTTCAAGGAAGCACAGACGATCGTGGCTAGCCTTACGAGATTAAACGATGAAGAGAAGAGATTACTGTTTACTTTGCTGATAAAACATCAAAATTTGTTTTCTGATACGGCCAGTTGTACCACCGTATATGAACATAAAATTAAACTTATTAGGAATAAAACATATGTTAGAAGATCGTATCCAATACCACTGAAGTTGAGAGATGCTGTAGACATAGAGATCAAGAAAATGCTCGAAGCAGGAATAATAGAGAGATCAGTGAGTCCTTATTGCAATCCGGTAAGAGTAGTAACAAAACGAAATGGCCAAATAAGGATATGTTTAGATGCACGTTACCTTAACCAAATTATAGAATCCGATAATGAAATGCCCCCACCTATAGAAGAATTACTACGAAAATTCGATGGTGTAAATTATATGACCACGACCGATTTAACTCAAGGATATTGGCAGATACCACTAGAAAAGTCTTCAAGACAGTTCACAGCCTTTTTACACAATAGCAACCTGTATCAATTTCGAAGAGTACCATTTGGGTTAAAGACAGCCGGCAGTGGTTTCATTAGAGCGCTGAATATGACAATGGGTAATGATTTTGAGGAATTTTTAACTTGTTATGTTGACGACTTACTGATAGCTTCGTCTACCTTTGAACATCATATACACCATTTGGATCTAGTATTTGATCGTCTGAATCAATATAATTTTAAACTCAGATTAAGCAAATCACTTTTTTGCAAGGAGTCAGTACCTTTTCTTGGTTTTATTCTTTCATCAGCGGGGGTAAAACCAAATCCTGAAAAAATATCGGCCATATGTAATTTTCCACCACCAACAAATCGTACAACCTTGCAGCGATTTTTGGGTATTTGTAATTTTTATAGACAGTTCAGCCGAAAACACTCAAATTATGTTCAACCATTTAGAGAACTACTTGAAAAAGATAGTGCATGGAAATGGCAGGAAAGACATCAAATAGCGTTTAAAAATTTAAAGGAAAACTTTGTAAATTGCGTGACATTAAAACATCACAAGAAAAATGAGACGTTTAGAGTACAAACAGATGCGAGCGATGCAGGTATCAGTGGAATATTATACCAAATAGATGAAAAAGGGCATCAGTACATTATATCACTGGTGAGTCGTTGTTTATCGAAAGCGGAACTAAACTATTGTACTACAGAAAAAGAACTGTTGGCAATAGTATATGCGGTGACCAAATTCCGAATTTATCTGTATGGAAGTCATTTTCAAATTATAACTGACCATCAAGCACTAACATTTCTACAAACTACACCTTTTCTGAACTCACGTCTAATGAGATGGAGTTTATTATTACAGCAATACGCGTTTGACATAAAACATTGCAAGGGAATAGATAATTTAGTAGCTGACTTTTTCAGTAGAAATCATGAGGACCAACAAAATAACGTAAAATCAAATGAATTACTGGTGTCATGTTTAAGTAATCAAATTGGCATTGACCCAGAGAATATTACCAGTGAGTATGTTATCGCAGCTATAGCAATGGATGGGACATATAAGAAAGAAATGAAACAATTAGGACAACTGCAATATCAAGATGGCAGATTAAGGTTAATAATTGAATTGATAAGAAGTAAAGGAGACAACGCCCAGTTCAAATTATTTCATGACATACTATTTTCCCTAAACAGAACAAGTAATCGGTGGACTATCGAAGTACCAGAAAAATTGGAATTAGTCATAACCAGTACGACTCATGAGAAGTTAGGCCATGCGGGAACGTACAAAACTACACAATATATTCGAACTTTTTTTAATTGGCCAAAGATGAGGAGGTGCATAAAGAAATATATTAGGGAATGTGATGTATGTCAGCGTGTTAAACCAATATCATATAGTATGCAAGGAGAGTATAAATTAGTTTATGCAGAAGAACCAAATGACTTAGTGACAATAGATTTTTATGGACCGTTGCCACGATCTATAGGAGGCGTACAGTACTTATTAGTTGCCATCGACGCATTTTCAAAGTATGTCAAGTTGTATCCATTGAAGAAAGCTACAACGCAAGCTAGTTTAAATAAAATCTTAGATCATTATATCATCAATGTTGGAAAACCTAAAGCGATTCTGTCCGATCATGGAACACAATTTACAGCTAATAAATGGAAAGTTAATTTAGAAAAAGAGGGAATTCAAGTAAAGTTTTCTTCAATTCGTCATCCTCAATCGAATCCAACTGAACGTGTTATGAGGGAAATAGGAAGATTATTTAGAACATTTTGCGCTAGTCAACACACAGCATGGGCAAGACACGTCAAGACAATTGAAAGGTTATTGAATATTACAACACATCATTCGACATCTTTCACACCATACGAACTGCAATTTAATAAGAAACCTCATGATGAAATTCAAGACTTAGTTAAATTCCCAACCACAGTAGATACAACCATGGAAACGAAAATAGCTTTAGCAAAAAACCAAATCCGAAAGAATTTTGAGCGACGCAAGCGCAATCAGAGAGGAATTTCAACCGTGAAGTTGAGTTTAGGAGACCTGGTTTTATTAAAAGTTCCTTATCCATCTTCTGCAATTGATAAAGTGACTCATAAATTCTTTGAACTCTATCAAGGTCCCTACCAAATAGAGCGGGTTATAAATGAAAATGCTTATAGATTGATAGATATAAAGCAAAATAACAAAATCATAGGAACATATAACCGTTGTAGTTTAAAAAAATACCATCAATCTACCCACTAATGAATAATCATGATGATAACAAAAGCCATGATAAAATTTGAAATGTTAAATACTGTAATTCCATCTACCATAAAGCGATCTTTTGAATAACAAAAATGCATGACTAGAATAAGGTGTGACGAATGGTATGAAATATTGACAGCAACAAGTTTGTGAAGATTAATGTATCGACGGGGGTATCAAGTGCCCAAAATTATGTAGAAAAAAAAAAAAAAAAAAAAATAGTTGTAAGGAATGGATGATTATAAATGAAAGATGGGTGAATGAATTAATTTTAGAACTATGTCAATAATGATTTTGAATTTGGATAATTATTAAATAAGTTATCTGTATCAAAATCAAAGAGGGGCAATGTGACGGCTTAGTAGAGAGCCGTGGTAACAGTCAGTCGGTCACCCGCCGGTCCAGGGATAACACGTATAAGTTTGGTAACGCAACATTGTCTGATTTCATGTATATCGTCGTGTATCCCTTCGAACGAGTATATTTTACGTTTACCATAAAAGCGACGAACCCTGAAGGGAAGAATCAAGTATAAAGGAACCCGGGGCCGACTCAACACTGTACTACGATAAATAAAGAAAGATAAGTTCCTAAGTATTTATTTTATGTAACAAACGGATCTGTTACACACCGTTGACTACAAAGCGAACGATATTTTTTTTCATAGTTGGTACGGGGGGCGGGATTGAAATTCCGAAATTAAAAAGTTCCGAAAGCGCTTGATTCGTGATTTTTATTTTATTCATTTTTTCAATTTACACTCATACGGTATAAGAACGTTTGTCTTTTTTCTCCACGTGCGAAGCGACACACTTCGAACAATCCAGGCAATCATAATTTACAACCATTTGGCATAAATATTTTATATTTGTAAATTGCCTGTACTATAAAGGACTTGAGAGTTCTCAGTCTTATCAATAAAATTCAATCTCTCTCTCTCTCTCTCTCTCTCTTCCTCCCTCTTCGTTCAGAGTATCCTCTGGTACGTATATCCCCCCCCCCATATATTACTATACATGTAACGTGGGGGAAAAACAAGTCAGCGAAATGCACAGCGGAGCAAAAAAAAAAAAAAAACCAAAAAAAAAAGCGGGAGATAAATCGGGAGAAAAAAAAAGACACGGACATCAAGTAGCTCGGGAAAATGCACGTTACAGCAAAATTTCGCCATTTCGTTTATTCGTAATCAATTTAACAGCCTCTACGTAAGACGATGTTTATGTTATCATGCAATTTTTTATTTACCGCTTTCTTCACTTTTGTTTTTTATAATGTGGTTGTAGAAAAAGATGCGACGGACAAGTGCATGATTTTATGTTGCACAAATGTATGTACTTTTCAACGAAAAAAAAGGAGAAGAAGAAAAAGAAATGATTCTGTCTGTAACTATTCCCGAAGGAAATAATCTGCTCTTTAGAAAAAAAAAAAAATTTGAAAATTTCAGACATATTTGTATTTTTGAAATAAAAGATTATACTGAATTTCAATAGATTAACACACTCGCTTTCGTTATGTTTTTTGATAAAATGATATGCAGTACGTAAAAATCGAGCCATATATCAGCGATTCTTTTTTGTACAATTCCTTGAATGCTGAATCGAATCGGAAATCAAGGAAATTCAGTTTCAGTTTTTAATAGTCCTGGTTATGTAATTGTTCGAGATTATAGTTTCTTGAGATTGACAAAAATTGGAAATAATATTTTCAAAATTTATCTAATTTGCTACTTGTACTGTCGTGAAATGAGATTGCGTGAAAAAAATTTTTAAGTAACTTAGATACGAATGAAAACAACACTCTCATAAATCGAATCCAGGGTTTCATGTCTAAATTTTCATCACTGATTGTTAACGTTTTTCCAGCTTCCTACAGTGAAATAACTTTCATTCTTCCTCGAGGTCGTAAAATGATCTATTTTTCATTTTCAAACATTACTTTTTTGTTTTTTCTTTTGATATCAGGTGGCAATAAAAAAATTTCGAAAATTTTACCACTCGTTTTTCATCTTCCGTTATTGAAGCGGATGAAAAATAGGACTCAGTTCCAGTTTTTGAATATTTTTTTTTCCTCATTTCTTTCACTATGTTCCCATCGTTATTGTATTTTATTTTGCTGCACGTACGTTTCTTCTATTTTTCCGCATGTAGCAAAACCGCTGCCAAGAAATATTACTAAAACAGTTAACCATTGTTCGCGAATATTTTCGTTACATTTACCCTCCTGTTTTACTTTTTTTTATTAGATTTTATTTTGTTCCACATATTCGTAAGGTCATCCATTTTCCACGCAATAGATAATTTTAACCTATTTTATTCGTGATGGATACCGTTGAGTGCTCAAGTAGAACGCTGATTTTGGCTACAAAAAGTAATTCCCATTCAATGTCAAAGTTTACCGACAAAATTACTTAATCAATTTTTTCTCCATAATCTACAATTTTCTCAAACCCTGATTTGTACGTTTTTTTTTTTAAATAGGGTTTCAGGATTTTTTTCAATGGCGTTTTAACAATTTCCATCGGATCCTCAGAATGCTTATGGGGTTTAAAAAAGTCGCACGAAAAATCCATATCAGGTTATTATAAAGTCTTACGAATTTTTGTTCGTTGCGTTTTCTTCTCCAAAAACAAAAATCTACTCCAAGCCTAACGTAAAATAAATTTACATCTTGCGTATTTCGCGTGATTTATGCTTTTTATGGTGTTTTGGGAATTCCAATACAGTTTGGAGATTTTTTATGGGGTTCTAATAGTTTCTATGGAATTTCACAAAATTGCACATAAAATCGATACCGGGCTACTATGAAATCTTAGGAATTTTTATCAGATGCCTTCTTTTCCAAAATCAAAAATATGCCCAAACTCTCGCGTATAAAATTCATGTCTTGCGTCTTTTGCGTGATTTATGCTTTTTTATGGGGTTTTGGGAATTCCGATCGGGTCTGGAAATTTTTTATGAGGTTCAGTAATTTTTATTTTTAATGGGGTTTCAAGAATTTTTATAGAGTTTGAAAAAGTCGCAATAAAAATCGATATTAGGCTTCTGAGAAGTCTGAAAATGAAAAATATGACCAAACCCTAACGCTGTAAATTCACATCTTGCGTCTTCTGCGTGATTCACACTGTTTTATGGGATTTTGGGAATTCTCATGGAATCTTGGGTATTTTTTTATGGGGTACCAAAAATTTTCATGGTATTTTCGTAATTCTTACGGGGACGTTTTGGAATTTTCATTGGGTTTTTAAAAAACTCGTCACGAAAACTCACATCACACTTCTGTAAAGTTTGAGGAATTTCGATTTTTTCTCCCTTACGGCGGTGAAAAAAAAAAAATGAGCACGATCACATTCAGCTCGAGCTGCAACATGACATAGCGTGGTGTTGCATACTTATAAAAATCAGTCTACCCTTTGAGCGTTATAAAAAGTTTTGCAGAGTTTCTTCAGCATCAAGCGTCGCGCGTTCCTTATACGATCCAAGTTCCGCGGCACATGATACCTCGACAAGGTAGCGAGGGTGCAAAGCAGTAACGCGGGCTCGTAATCACTTTTGAGCCTTTTGAAGAGTTGGCCAAGAAAGGAAGGAAGGAAGGAAGGAAGACAGAGGTGACGCGGCGGCGTCCTTGCCTTCTTTCTGAATATAAATTATATCGGGGGACGGTGTGTGTTGAGAATGGAAAGTTGGCCAAGGGTTTCAGGCTTCAGCTGGATAGGCGAGGGGTGCTAAGAAGTAGAATTTTACACCCGACTAGCATTCAGGCCAAACTCCAAGGGTGCAGGTGTACAACAAACGAGGGGGATTAACGCCGGGCGCGTCGTTAGAACAACAATTAATAAGAAAATTGCCACCGCCATCAGCTGGATAAGTTGCCGCGAGGAAAAGGCGCTGAGGGATGTTACGTGTATATTGTTTAAATAATTCAGAGGCTTGAAAAGGATATTCCTCACAATCCGAACATCATCCCTCTACCTCGCGTATCGCGTTACACGCCGGAAAACTTTTCCACCTCCATCGTCGTGAACGCACCAAATACCGGTGATCAAATCAACGGTTTATTACCCACCGCACCTTGAATGTACCCAACCAACCCTCACCTCTATTTACCAAGATTATACGCCAGTTATACGGGCAACCGGCCATCAAAAATATGCCCACGACCCGGCTTGATGGCTTCCATATACCGACTTCTATGTCAATATATATATATAAATAAAAATACATTTACCTCGTACCAAAAGCAGTAAGAAAAAAAAAAAAAAAGAAAGAAAGAATGAAATGAAATAACAGTGATCCGCATCGCGGAGTGCATTAATTCTGATACGACGTTACTGATGTAAATAATTCGGTACAAAATTAAACATATTTCCAATCTAATCGTCTTGTTCCGAAATGTTTTGATGTGTAATGTGTTTGGTTGGTTGTGATTTGGTCATAATTTTTTCTTTTTTTTTTCTTTTTTTTTGGCACAGTTAATATCGGAAATACTATTTTTTATTAATTTTTTTTTTTTTTTCTCGTCCAACTTTATCGGAATTTCGTTTCTCAGCTTGGGGGTATAAACGACGTTGGGACAATTGAAATAAAACCGAGAGTGAAAGCGAATGTAAAATGAAAATAAAAATGGCGGTGTATATGCAGATGTATTCGCTATGGTCGCATGAATATTCCAGGGTAGAAATTGCCCCTCGTTGTCGAGTATCTGTCATGGTACTGAAAAAGAACGTACTTGACGGATAATCTAACAATTGACCAAGGAAATCAGCTAGTGTTTAGCCGTTCGTTAATTTCTTGCCTAGGAAAGGTTTTATTAATTTAATATTTCAGGTATTTCAGACTTCGTTTTCATTGCTTGAAAAAAATTACACGGGGAATCCGAATATCGAAAGGTTTGAAAACTTTTCAAGTAATTTTCACAGACTTCGCAGTAATATCGTTTCGAGTCTAAGACGATTTTTTATGACTTTGGTTAACGATTCGATATTCTATGGTTGAATACTTTACTCGATTTTCATGAGTTTTACACGATTCAAGGTTTCAAACGTTTCTAAAACATTTCGTGATATTATTACGATGTCTTGAGATAGATAATTGTGTCGCGTGTTTGGTATTATGATGATTTCACGTGATTTGAAAATATTTCGTGATCTAATTTCCGAAGGTTCGAGCACGCTTGATAAATAGACAGAATTTTTCAAAATAGAATGATTAACGAGATACCAATTCTGAGCAGGAACAAAACTGTCAGTTTTTGAAACGACCGTAGCAAAATTATTGAAAAATTACTGGTAAAGAGAATAAGGCTGCAAATGAAATAAAATATTTGTAAGTGAAAAAAAAGACAACGGAAACAAATGCAATCGATCAAAATATTCAGTCGCAGGAGAAATCTTATCAGTATATAAATTATCCCTTCAATGTTATATATATATTCGAGGAAATTTGTATTTTCAAAAATCTGCCATTTTCTATAGATTATTCCATACTAAATAGTTTATTTTTGTATTATTTTTTCACGTTTGTTTGTCTACCAGTGTTTGCCAATTATGAGTATTTCAACATTTTCATAGTTCACTTTCTGTAAAATTCTTAGAAAAATATTCTCATTTTGGTTATGTCGATAAGGGTTTCGGATTTTTCATAATCTTCCAAAATGATTTTCTATGCGGTTTTGGTTACCTCCGTAGGGCTTTCCAAACTTTGATGGTGATCCAAACGAGTTTCTATGGGGTTTTGGTTATGTCTGTCACATTTTCAAAATATCCTGTTATTAAAAAAGGTATTCTGTTGGGTCTCGATAATGTCCATAAAGTTTTCGGTATCATAACGGTGTTTCAATAGAAGTCATAGGGGGATTTGGTTATGTATGTAAGGGTTTCGAAACTTTTATGATGTCCCAAATAAGTTTCTATGAAGTCATGTTTTATGTTCATGTTTCCAGGGTTTTCGAAATTTTATGATATTCCATGGGGTTTTAGTAATTTCCATGGGGGTTTTCAAGTTTTCATAGGATTTGAACGTACGTCATAAATGAAGGGTTTCGAAACTCTTATGGTATTTCGAAAAATTTTCAAGAGAGTTTTGTTCATGTTTCTAGGGTTTTCGAAATTTTGTGTTATTCCAGGGAGTTTCTATGGGGTTTTTCTGATTTCCATGGAGTTTTTTCAAGTTTTTATGGGATTCCAAAGAAAGTTATACAAGAAGGTTTTCGAAACTTTTATGGTGTTGCGAAGGAGTTACTACGGGGTTTTGTTCGTGTTTCCAGGGTTTTCGAAATTTTGTGACATTCCAGACGAGATTCCATGGGGTTTTAGTAATTTCCATGGGGGTTTTCAAGTTTTCATAGGATTTGAACGTACGTCATAAATGAAGGGTTTCGAAACTCTTATGGTATTTCGAAAAATTTTCAAGAGAGTTTTGTTCATGTTTCTAGGGTTTTCGAAATTTTGTGTTATTCCAGGGAGTTTCTATGGGGTTTTTCTGATTTCCATGGAGTTTTTTCAAGTTTTTATGGGATTCCAAAGAAAGTTATACAAGAAGGTTTTCGAAACTTTTATGGTGTTGCGAAGGAGTTACTACGGGGTTTTGTTCGTGTTTCCAGGGTTTTCGAAATTTTGTGACATTCCAGACGAGATTCCATGGGGTTTTAGTAATTTCCATGGGGGTTTTCAAGTTTTCATAGGATTTGAACGTACGTCATAAATGAAGGGTTTCGAAACTCTTATGGTATTTCGAAAAATTTTCAAGAGAGTTTTGTTCATGTTTCTAGGGTTTTCGAAATTTTGTGTTATTCCAGGGAGTTTCTATGGGGTTTTTCTGATTTCCATGGGGTTTTTCAAGTTTTTATGGGATTCCAAAGAAAGTTATACAAGAAGGTTTTCGAAACTTTTATGGTGTTGCGAAGGAGTTACTACGGGGTTTTGGTCGTGTTTCCAGGGTTTTCGAAATTTTGTGACATTGCAGACGAGATTCCATGGGGTTTTAGTAATTTCCATGGGGGTTTTCAAGTTTTCATGGGATTTGAACGTACGTTATAAATGAAGGGTTTCGAAACTCTTATGGTATTTCGAAAAATTTTCAAGGGAGTTTTGTTCATGTTTCTAGGGTTTTCGAAATTTTGTGTTATTCCAGAGAGTTTCTATGGGGTTTTTCTGATTTCCATGGGGTTTTTTCAAATTTTTATGGGATTCCAAAGAAAGTTATACAAGAAGGTTTTCGAAACTTTTATGGTGTTGCGAAGGAGTTACTACGGGGTTTTGGTCGTGTTTCCAGGGTTTTCGAAATTTTGTGACATTCCAGAAGAGATTCCATGGGGTTTTGGTTATTCCCATGGGGTTTTTCAAGTTTTCAAGATTCCAAGGAACGTCATACAAGAAGGGTTTCGAAACTTTTATGGTGCTCCGAAGGAGTTACTACGGGGTTTTGGTGATTTCCATGGGGTTTATCAAGTTTTCATCTCGTTTGAAGAAACGTTATACATGAATTACTCCAATCCGTATAATCAATTCGTAGGACCAACGACGCGGCGCAGGTGAGCCCGATTCTCGAATGAAAAGCCTTTGCGTCCATACATCATGAATACCGCTAATTCTATTTAATAACCATCAGGGCTCGCGGTTCATCAAGAAAATAAATTAATCTAAATTACAAAACGGAGATATTTTGTTCGGCCGTCTCCTCGCTTCCTCCCTTTCTCTTTCCGTTACTCTTTCACTTTCTCTCTCACGTCCCTCACAATTATACTTTTCGCCCACTCTTTCCCGCATTTTGCAACCCGTTGCCACGTCGCCTCTGCAGCTCGGATCTCCGCGGGTAAAATAATTACTCCCCAATGTTTTCATTATCTCAACAATACATTCATCTTCCGCTCCCGCCGTCTTTCCCTCGGCTTTTTAGGCGCGGTCGGTCGGCTTACTTCCGCTAATTCGAACCGCAGAAAAGAGGAAATCCCGCTCAGGGTACAAAATATGAGCAGGAAAAAACGATGAAATATCTCTTTACCTCCACGGTCACCAACGCACTATGAATCACTGGCAACGGAATGCTTTTAAAAAATTATTCGAACAATCATTATATCCCGCCATCGCACTGACTCCCCTCCCAATAAATCTCTCCGTTTCCGCTTTGTGAACATTTCTTCCCCAAATATCGATATTTTTTATTAACTTTATTACGAGATAGCCGCAACACACATTGAGTATTTGTGGATTTATTATTTTTGTAACTTACAACAATCGCTTTGAAATATCTACAAAATTGGACCATAATGGAGTTGAAAACAAATGCTCGGACATCGAAGTTTCGTTTCATGTTAATTCGGGATGGTTGAAAATCTAATAGATTTCTTTCATTCAACTCTACGACTATTCATCTTAATCAGAAGACTATTTTCTACGAAATCACCAATTGTAAGAGAAATTTTTTTTCATTACAATCAGCATGGCTCGGATAAAGTACGATTGAATATTCAATTATGCCAACATGTTGAAACTGATCGTAAGTGCTTCAGTGAATATGTAGGAAATAGTCTATAAAATGATTCATCGAAGAGTGAAATCGAATGAATCTACTAAATTTTTCAATGATTTTGAAGCGATTCAAAGTGACTAATCGATAATAATAATTCAAGCTTCAGTTTATAATTCCAGTATTTGAAATTTTCGTATTCGTAAATCGATCTTCATAGCTTGCTTAAATAAGTAACTCAGATCTAGCTCATAATGATATAAATATTTTTAAAGAAATTGATTTTGAATTAATCATTTGCCAAAATGTCATTACCTCTTAATCTAAATTTTGTAAATTACATCTGGGATAATCGAGGAATTTGAGTAAACATCTTCGATATTTTTTCTTCCGTTTTAATCAGTACTGTTGCAATGCACGTATTACGTTTTAAATAATTGTAAATTCCTTTTTTGTTTACAAACATACTACAATTTTTTTCCGAAAGAAACTAACTTTCGTAATTACAGAATGTTTAGTTTTCCAAATTGCGTTCCACTTGTTTCTCCTTCTTCGCAATCCCTCGAATTAAATTCGCAGTAAAAACTTGCTTTTCCATTGCATTTTCAGAAAGTTGATATTTCTGCAAATTGAAAAAAGGCAAGGCGTCGCACGATTCTGGATGTTAATCGCGTTGAAGTTAGTAACGTTATCGTAACGTTTCGTGTCGAGCAAAAGAATCGTTATTCCGCGATTTTCAAACTTTTTGAAATTCAGTAAACCGTACTAAAACAAAACATAAAAACATTTTGAAATCTTAGTTCTTTAAAAATCGTTGTAAAAATAAGAAAATAATAATCATTTCACAATGTTTCGTTACGATAACGTTACTAATAACTTCAGCCTCGTGGCTGTCAAACGTACACTTGGGGACAATTTTAAGGTTAGATTCGACGGTCATGGGTTACGTTACGTTTATTGAGATTGAGTTAGTTTCGCGCTCGGCCGACTGCGGCGCTCTAGGTTTCTCTGTGTTGCCAACATAACTTGTCTAGTGTAAAAAATTAACCGTCTCAGATTCATTGTCCCCAACTGTACAACGTTGAAACAAATCGTGGATAATTTGATTTTGTTTTTTTTTTTTTCTGTGAGGTAAGGCGGGGTGGGGGGGAGGGGGGGATTGACGGGGGTTATAACACAAGGGTTTCGTGCCTTGTTGTCCACGCTAAGTACGTTCGGTACGTAGAATAACGAGAGGAGGTGGTGGGTGGATCGCAAGTACGAAGGTAGGCGACGAGCCGTTTCACCCTTGGTGGGCTGCCCACCGGGGCACAAAGAAGCCGAGACATAACCCCGAACATTTTCCCCAACGAGGCCCTTAGACGAGGCAACGCGCTGCTGCCAACTTCTACGAGCTTTTAAACCAGATGAAACAATGTCCGTGAGATAATAAAAGTTCGACGTTAAAGCTTTAACGCGTTGTACTTCGTTCTTTTTTCACCCATTTCTCTCTCTCTCTCTCTCTCTCTCTCTCTCTGTCTCTTTGTTTTCTCGTTCGCTTGCCGAATTTCGTATGTTTTAAAAAAAATTCTTTTTGCCTTTTATTTTCAAGACACGATTCGCAATACGAGACGAGTGCCTTCCTGTACGTGTGTGTGTGTGTGTATGGATTTGCCATCGCGGAAAAGAGAGAATGTGAGAGCGATAGAAGGGGGGGGGGGGGGGGGAGGATTGACTCCTTCAACCTGGAAGCACGTTTTCTGTCACTTTTGTATTCCGCTTCTAGCACCCTTTTTTTTTTTTTCTTTTACTTCTCTCTTTTTACAGACACGCGTGCTCGCCCCTAAGGCTTTGGCAATTCTTGAATCCTGGTACGAGCTTTGCGTTGGGCGACACTTGAACTACCTTGAAATTGGGTCGAGTCGCTTCCGAGTCATGGGGATTGGGGAATAGAAGCTTTTTTTAAAGTCGCGTAGATTCGAATAAAATTACTCAAAGTGACGTGACAAGTCATTTGAATTCGCTTAAAGTGATATTCCGGTATTTCTAGAATTGTTATCGATTATAAATTATCTTTCGTCGTTAATGGTAAATTGTAAGATTCAATATCAATAATTTGAAATCACGTAAAATCAATCTTGAATGGAAAGTCAAATCATCGCAATGATGCAATTTTTTATAATCGTCAAAGATCAAAGTCAAAGGAGTCTTTCGGTGTGGTGGCTGCTTTTTAAAAGGTTATTTTAGGTATTCTTTTTTCTTTTCAAACAAACCGTTGAAATAAAATTTCTTATTACTTTCACATCATATTTATTGACATTTAAACAAACTTTGTGAATTTTTCGGAGGCTAAATATTGAAAATAACCTAAAGTATACCGCCTGATAGGAATATGTATGCAAAAAAAAAAAAATGTTAACGTGATATCTCAAAAAGCACTAGACCGATTAATTAGCATTTATTTCCATTTATTTCGCTCGTAAAAAAAAAAACTACCAAAGCAATCATGATTATCCTTGTTCACTAGACGGGTAAAACTATAATAACGATGCTGTAAAAATTTGAACAGGATCGATCCAGTGCTTTTTGACGTATAATGTCTAGACTTTTCTTTTCTTTTTTTTTTTCACATACATTTCTATCAAGCGGTAAACATTAGATTACATTCAATATTTCCTCTCCGAAAAATGTACAAACTTTGTACAAATGTCAATAAATATAATGTGAAAATTACGAGAAATTTTGTTTCAATGGTTTCTCTTAAAAAAAAAAAAAAAATAATAAAAAATAAAATACCCCAAAAAACAGCTTTCACCAGACGATCACCTTAAGTCACGTCAAGTTTTCTAAAACCTAAGTAAGAATGGGCGAAAATTATTTGAAGAAAAAAGAGAAAGAGATGTGAAAGAAAATGCGCGTAACGTTTTTCAGAGTTGGATGCAACGACATTAAAAAATCATCATGCGGATCGGATCTTCAACTTCGATCAAGCTGGCATGAAACACTTCCGATGGATGGATGGATGGATGGATGGATGGATGGACGTGCAAGCTGAAGGACGGAAATTGGTCGTTCAATTACTTTCCAATTTTCGACACACGCTCGTCCCGTGATTACGCGACAGAATTTAATGAAATTTCTAGTGCTATCGAAGGTTTTCTATCGCGTACATATGTACATATATACTAGGGTGATTCAAAATAATCATTATCTTTTTCGAAAAAAAGTGGTAGTGAAAAAACGATCATGTATTTATTTAAGGTTTTCTTTCTTCGTAAAATTTAGATAAGATCATAACTGCCAGTGTAAATATATATTTAATTATTTTTATTTTATTTTTTTTCTATTTTTTCGTCATTTCGAATCGTTTTTTCGCTACCACTTTTTTCTAAAAAAAAAACAATGATTTTCTTGAATCACTCTAATATATACACACATGTATACAGATTTGTACAAAATATGTACAGACACATGCGTACTTTGATCGATTTGAACTTTAGTCGAATTTTCTATTGCAATTTCAAAGATCCTCTTGTACCGTGGTTAAAGACTGAAATAAAAAGGAAAAGCTCCAACTCTGCGAGATGATTTTCATGCTTGCATTTTAATCCTGCGAGAAAATGTGTACGAAAAAAAAAAAAAAAAAAACAACAACATATATATTCCTAATAAATATAACATATTCTTTCCGTTTCAATTCTTGATTAATATTTTTTTTTGTACTTTTCATAACGTTCATTTGTTTTTTTTTTTTCCATCACGATTTTGAACCCGAATATATATATATATATATATATATATATAATTTTTTTTTCTTCGAAGCTATGTCTTGTAAAAAAAAAAAAAAAAATTCATCCTCCTATTCTGTAGGAAATTTAACTCTCTGCAAAAAAAAAAAAAAAAAGATCTCTTGTAAAATTTTCGCGGATCTAAAATTTATCACGAAACAAATGAAGACAATTCTTCGATGATAACGTGATAAATGTTAAATTTACCAGACAAAGATACGAGCTTTAGCTCTTCGTACGCGCAATGCGAGGGCGCTAGTTTTTTTTTTACTTCTGGAATAGCAGGAATGTTGGGATGGTTGAGGTTTTCATCTTGGGTAATAAAACGCTGGGAGATCCTAAAATTCGTCCCTCAAGTACCGTGACGACCTTCGACTGCGACTGCACGACCTTCTCGGCTTCTGCACCGTAATATTACGCCCAACTTGTTGCCCGCCATGTTATATACATATAAAATATATATATATATACGTATAACACGACTCGACAAAGTCAGCAGTACGCGTACGAAATCGAGGAGGGGTAAATAAAAAATCTTCGTCTCGTAGAGATTGCAAATTTTGTTTTCTTGGTTTTTTTTTTTTTTTTTTTTCACAGCGATGTGTACCGGAAGTGAAAATGGAGGGAGAAAAATTACCGACGAGGATCGTAACGCGAAAATGAGTAATTTTGTTTCAACTTTATCATAAGATCGATATACGTTCGGTATATGTATATTGAATTTGTGGGGCGGAATTGAAGCTCCGAGTTTGAAAAGTTCCGAAAGAGCCTAATTTCGAATTATTTGACGGCGAAACTTGAAGCAAAGAATGTAAACTTTGAAAAAAACAACAAAGGTTTCGGATGGTCGGAAAGCCGACGATAGCAAAGTTCCGAGATGCAGGATTCCGTATGTTCAAGTTACGATAAAGCAAAGTTCCGAAAAGTAAAGTTTCGATAAATTAGAATTCCGAAAATTGAAATATACTTAGACAGCGTTGATTACTCAACAAGTGCGTGTGAAAAATGAGAAAAACCGAAAATCCAAAACAAAGAAAGATCAGAGTGGTGAAATTTCATCGACCCAGAAATATACAGAACTGAAAATTTTGAATCATTCGGAATTACGATGTTTCACATTTCTTACTTTTCTCATTTTCGCATTCCCGAACCTTTGCTCTTTCGGAACTTTGATGTTTCGTCAAATTTTGATTCCTTTTTATATTAATTTTCACAACTAAAAACTTCGGAATTTGGCGTTTTCGGAACTTTTCAAATTCTTAACAGCAACCCTCACTCCCTCAAATCCGAGATAAAAAAAAACCCTATCTCGTAAATATGCTTATAAATTTCTCACAGTTTCGTCGACTTCTAAAAAATGACAAAATCGCTCGAGATATTTTCAAATTGCAAATTTTTTTCCAATTCGCAATTACGTGATCATAAAACTTCGTAAGGTTTCAAATAAAAATAATAGAAAACAAAAACTTCACCAACCTTCGGCACGCACCGAATCAACGTCGCGAATTTCGTATCACATTTTAGTTTGTCTTATCACGCTACAAAAAAAAAAAGAAAAAAAAAACCAATCCATTGATACATCATCTTGCTATGTGATCGAACGACACAACCACCTTATAATCTCTTGCATTTTTCATCTTCATCATTTTCAAATTACTCGAAAAGTTCTTCGAAAAATGAGAGGTTGAAAATTAGCGAAAGAAGGTCAAACTCACCGACAACGTTGAGCCTGTAGCTGAGAGACATCTTGGGCTCGGTGTTCACCTGGCACTCGTATATGCCCGAGTCCCTCTCCTGAGGGAATTTTATCTGGAGAGTCCAGTTCTCGGACTTGTCGGGTCGAATAACCTGAAACCTCTGGTCCGAGGTGTACGTGAGTATCCCGGCGGTGAGTATGTGCAGGTCCCTTTTTCTTATCCACGACACCTGAGAACACACGAGGAAAATCTTCGATTAGACGTAACGAGTGATGGGGAAAGCAAAAGACCGTGGAAAAGGAACCCGGCAAGCCGCAACGAGAGTTGATTCGACGCGGAATGGTTTTCACCCCACTTTGATACCAAATCTTTCGCCAAAGCGGGGATCCTCCATTTTTTTTTTTGTTTTTTTTTTTTTTCTCACACGTTTCCGAGGCTTGAATTTTTCAAAATTTTTAAACTGCAGCATCGTTTTCCTCGTCACGAAACGAATAAAAAAAAAAACTGAAGATTTTCCAGGATTTTGAATCAACGAAGCTTATTTTCGAGCAACGTAATTTGTTAGTAAACTGTGTCAGGTTTTGTAATACGGCTATTGCTGCTGGAGTGATCACAGCGTGGAAATAATTGTATATTTGTACTCTGAGGTATCGTCGGTAAATAAAAGTCATTATCGAACATAAACATCTTCGGAAAAATAATCTAGAACAAATAATTGTCAAACGGCAAAAATTAAGATCATCAAATTTGCTCAATCCATACTTTTAAAAAAAATTCACAAAAAAAGTGTTTTTTTTTTTTACGCTGAAACCCTTACCCCCCTCCCCTTAAAAGCGTAGACGAACAATGATTTGCATTCGGATGTAACCTCTACTTTTCTTTCATATGCGAACACCCGTTACCTTAGAGCCGTGGTCGTCTTGTCGTATAATTTCATCGTACGTTGAGTTCTTACGAGACTTTGAACGTTACCCGATTTACGGTAAAAATAGAAGATCAGTATTTTACTAAAAGCTGAGGGACAGGAGGGACATTTCAGTTTTTTTTTTGTAAAATATACTTTGGAAAGCACAGAATTTACTCTGAAAACAGTGAAAACTACCGTGCGGAAAGTGATATTTGTTACGTTTGTAGTAAAAAATGTAGTGGACATGGGTGTTTTCGATCAAAAGCTTTGATGCGTCCCTCTTTTCCTGTATTTTTGAGTAAATCTGCTCCTTTTCTTTACTCCATGTTCACTTCTTTCGAAATCGAAGATTCCTTTATTGGTGTATAATGTATTATACAGAATGTGTGTTCGTCAAAAAGTGTTTCGATGTTGATTAATCTTTTATTTCTTTCAAAGCTCAGCAGAGATAAACCGAATGAATTCTACGTATTACAAAGCACGTTCCTTTAATTTTAAAATTGATATTTGTTGCAGAAAATCTATACGCCAGTGCCGGGAATTTTGTTTTTACATTTTCATTCAAATTGCTCGACAATGTAAGACTTGTTGGATGATTATTGTCACAACACCGCACAACACACGATGATTCGAATGATATAAAGATTCCTGATTCACGAAAATAATGAGTTAACGTGTACGAGAAGAATATTAAAATACTAATGGATAATTTCGGGTTTAACAAAACCATGGGAAACCTTAGAAAATATTTTGGTAAGCCGGCACCTGCTGTTTCTATAATGAAGAGAAAACTTTTGGCCGAAGATGAAATACCTTCGCTCAGGACGAGAATAAAAATTAACAAAACTGCTAATTCGTTGCTTGTCGTAAGGGGTTCATTTTTATTATATATTATAATATTAAATATTAAACCGGGCGAATTAGTTGGAAGAACAGTTATTTGGGGGGTCAGCTATTGTATTTCCAAAGACGCCAGACAATCAGTCACGATCAATTTTCAAAGTGATTTTTTCCTTGAAATGTCCTTATTTTGGGGAAGGCTCGTTGTCGGAACTTGTGTGATTCACTTTTCACACTTCGAGACTGACGGAATAATTTCATTGAAAGTTGGATCGACCAACCGAATACTTTCGTATTGTAATTATATACTCACTGATTGCCAAAAATAACTGCGTTAATAACCGTCTAAAATTGTCTGAAATTTACTGCCCAAAAATCATTAATTTCATCAGCAATACGTTGTAACGTACGGTTGTTGATGATCACAAAAAAAAAAACTGCTTCTTATTTCACAAATTTTCGGCCTGGTCGCGTCGTTCGTAAACGATATTTTCTATTTTTTCAAAATCTTTTTTAAAATTAGCGAAATTTGAAAAACAAACAAAAAACCTAATATCATATGACTTACAATTAGTCTGATATAAGCACGATTTTTAATGACTCATAAAATAAAATATCGATAAGAAATTACAAATGGAGGTAATCTTAAATCGTGAAAATAATAAATCCGTCTAGCAATAAGGAACATAGTTTTTATTCTTAAATATTTTTTCATCCCTTTCGCTGTCGTTTATATATTTTTAATCAAATTCTTGAAATCTCCATTGAAAAACACACAATTTCAGAAAAAGAAACATTCGAATTCATGCATTTTCGAAAATGTCAGGGGCATTAAAAAAAAAAAAAACTAAAATTTGAAAAAATCACATCTCGCGTATGGCTGGATAAAAAAAATTCGGAAAAAATCGTAGAATACTTTTTCCCAGAGTTCAAAAAGATGAAACAATATTGACCAAATTAAAGGCGTCAATTTTGATGGTAGGTTGAGTTAGCATGGAATGCGATGAGAAATCAATGAGATTTGATTTAAATAATCAATAAAAAACATCGTCATTATCTATGGAACATTTTACGTCAGCCGTACCGAATGGGAATTTGACTTTTTTTTGTGAGTTTCATGTCAGTTGATAATTGACGTAAAACGGTGTATCGACGATGCTGATATTTTCGTCAAACAGTGGCATCAATGTGCACGGGTGTATGTTCCAAATGGCAAACTTCACAGGCATTGTGCGAGGGCTTATTGGGTTATGTGAAATGATCGACCAAACAACTTTGGAGAAAATCGAGATGGAATTATTAACGTTTATGCAATAATAACACATGAGGGGATATCTCTTGTCGCCAACTTGCAGCTACATTGAAAAAAAAAAGCTTGATTTGAAGTTTGCGATTATTAGAGTCTCACATCGATCGATCGATGAACGATTTGTGCGCCGTCTAACGGGTGGGGTAAAAAATTGCGAAAGAGCAAAAATGTCGAAGGAACAAAATCCCGAAAGTCAAATTATCGATAGTTGAAAACGTAGAAAAATATTATAAACACGAAAAAGTTGTTACGTACAAAAAATAAGTATTAGAAATCAAAAATGTCTATTATATCTCAGTGGGATTTTGACTTTTCGAGTCTTTGGTAAGTCGTTATTGATAAATTCGGATTCCGTAAATTTTCGAAAACTGCACGAGTCTGACATTTTAAGAGTCGTCTTTTCGATTCTTCGGTATTTTCGCAATTCAATATTTTGTCCCTCGTAATCTTGCCCATTATCCAAAAAAATGGAAATAAAAAAAAAAAAAAAATCGCCCTAAATTTATTTATGCATTTTTGCCTTCTCAATTTTTATTTTTCTACGATACAACTTTTTACGTTTTTAACTGTCGGTAATTTGACTTTCGGGAATTCGTCCCCTCGAACTTTTGTTCATTCGCCATCGAATATCTCGTGAACCGTGCATCGTATGACAAAAAGGAAAAAAACAAAAAAAACAATTTTCGTAGATAATAAAATTTTCTACAACTTTTGCCTAAAACTTTTTTCCGTATAGCGTTTAGGTTTTTATTTACAGCGCGCCAAACATATTCCAGCATGGTTATTGTTGAATATATGGTTAACATTGAAAATGAACGATGAAACATTAAAAATAGTAATAACTAAATTCGCAGAACATCAAATTTTTAATAAACTTAATTTCAAACTTATTTCCGTAAGACTTGTAGTTTGATCATTGAATCATGAAATTATCAGTGAAAATGTTGCTCGTACAGTGCACAAAAAAACACAACGTTACACGTTAAACGGCAAAAAGTGTTCGGAAAACTGATAATACCGTGTACTAAATTTATTAAGATTATAAACAGTGTGGAGAACTACTAATAATTTATAGACATCTTTCTCATCAGCGTGGTTAGAACGCCTTATCATAAAAAATTGTCAATGCAGCAAGATAAAATTTTTTCTACGTGACATTACACCGTATAACGTTAAAAGAATATTATTAATAATTGAATCAATAAATGAATATGATTAGCAATAATAATTTGATCGTGAAACTGTCATTGTAACAATTGTGCCACTTTCATGGAATCTCGCACCTTAAATATAAACGGAGTATGAAACAATTGAAATATGTTTCCACGAATATAAATTTGAGAGAAAAAAAAAAAAAAGAAAAAAACGGGCTTCATTTTTCGAAACTTGAAGGCTTGGATTAATCGCCTTCGATCGAAAATATGAAAAAAGTGTTTCTGGTTTGTTGATCGGAGAGTTAGGTTATACCTTCCCAACCGCAGTGCGGGATTCGTGGAAATCGAATAACTGATTATGGAACGGGATTATCAATGCCGAATGATAACGAGCTTTGTTATTCTGGCGTGAAATTTAAGTCCCCGGCTGGATAGGATTTGTACGTTGTTGTTCCGGTGGGAGGATGGATCATATCGAGCGATGATTCGGCGCCCTCGTAACGTTCGCGTTTGTTGTATTCGTGGATAGACGCGCCAGTAAACAAATGTGGAAAAAATATTTCGTCCAATTATACGGGAGTAAATGTTGTGCCAATGTTCGATACGTGATTGAAAAATTTCATTGGCTACTCACGAGTAGACGACTGGATGCGGAACGTGTTGCATTCGTAGTTCGAAATAAGTCATTGTTTGATCCAATCTATCCTACTGAACAATAGTTTTTGCGAATGTATCCATGAATAACCGTTCTTTTTTCTCTTTTTTTTTTGGTCATTTCTTGTTTTTTTTTTTTACATGGCGTATTGCCGTTGAGATTTATAATACAAACGGGTGATACGAAACGCATCGCGTGAATATTCGGAAAA